>NC_091776.1:54291378-54594408 GCF_029378745.1 Bos indicus | reverse complement strand
TACTCTGACACTATCATTTCTTCTTCGTTAGAGTATGTCTCTTAGAGCAACTTGCCTTCCTCTGCTATTTGATTCGGAGAAGGCAATGGCACCCCACTCCAGTACTCTTGCCTAGAAAATCCCATGGACGGAGGAGCCTGGTAGGCTGCAGTCCATGGGGTCGAGAAGAGTCGGACACAACTGAGCGACTTCACTTTCACTTTTCACTTTCATGCATTGGAGGAGGAAATGGCAACCCACTCCAGTGTTCTTGCCTGGAGAATCCCAGGGACGGGGGAGCCTGGTGGGCTGCCGTCTATGGGGTCGCACAGAGTTGGACACGACTGAAGCGACTTAGCAGCAGCAGCAGCTATTTGATTACCCTGAGTTATAATTGTGTGCAGGAAAGTCAGGGTAAATGCTTGGCTCTTTACCTTTATTTACCTTTTGTTTTCTCGTTTTTAAATTTTTGGCTGCGCCTCATGGCATGCCAGACCTTGTTCCCCAACCAAGGATTGAACTAGTGTCGCCTGCAGTGGAAGAGAGAAATCTTAACTGCTGGACTGCCAGGAAAGTATTTACCCGTTTTCAGAATAAATGTGTTCCCTAGCATCCTCTAAAAGGTGACCAGAGTCAGGATTTGTCTTCTCTTGCTCTGTGTTAGTATCATTATGAACTTGTGGGCTTCAATCCATATTTTTGCAATTCATATTCTCAAAATTTACATTTCACCATCCTCAGCCAGTCAGAGCCTCTTTGAGTTTCCCTGCGTCCTTTTGTTTTTCCTGTGTCCTTTTGACATGCTGCTGCTGCTGCTGCTAAGTCGCTTCAGTCGTGTCCGACTCTGTGCAACCCCATGGACGGCAGCCCACCAGGCTCCCCTGTCCCTGGGATTCTCCAGGCAAGAACACTGGAGTGGGTTGCCATTTCCTCCTCCAATGCATGAAAGTGAAAAGTGAAAGTGAAGTCGCTGAGTCGTGTCCGACTCTTAGGGACCCCATGGACTGCAGCCCACCAGGCTCCTCCGTCCCTGGGATTTTCCAGGCAAGAGTACTGGAGTGGGGTGCCATTGCCTTCTCCACCTTTTGACATGAGTACTGTGGATTTCCTTGCCTTCTGCTCTGACGAGGTTCTATGTGCATTTTGAACTTTTTTATTTCTCCAGAGCCACGACTTTTCTTCAGTGGGAAATCGCCTTTATTTTCAAAGTTAGGGCTGGTGTGCATTGCCACTGAGTTTGTTTGTAGATTTCGTCAGTGAACAAGGCTAGGAAATTCTTATTTTTAAGAAAAACTAAGTCATTCATTCATGCTGATATTTCCAATCCAAGTTTAGGATTACATAGATTTTACTTCTGTGATAACATTTTGTCTGTTTCCTCTTATAACAAAAATATTAGTTCCCAGCAATGGTAACATGATTATTCACTTCAACCTATATTACATATAGTAGTTTCAGAATAATAATATGAATATTATTAACAATATGAGTACTAAGATAAGATCCGGCAAGTGTTTGGGTGATGCCCGTGGTTTGTTTGGTATAAAACCCAGTGCCTGTCCTCATGTCAGCCCTCATAGTGCCCCATACTGTGTGTGCCAGGCACCACAGAAGTCAGTCTTCCCACGCCCAAGGTAGGTACTCAGATCCCCATTTTATTGATGAATGAGGAAACTGACATACAGATTGTTAGTAAGGCAAAGGATGTGGGTTTGTGTGTGTGTGTGTGTTTTAATAAAGATCAGCCAGATACAGAGTAGGCAACATTTGTCAAGTGAATACATGTTACATAATTTTATCAGGGTTGCAAAAAGCTGTCACTTCATTAGTACCTTTCTTCATTCAGGGACTATAGCAGTTACTTTGCACTGGACCCTGGGAAGGCAGGAGTCCTGGCCTCAGGGAACTCACAGTCTGCTAGGGAGACAGGCGTTAAGCCAAGCACTGGCCAGTGTGGATCGGTGTGTGGTGGGGCTACCAGGCCTTTGCCTGCTCTAGGGGCTCAGGGACTTTGCTGAGGAAGTGTCATTGCAACAGACTTGAGCACAAGCAGGCACCGGCTACACCCAGATGGCAGGCCAGTGTTTCCACAGGAGGGAGAGCCTGGCGCAGGAGAGAAATCCAGGCAGGGCAGCAGGAGCAGAGCCAGAGGGATGCAGATGAGGCTCAGAGGAGCAGGGCCCAGGCTGGGCAGGGAAGGACTCCTTGGCCACAGGATTTTAATCCCAAGAGCAAGGGAAAACCAGTGAGGGTTTCTGAGCTTTGTGACTCAAGAAAAATACTTTATTCCTTAACCTGGTGATGAGGACATGGCTGTTTTCATAGTATCCTGTTTAATTTTTTAATGTCTGCGATGTTTTTTTTAACGAGGTATAATTTTGTGAAAATCACTCTCAGTACTGGGTGGGGAGAGCAGGTCTGAGAACAACAAGAGTGGAATTGGGAAGACTGCTGGAAGCAACAGGTGGTGGTGACATGGCCCAGGATAGCTACAGTGAGGACGAAAAAGAGGACAGATGCCAGGGAGGAGAATAAGGGGGAGAGAACTTCCGGGAGGTTACCAGGTTGGGGCAGGCAAGGGCGGCAAAGAGGAACCAAGACTCCTTGTGTAGCATGAGTAAAAAAGTCACGTGCCCCAAAGACAGAAATATTGATCAATGGAATAAAATAGAAAGCCCAGAGGTAAATCCACGCACATATGGACACCTTATCTTTGACAAAGGAGGCAAGAATATACAATGGATTAAAGACAATCTCTTTAACAAGTGGTGCTGGGAAATCTGATCAACCACTTGTAAAAGAATGAAACTAGACCACTTTCTAACGCCGTACACAAAAATAAACTCAAAATGGATTAAAGATCTCAACGTAAGACCAGAAACTATAAAACTCCTAGAGGAGAACATAGGCAAAACACTCTCCGACATACCTCACAGCAGGATCCTCTATGACCCACCTCCCAGAATATTGGAAATAAAAGCAAAAATAAACAAATGGGACCTAATTAACCTTAAAAGCTTCTGTACATCAAAGGAAACTATCAGCAAGGTGAAAAGACAGCCTTCAGAATGGGAGAAAATAATAGCAAATGAAGCAACCGACAAACAACTAATCTCAAAAATATACAAGCAACTCCTACAGCTCAACTCCAGAAAAATAAACGACCCAATCAAAAAATGGGCCAAAGAACTAAATAGACATTTCTCCAAAGAAGACATACAGATGGCTAACAAACACATGAAAAGATGCTCAACATCACTCATTATCAGAGAAATGCACATCAAAACCACTATGAGGTACCATTTCACACCAGTCAGAATGGCTGCGATCCAAAAGTCTACAAATAATAAATGCTGGAGAGGGTGTGGAGAAAAGGGAACCCTCTTACACTGTTGGTGGGAATGCAAACTAGTACAGCCACTATGGAGAACAGTGTGGAGATTCCTTAAAAAACTCGAAATAGAACTGCCTTATGATCTAGCAATCCCACTGCTGGGCATACACACTGAGGAAACCAGAAGGGAAAGAGACACGTGTACCCCAATGTTCATCGCAGCACTGTTTATAATAGCCAGGACATGGAAGCAACCTAGATGTCCATCAGCAGATGAATGGATAAGAAAGCTGTGGTACATATACACAATGGAGTATTACTCAGCCATTAAAAAGAATACATTTGAATCAGTTCTAATGAGGTGGATGAAACTGGAGCCTATTATACAGAGTGAAGTAAGCCAGAAGGAAAAACATAAATACAGTATACTAATGCATATATATGGAATTTAGAAAGATGGTAACAATAACCCGGTGTACGAGACAGCAAAAGAGACACTGATGTATAGAACAGTCTATGGACTCTGTGGGAGAGGGAGAGGGTGGGAAGATTTGGGAGAGTGGCATTGAAACATGTAAAATATCATGTAGGAAACGAGTTGCCAGTCCAGGTTCGATGCACGATGCTGGATGCTTGGGGCTGGTGCACTGGGACGGCCCAGAGGGATGGTATGGGGAGGGAGGAGGGAGGAGGGTTCGGGATGGGGAACACATGTATGCCTGTGGCGGATTCATTTTGATATTTGGCAAAACTAATACAATTATGTAAAGTTTAAAAATAAAATAAAATTAGAAAAAAAAAAAAAGTCACGTGCCCAGCATGTAAAAAGTTCTATTTTCATTCCAAAGACAGCAGGTAGGATGGAAAGGTGCTTACTAATGGGGTCTTTGGGACAGAGGAGCTGGTTTTAAATTCACCAGAGTGACTTAAGGCAGGTCAGTCAGCCACCCTGAGCCTCCATTCCTTTCCTTAAAGGTTGTCAGTAGTTGTGAGGGTTACATGGGGGTGCACACACAAAGCGTTCCCACGGCACTGTGCTGGGCACCCATGAAACAACCAGTCAGGGGAAGGGCTCTGTTTGGCTGTTCCTGGAAATCCAGACTTTTTTTTTTTTAGCTGCGCTGTGCAGCATCTGGGATCTTAGTTCCCCAAGAAGAAATTAAACCCCTGCCCCTTGCAGTAGGAGCAGAGTCCTAACTACTAGACTGCCAGGGAAGTCCTAAAGAAATTGAACATCCAGGTTGGTGGCAGGATCTTTGCTGGATCCTAGGTCACCTGCTTCAGCCATTGGTTCTCAGATGGGGGTGTCACGAGAACCCCCTGGAGTACTTGACAAAAGGCAGAATCCTGGGCCTTGCCTCCAGAGATTCTGATTTGGAAGTTGGAGCCCAGGAAAGTGCATCTTCAGTAAGTTCAGTGTCAGAGCGATGCAGATACTGGCGGTTCCTGGACCACACCTGCAGGAATTCTGCTGTGAGCCCTACTGCTTTCATAAAGCACACAGATACTCCCCAGCTTCTCCGAGCTGGTGATCCAAAGGGATCTGACATTTTCTTCCTCTATTAGTTAACACTGACAGGAATACCAGGCAGACTGGCTGTAGCAAAAAAGGAATGTTTTGGCTTGTGCAACTGACGTGACCAGGGTGGCTGTGAGCACACCTGGATGTAGGGCCTCACGTGAGATCAGGATGTGGCCTCCATTTTTCCATCAGATCCCTCTGACGTCCTTCTCTGTGTTGGCCTAGTCCCAGGCAGGCCTTCTCTACATGCCGGTCCAGGCATACCCACTCTTGCAAATAACCATCTCCGCAGGGGACTTCTCAGTGACAAGTGCCAGCCAGAGCCCGCTATGGAGGCCCAGTGACCTGGATAGTTCAGTTTCTCAAGCCACCTGGATTGAAATTGAGGTGGCAGACATGACCTGAAGGAGGGGGACAGTGCTGAGCAGGGACTCACTAGATGGCCACCACCCTACTCTGACCAGAAATACACCCCAGCACGAGATATCTCACAGGTAGGGAGCTCCCCATTGACTGAGATAGTCCAGCTGTAACCAGAGAGTAAGCACTTTGTGAAATGCTGCCCCAAGATTTCTTTCCTCTAGATCTCAGCTTTTACAATCTCCACCTTTCCCTTTTTCTCAACCGACCCAGCTTAAACCACTTCCCCCAAGAGGCCTGTCCGCCATCACCCTGTGGCCCTGCTTTCCTCTGTGTGACTGTAGCCACAGCTCCCTGAGACAGAGTGGGTTTGCGTCTTGTATGGCTAGGTGACCTAGGACAAGTGACTTCACCTGTCAGAGCCTTGTTTTTTCTCACGGATTACTGGCAGTTTCCCAGGTCCTCTCTTCAGCAACCATAGACTTTCCAGCTGGGCACAAAGTGCCCTGAGTAAGGACTACAGTTCCCAAGTTCCCTTGCAGCTGGGTGTCCTGGGACAAAGGTCTCCCCATGAGTTGCGAGCAGTGCCATGAAGCCGCTCTGACGAGATGGCTGGCACACAGCCATCTAGTGTCCCTTTCCTGTTTATCCTCCATCCTGCTGCCGTCTTTGACATGAGGAAGGTGGAGCAGCGAGCCGCGAGGTGTTTTGTGGAAAGGAGGCGCCTCCAGCCTTTGGTGCAAGAAATAACTTCTGGCTTGTTTACGGCACTGTTACTTCGGACTTTCTCTGACAGCAGAAGCTAATCCTGAGACATCAGAGCTCCTGCCTCGTGGGGTTGCTGTAGGGGTTAAAGGAGGAGTTGTGCCCACACAGAGTCTGACACATTCCAGTGAGGTGTTTACAGTTGCCTCCTGCACGGAGGGTGCACACCGAAGTAGAGACCTTCCCTCTCTCCCTCAGCTCCTGGCCTGGGTTCCTTGGATGCAAATGAGAGAAAGCAGCTCAGGCAGACTAAAGCAGGCGGGGAGCTTATTGGGAGACAGTGAAGCACCCACTGGAAGGAAGGGAAGACTGGAGTACACAGGCACCCACAACCCAGAGCTTCTCCACCGCAGACCCCGCCCTCTCTGTGAGCCATCTCTCTCTCCCCCATTGGCGCCACGTGGGTCACGTGCTCCCCTCTCGGCTAGATGAGAGGGACACTTGGAGCAGTTCCATCAGTCTGGACCCAACAGGTGAGTTAGTTCCCTCAACAGTAATGAACGCTGAGCAGCATCCAAAACCCAGCAAGTATCCAGGTATGGACAAGAGCTGGATGTTCTTGGCAATAAGTAACAGAACTCTTCACCCAAAGAGTAGTGAAATGTGTCATCTGTCAAAAGTGGAATGATGCACGTGGCTGTGGGCTGAGTAGATCGGGCGACTCAGCAGCAGCATCAGGGGCCTGGTGCATTCCACCCCCTCGCTCTGCTCTCAGAGTGCCCTACAGACCTTAGGTCTAGATCTGGACCAGAGGGAGGAGAGAGGCAGCAGGTTCCTCCGGCGATGCTCCTGGAAGAAGCAGGCTTCCCCCTCAGGGCTTTCTGGTGAGAGCATTGCATCAAATGCCCTTTCCTGAAACATACTGGCCAGGAAGGACAGCATCACCCAGATCGGTCTAGATGAATCTCCTGGGTGGAGGGAAGTTAGGAAGTCAGTCTGCCTCTAGACAAACGTGGGACCCATCCATCTGGTTAAACCTCCTCCAGCTGGCCAGGAGGGCTGAACCATGTGGTCCAGAGTGGTTTCCAGGAGTAACCAGCGTGTGGGACAAGACGATGCCATGTAGATCTTTTAGTTTCAGGTCCTGCTCACCAAAGTGAGAGTCAGAAAATATTTCCAGGGTCTTCCGTCCTCTTCTTCCTAGTGTTAAAAGTCTCTCCCACTTCAACAGACAGGGAAGATTCTACAGAACTGGAGAACCTGACCCCCGAACGTTGGCCCTCACCACTCCTGGCACAGGTGGAGAAGGAGGCCACTGAGAATCCTGTGTTTACAGCACGATTTGTGCTGCAGCTCTGCCTTTTCCCAGCTGGGTGGCCCTGTAACTTACAGTCTTCCCTGAGGAACGGGGACAAGGTGTTTAGCACATCTTCGCCTGCATACAATTCAGTTCAGTCGCTGAATTATGTCCGACTCTTTGTGATCCCATGAATGTGGAACTTCCTACATTCCAGGTTCCATGCTCAGCCAGGGATGCTCTGGCATGGGCCCTGCCAGCCCCTAGCTTTCTCTGCTTCCTTTCGTAAGCACCCATTCTTCCTTGAGGGGTTCTGTGCCTCTCCTCCGCTTCCCTTCCTCTACTCTCTTCAGCCCACTCCTATCAGCATCGACACCATTTACTCCTCCGTCTTCCTTCACACACTGTCCTCTTGGTTCCCAGGACCCCACACGCCCTGGGTTTTTCCTTTACCTCCCAGTTACTCTATCTGCCTTGTGGCTTCTTCCTCACCTGATCCATCTCTAGCTCAGTCCTGGACCTCTCTGTCTAGACTCAGGACGGGGAGATCTCAGCCTTGTCCATGGTTTTGAACACCAGCTGTATGTTGATGACCCCCTAAAAGAAAAACTCCACGTTTTTCTCTCAATACTTTGAACAGATGTGTGGGGTTTGCACACCAAGCAGTTCTGACACTAACAGCCTGGAGTTAGCACAGACCCCACAGGTTAAGGGCCCAGCCCCACAGGCCTTACCCTCTCTCCCTCCACCCTTCAAGACAACCATCACAAGTCCAGGCTGTCCCCTGTATTTCTGACTGACCAGCTATAAATCAGAGGTTCCTATGAGCCCCTCCTCATTTGATAATTTGCTAGAATGACATAGGACTCAGGAAAATGGTTTAGTCTATATTAGGGTTTACCGCAAATGGATACAAGTCAGGAGCAGGCAGATGGAAGAGATGCGTAACCAAGGCATTGGAGGATGGAACACACAGCTTCCACACCCTCTCCAGGCACTCCGTCCTCCCAGGACCTCCACAGGTTCACCAAGCTGGAAACTCCAAACCCCTTCAGTTAGGATTTTTAATGGAAGCTTCATCAGGTAGCCTAAATTGGCTAAATCATTGGTCACTGATGATTAATGGTCTCTAGCCTGTCTCCCCTTCCCAGGGGAGATGGACTAAAAGTTCCAACCTCTTAACCCCTTAGTCGGCTCCCGTTGGCAACAAGCCCCACATCCTTAGGGGCTTTCCAGAGTCACTTCGTTAACAAACTCAGGTGTGGTTTGAAGGGGCTCATTTTAAACAGCAAGAGATGCTCCTTTAACCTTAATTGCTGGAGCATTTCAGGAGCTGGAGACAAAGCCAAATGTAAGAAAAGATGCACCTGTTAGAAGAGTTTTAGGTGCCCTGGCCCGGAGCCCAGAGACAAAATCCAAAATACGTAGTTCTTCCATCACAAAATCACCTCTCAGATCTCTGCCAGGTCTCAGACCCAGATCTACTGCCCTCGCGACATGGCCAGTTTGACAGTTCAAACATCAAAAACAGCTAGGATGTCCTAGTTCCTTCTCTGTCTCAGGGGTGGCACCGCTGTGCTCAGGGGCTCCAGCCTTTTCCTCACCCTCCACATCCAGCCCCTCAGTTCCTCATCTGTTCTATCTCCCAGATGGGTCCCGAGCCCCTGCCCTTTTTTCCATCCCTCTTCCCAATATACTAGTCCAAGCCAGCATCTCTCACCTGTACTTTTTGCCTTCCCTGTAATCATCTTCACCCAGCAAGCAGAGTTATCTTTGTAAAATCAAACTGTATCAGTGGATGAAAAGATAAACAGACACTTCCCTGATGGTCCAGTGGCTCAGACTCTGAGCTCCTAATGCAGGGGGCCAGAGTCTGATCCCTAGTTGAGGAATTAGATCCTACATGCCACAACTAAGAGTTGGCACGCTGCAACTAAAGATTCCTCATGCTCTAACTTAAAAGATCTGCATGCTGCAACTAAGACCTGGCACGGCCAAGTAAATAAAATTTTTTTAAGTTTATCTTTAAAAAGAAAAGAGATGTGGTCTGTCCATGCAGTGGACTATTTAGGCATAAAAGGAATGAAGTGGTGGCATGTGCTACAACGTGGATGAACCTCAAAAACACCCTGAGCGAAGTAAGCCAGACACAGAAGGCCACACGTTGATTCCATTTATATGAAATGTCTAGAATAGGCAAATCCATAGAAACAGAAAGCAGATCAGCGGGTGTTTCTGGGCGGGTGGTCGGCAGTAACTGCTTAGTGGATGCATGATTTCTTTTTGAGATGATGAAACAGTTCTTGAACAGTGGTGAAGGTTGTACAGCATTATGAATATACTAAATGGTACTGATTGTACACTTCCAAATGGCTAAAATGGTAAAATTCATATGCGTGTGTGCTAAGTTGTTTCAGTCGTGTCCAGCTCTTTGTGACCCCATGGACTGTAGCCTGCAAGGCTCCTCTGTCCATGGGATTCTCCAGGCAAGAATATTAGAATGGGTTGCCATGCCCTTCTCCAGGGGATCTTCCTGACCCAGGGATTGAACCCTTGTCTCTTGCGTCTCCTGCATTGGCAGGTGGGTTCTTTACCACTAGTGCCACCTAGGAAGCCCAAAGTTATGTATATTTAACTACAATAAAGGTTAAAAAAAAAAAAAAAAGCTGTGACTCTTCCACTGCTTAGAACTCTCAGAGCTTCTTTTTCTCTACTAATGATTTTATATTTCATTAATTCATGAGTAAGCTACACAACAGCTTTTTTTTTTTTTAGTTTTATTTATTTATTTCTTTGGCTGTGTCAGGTCTTAGTTGCAGCATGCGGAATCTTTCATTGTGGCGCATGGGCTCTCTAGTTGTGGTTCTTGGGCTCAGTGCTTGTGCCCAAGAGGCTTAGTTCCCCGACCAGGGATCAGACCTGCAAGGCGGATTCTTAACCACTGGACCACCAGGGAGGTCCTTCCCATAGCTTCTTATACTTTGAACTCCAGCCTTCCCATTGGCGTCTGTCCTCTCTGACCTTCCTTCTCACCACTTTCTTTCCCTCCTGCCATGTTTCAGTAATTCTGACCGCCCTTTGGTTTTTCATCGAGCCAGGCTCTTTCCCAAGTCAGGCCCTTTGCACGTACCTCCACTTAGAAACTTGTCCCCTCTCTTTACAGTCAGCTTTCAATATTAACCTAAACATCACAGAGAGGCCTTCCCCAACTATCCAACCTTGCTGGCCTCATCTCTATTCCCACCACTATTCTCTACCATAATCTCCTGGTCATGTCTTTAATAATCCCATAGTTTTAGTCTGTGTGTGTCTCCATCTAGAGTAAGTTCAATGAGAGGAGGTGGAACCTATCTCATTCGCCTCTGTATTCTGTATCTAGCACATAGCTGACACACAGAAATCATTTGCTAAACTAATGAAAGATCACCCAGCTAACAAGGGAAAGGGTGGAGGCAGGATTTAAACCCAAGTCTCTTTGACACCAACTCCTATGTTCTTCTAACCTTTCACGTGATTCTGAACCATGAAAGTTTGAGCCAAGTACCACAGAAGGGGGTCAGAGATAGCCATGACCTTTTTATAAAAAAATTCTTTGGGGCTGCGCCTGGGTCTTTGTCGCTGCACGGGCTTTCTCCAATTGTGGCACACAGGGGCTACTCTTTAGCTGCAGTCCACAGGCTTATTATTGGCAGTGGCTTCTCTGTCGTGGAGCACCGGCTCTAGAACGTGCAGGCCGCAGTAGTTGCACACAGGCTTGGTTGCTCCCCAGCATGTGGAATTTTCCCGGATTAGGGATTGAACCAGTGTCCCCTGCGTTGGCAGGTAGATTCTTAACATCTGGACCGCCAGGGAAGTCCAGCCGTGACCTTCTAATGCAGCTACATCATCTTACATGGTACCTGCACCTGTCATACATAGGTCGGTATCCTGTGTGGCTGTCACCACTGTGGATGAGTCATATCTGCTGGAAAAGGAGACTCTTGACCCAGGCAGCAGGTATAACTCTGGGAAATCCAAACAGCCCCTACCCGGCCCTGGCAGATTCTCTCTCCTCCTTTCCATTTTTGTACCTTCTCCTTGAGCTTGGCTTTTCCCCTAGGAAGGGAAGTGGTCAGCTGCAGCAGCTGAAACACTGCCTGGAGGAACCAAAACCAAGAGATAGCCTTCTCTCTCCCTACTGGGAAGAACCAGAACTGGCACTGTCCCAGCTCTCCTGGGACAAGCTCTCCTGCACAAGCAGGCTAGACCCAAAGCTTAGAGCTTCCTCAAAATGCTCCATGAAGATCAAAAGGCATGATACCCAGAAAGCTCCTGGGGCAATGACTAACACATACTTGAGCAAGCTGGGCTTACTGCTTGATAATAAATGTGAAGGATGGGGGCGGGGGGCTCCCTTGTGAAAGAGAACCATGTCAGCATCGCCCAAACCAGAGAACACCTCCTTCCTTTAAGGCAGGAGTTTCTGATCTCTTTTGTAACCTGAGTCCTTCTCTCAGGGGAGTTTTTAAATGAGTAAAATAGAACACATCATATTACAAAGAACCCAGTTACCTTGAAATGCATGTATTTTTTCTAATGGTGATAATATATGAAATTCTTTGTTAGCACATTAAACTGTGAGAACTAAGAAGTAGTTTAAAAACTACTGTAATTTTGAAGTAGTGGTGAGTATAACTTTTTTTTGAGATATCTACAAATACTCTATTGTAATGTAGACACGTGTGAATTGACCGCAAAATCATGGGTGCTGCTACTATAACTTTGGTTTGTTACCTACATTCATAACTGAAGGAAGTGCTAAAACTAAGTTAGAGGTTAATGAAAATGAAGATGTAATCGTTTGCAAGATCACTGCAGATGGTGATTGCAGCCATGAAATTAAAAGACGGTTACTTCTTGGAAGGAAAGTTATGACCAACCTAGACAGCATGTTAAAAAGCAGAGACATCACTTTGTCAACAAAGGTCCGTCTAGTCAAGGCTATGATTTTTCCAGTGGTCATGTATGGATGTGAGGGTTGGACTATAAAGAAAGCTGAGCGCTGAAGAATTGATGCTTTTGAACTGTGGTGTTGGGAGAAGACTCTTGAGAGTCCCTTGGACTGCAAGGAGATCCAACCAGTCCATCCTAAAGGAGATCAGTTCTGGATGTTCATTGGAAGGACTGATGTTGAAGATGAAACTCCAATACTTTGACCACCTAATGCGAAGAGCCGACTCATTTGAAAAGACCCTGATGCTGGGAAAGATTGAAGGCAGGAGGAGAAGGGGACGACAGATGAGATGGTTGGATGGCATCACTGACTCAATAGACATGGGTTTGGATGGACTCTGGGAGTTGGTGATGGACAGGGAGGCCTGGCGTGCTGTGGTTCATGGGGTCACAAAGAGTCGGACACGAGCAACTAAACTGAACTGAATCTTTTGCTTATCTGTGTTTATGGACTTCTTAGATTCTTTCTGTGGACTGTAGGTGACTGTACTAAAGACTATTGGCCTCGCCTCCTCAACTACTTAGATAGGAACTCAAAGAGAACAGGGCTGCTCCTTCATCTAATATTATCTAGAAAAGGCCTGCCACACAATCGGTATCCAGTGCCAATCTGTTGAGTCTCATGGATTTTCCTGATAGACAGTCACATTGATTGCAAATACTCGGTTTTCTTTTTTTTTTTTTTTCGGTTTTCTCTTTTCAGTCTTTGTACCTCATGTTCCCTGTCCTATCACATTAGCTGGAATCTTCAGTACAATGCTGATTAGAAGCAGCGATGGACAGCCGTACTGTATTATGCTCAGTACTCATGTGTTAATTTATGCTATGGCGTAATTGGACTTCCCCGGTGACTCAGACGGTGAAGACTCTGCCTGCAATTCGGAAGACCTGGTTCACATAATGGAATGTAAAACACCTGCTATGTGCCAGACTCTCTGCTAAAGATGTTAACACAACTGAGATCTTCTCCTGTCCAGCAAGATGACCAAGTAGTCGAGGGATTCCAGTGAAGATAGCAGTATTGGGAACATTACTAAATCCTCCATACTTGCTGACCAGCTCCCTCAGGATCCTGATTCCTAAAAAAAGTATGGGAATAGGTCCCTGCTGGTGGCCCCAGCCTCCAGGACATAGGTCAGGTTAGCAGCTGCAGGCTTTTCCAGGTGGGTCAACAAGGCAACACGTGAGAACAGTAATAAGTGGAGCCTCCAGCAGGGGTCAGCCAGAGGGTCAAGCCAGGGGCAGCATTTGAGCCTGGTCTTGGTGGGGTCTGTAGAGACCACCAGCTGTCTGCTCTGGCTTAAAACGGTAGTCAGGACTAGTTGTTAAAGCCAACAAAAAGAGGATTGCAGCTTTGAGGTGGGAGGCACCTTAACCTGTTCCCTCACCCTCTTCCCTTCCCCGACCCTCAGGGAGTGAACACGGGGAAGGGGCTGGGAGGTACAGTCCCCACACCCTCTCCACTTGGTCTAGCTGGCCTTGGGGGTGGGAAGGGAGTTTCTAATATAAAGTGGAAGTTTAGAATGGGCCAGACTACACCCCAGGGACCAGGATGGCTCTCCTGTAGTAACAAAATGTAACTGAGAAGTCAGATCAGACTGAGCTGTTTTGAGAAAGCCTGCTCCCCACAGGAGACAGGATTGGGAAGAGCAGACTCAACAGAGGCTAATGGAAAGAGTATCTCTGTGCTAGGCAGCACACTGAATCCTCAGAACCTGTACAGATGCTACCTTACATGGCAAAAGGACGTGATTAAGTCAAAGATCTTGAGAATATTGATTGTTCAGGTGGGCCCAGTATAATCACAAAGGTCCTTTTAAGAGGGAGGGAAAGGGTCAGATGTAGAGAAGAGATGTGATGGTGAAAGCAGAGGTCAGGGTGATTAGCCAGCAGTCGAGGAATGCAAAGAAGCTGGAAAAGGCAAGGAATGGATCCCGCCCCAAACCCGGCTCAAGTTTTCAAAAGAAATACAACACAGCCCTGCCAACACCTTGACCGGCCTGGACCTCTGACCTCTAGTGCTTTCCTGTTTTAAGTGTTATTTTTGTGTTATGTTAAGCCACTAGCTTTTTAACTGTGGTATTGGAGAAGACTCTTGAGAGTCCTTTGGACTGCAGGGAGATCCAACCAGTCCATCCTAAAGGAGATCAGTCCTGGGTGTTCATTGGAAGGACTGATGCTGAAGCTGAAACTCCAATACTTTGGCCACCTCATGTGAAGAGTTGACTCATTGGAAAAGATCCTGATGCTGGGAGGAATTGGGGGCAAGAGGAGAAGGGGACGACAGAGGATGAGATGACTGGATGGCATCACCGACTCAATGGACATGGGTTTGGGTGAACTCCAGGAGTTGGTGATGGACAGGGAGGCCTGGCGTGCTGCGGTTCACGGGGTCGCAAAGAGTCGGACACGGTGAGCCACTGAAGTGAAGTGAAGTGAAGCCACTAGGTTTGTGGTAACTTGTTACAGTGGCCACAGAAACCTAGTAACAATACAACTCCAGGGAGGTGTGTAGAAGACAGATGCCTTCAGGTCTTGGATGTTTGGGACCAGTGATACTTTGGGGGAAGAGGGAGGCTAACGGAGTAACTGAGACCAGTGTGAACCATCCCAGAAAGAAGGTCTGGACAGAGTCCTGGGGAAGCCTGGGCGAGGGAGGGCCCGCAGAGGAGGAATGGTGCAGCTGAGCCAGGGGGTGAGCACTAGTCACAGAGCAAGGGTGCGCTCAGCCTCCAGGCCGGAAGGCTCCTCCCTCTTGTCAGTACCGGCACCCCCTCTTCACCTCCAGCCTCATCCACTCCCGGTCCAGGGGCTTCTGACAGCTTCGAAGTTGGCCACCGGCTTAGGGCATTCTGCCCACCTTCCACCCCCTGCCTACAGATACTGTGCAGGGGACACTCAGCTCACGCTTAAGTAATCAGGAATTGGGGAGGGGGGATTGGAGGGAGCGAACCGGAGCCAGCCGGGCTTCACCGAGTGTGTGGTGGGGAGAAGGTGGACCCGCGGGCAATACATCCCTGTCGGAGGAAGGAAGTGGCTCCCTCCTCCTGCCCCTCCCCTTAGGGTCTCCGGGGCCAGGATTCTCGTGATTCGCGATTGGCTCCCACGGGCGGGACCTTTGTCCGTCTGCGGGACTGCAGGAGGCCCAGGCCAGGCTCGGGCCTGAGGAGCGGGAGGGGGCCAGGTCGGGGGAGACCAGAGACGAGCGGGGAAACTGACAGCCAAGAACGAGGGCAAGGGGGCCGAGAGCCGGGCCGGAGCTCCCCGCCTGCCGCGGACTGAGTTAGAGGGCGGGCGGCAGGAGGGGGCGGGAGGAAGAAGCGGGCGGGGCGGCCCTGCAGACGCCGAGCTCGCAGTTGCTGCGGTGGCTGCGGGCAGGCCGGGCGCAGAGTAAGTGCTCCGGGGCTGGCCCGGGGCGCGCGGCCCTTTTTCGAGCCCTCCCAGCCCGAGCCGAGCCTGCCGGGGACCCCCCGCGGGATCCCAAGGGTCCCCGGTTGCCCGCGGTTCTAGCGTTTCCCAGCTCAGGGCAACGCGGGCGGGCAGTGATAACCCAGGGCCCCCCTGTAGAGGGGAAGGACAGGAGACAACGCGTGCACCTCACCTTGAAAACGAGGGTGTGGATGAAAGCTACCCTTTTGTATGGAGTGATTCCCTGGGCCAGGTGCCTTCACTTCCTCACATGCCATGAAGCAGCAGCAACAGGTGAGCTGGGTACCATCCTTGTCTCCCTCTTACAGGTGAAGATACCAAGACTCAAGGAGGCCAAGCCACTCGCCAGGGGGTCACACCGCCTGCAGAGGCAGAGCCGGAACTCACCCAGGTCGGTGTGAATACCTAAGTTCTCTTACTCATCAGGCCTGCCCTGCCTGGGTCCTACACCCTTGGGAGACGGCAGGGAGAGACCAGTGCTGGGAATACGGGAAGAGGCCAGGGTGAGCCTACCTGCTCATCACTGCAAAAAGAACTTTGTGGACAGCAAATCCTTCACCTGGGTAGGGGGTGCCAAAGAATAAGAACAGTGCTTTGGGGCCAGGTTAAACTCAGAGAGGAGGCATGGTGCAGCCCCCTGGTCCAGAAACTCCCAGGCCTGTACCAGCACCCGCACTGGGCACAGGGCTCTTGGCAGGTTTAGTGATGGGACTTTGATTTTCCATGCCTCAGTTTCCTTGTCTTTTTCCTTTGCTTATCCTTAACCTCGGGATTAAGCTTGGTACCTGCCTTGGAGCCTTGCTGAGGAGACTATATGAGATGGTTGGTGTGAAGGCCTAGCCCAGTGCCTGACTCAGGCCAGGCCCTGTCTCCACCCATCTCTGGCCATCTGAGAGCACTTCTCTGTCCTTCAACCTCAGGTCGCTCAGAGCTATCTGAGATCTGCAGTATTTTCGGCAGCCCCACCAGCAACTGAAAGCTTCTTGAGTAAGACCAAGGCTGGGGCCCGTGACACCTTCCTCTCTGACTTGGAAGGAAAGGCCAGCAGGGACAGGGTTTTGAAAATCTTCACGCTGAGGCTTGCACAATTCCAGAACTGCCCTGTAGCTCCTGATCCCACCCTCAGCCCCAGTTTAGCAAGGAGGAGGAAGGCCTAGGGTATTCTTACTCCAAAACCTGCTCTTTTCTTAATCCCCTCCATCTTGGCCAGCCGCAGGTCCTACGCCTCAGCATATTGTGAATCTGGTCACTCTTTTGCATCCCCACCTTGACTCACAGACTCTCAGCACTGTCTTCTGAAATCTCTGCACAGCCAGGCCTTGATTGATTCCTGACTCTTCTCCCATGCTCATTCCTCTGCTCACTGCAACCATACTGATGTCCTCTGCTTTCCTGGGACATATGAAAACCTCTCTCAGGGTCTGTGCACAGGCCCTTCCTTCTCCCGGTAACACTCATCCCTTCCATCTTCTTGTGATGTACTTCCTTGCAATTCAGAGACCACCATGAAAGTCACCTACTTGGAAGCCTTCCCTGCCCACCCCCACCTGCAGGAGCCACTCTTTGCCTGCCCTTTGTTGCATTACTGTTCTTCCTTCCAAGTGATGTTATCTTGCTTATGTGTTTCTTGGCTAAAATGTCAGTCTACCAGGGCCCAGACCTTTTTCTTGTCTCTTCACTTTGGATTCCCCAGAAGCCAGGGCCATGCCTTGCACTGAGTTGTCGTTGTTTAGTTGCTAAGTCGTGTTTGACTCTTTGTGACCCCATGGACTGTAGCCCACCAGGGTCCTCTGTCCATGGATTTCTCCAGGCAAGAATACTGGAGTGGGTTGCCATTCCTTTCTGCAGGGGATCCCTGACCCAGGGATCAAACCTGTGTCTCCTGCATTGGCAGGCAGATTCTTTACCACTGAGCCCCCTGGAAAGCCCCTTGCACTGAGTAAAAGTTCTGATGACTTTGTACAATTGCAGGCAGTGTGCACAACCATTACAGTTCTGCTTCTCATTGCTTAACAACCTTTCTACATTTCTACACAAACCTCAGAATTGTCATCACTGCCTTCTTCAGCTTTTCCCTACTATAGGACCTAGCCGCTATTTCCAGGTTCTAGCCATTATCCAACTTTGCTTAAAACAGTGTGATCCAAATTGCACTTTTTTTTTTCTTGCTTTCAAATTCCTTTTTAACTTTATTTTATATTGGAGTATAGCTACTAACAATGTTGTGATAATTTCAGGTTCAAATGATTTTTGAGTCACAGTCACCAAACTGGTGTGTTCCAGTCAAGGGCCATCCTAAAGACGTACACCACTTATTACCAGGTGGCTCTTTAGAAAAATTATCCCCAGCATTGTGTGCAAGTTTCCCTACAGTCCCATGAGCATGGGGCTTTTTTTTTTCTCATTTTTATTTTGTCTAGTATAATGGGGAGGTCATGGCACGTTTAAATTTTCCGTTGCTTGAATGAGTGAATCTGGGTGTTTTTCTATGCATGCGCTAGTTCTGTTTCCTGTCCTGTGGAGGAAGGAAATCTCCAGGGTACCTGAATTTTTCCCTTCACCTTCACTTGTGGTAGTGGTTCCACTTGAGCCCCATCTCTTGAGGGCAGGGTGAGGGCCCCCAGGGGCTGGAACAGGAACACACCCAGGTGAGCTGTGCTGGTTGCAGAGGCTGCTCTGCCAGTCAACCAGCAAGAAACTGAGAGTCCCTTGTGCCCTGAGCATGCTACCGTGGGGAGAGAAAGAACTCTTTTTTTATTTTATTTTTTTAAGTCTTCGTGATTTTTTTCAAAATTTTAATATTTTTTAAGTTATAAAAGTAGTACATGCCATATAGGTGCTTCCCTAGTGGCTCAGATGGTAAAGATTTGGCCTTCCAATGCTGGAGACCAGGGTTTGATCCCTGGGTTGGGAACATCCCTCGGAGAAGAAAGTGGCACCCCACTCCAGTGTTCTTGCCTGGAGAAACCCACGGACAGAGGAGCCTGGTGGGCTACAGTCCTTGGGGTTGCAGAGAGTCGGACACGACTGCGTGACACAACGTATAAGGTTATTCATTGAAACACGGGCAGCAAAAGATTGGGAAACACTCTAAATGTTGGTTGCTAGTGGGAACTACACACTCCCTCAGGGGAATCCCACGCAGTCACCCAAAGGCTGCATTTGCTCTAGAACATCCTGCGAAAGACAGTCTCTGGCTCACTGTGTTAGTCTCCTGTGGCCACTGTAACAAAGGGTCGAAAATCTGATGGCTTAAAAGAACAGAAATTTATTACCTTACAGTTCTAGGGGTCTCTCGCCCAAAATCAGTCACGGTATGGCGAGATCAAGGTCTTCGCAGAGCTCTGTTGCTTCTGGAGGCTCCTAGAGGGGAGTCTGTTTCCTTACCTTTACCAACTTCTAGAGGCTACCCTCACTTATTTTTTAAATTTTGAATTGAAAAGCTTTGCACTGTTTGCAGTGTTCGTGTCTGCTGTACAACAATACAAATCAGCTCTATGTATACACAAACCTGCCAATTTGATTCTTCTAGGTCATCACAGAGCCCCGAACTGAGCTCCCTGTGCTACACAGTACCTTCCCACAAGCTATCAATTATATCTAATTTTTTTTTTTTACTCATAACCCCATTCCCTCAATCTTCAACACAGCACAACATCAAATCTGACTCTAGTCCCTGCTTCTGTCATCACATCTCTTCTGGTTCCCTCACTCTACTTGTGAAGACCCTTCTAATCACACTGGGTCCACCTGGATAATGCCCCATCTTGATGTCTCATCACATTTGCAGAGTTCCTTTTGCCATGTAAATGGGCACATTCACAGGTTCTGGGAATTTGGACCATGCATCTTTGGGCAGGGCATCTTTCAGCCTCCCACACCCTAAAGGGAAATAAGCAAGATTCAGAGCAGTGTGAGAACTCACATTTAAAGGGAAAAAAAAAAAGAATAAATAAGACTGTGCTTGGGAAGACATAGAATACCTCCAAAGGCTACATGGGAAACTGATAGGAGAGGATGTTTCTGGAAAGACCAGGAATAGAAAGACTTATCATAGTATATCTTTTTGTGTCCAATTTTTTACTGTATATGTCACCTGCATTAAAAATAAACTTTAAGAAGTCACATATAGTCATTGTAAAAGTTCAGACCTTTCAGAAAGAAGCCAAGAGAGAGAAAATACCCACCACACCCTCAAATCTCCATCAGTAACCACTGTGCAGAATTCAGCTCTATCCTTAACAGATTTTTTTTTTAACGCATATATCATCTTTTCACATGGATGGGATCATATTATGCTATAAAGTGATGGGAGACTTGTTACATTCCTCACATCTTTCCTCATCCGCCTATGGACGTTTAACAGTACTGGATGTACCATAGATGTACCGTGACTGACTTGACCAGTGCCTCAGTGGTGAACATTTAGTTAGATTCCTTCCTGCTTTCCAGAGCAGTCTCAACACTAACATGTCTGCCTGGTTCCTAATTGGAGTTAAATGCACATCAAACTAAATTTTTTAAAAATTAAGTTTTAAAATTAAATGAGCAATTCAGTATCATTTAATGCATTCCTGATGTAGTACACCTACCACCTCCATCTAGTTCCAGAATATTCTCATCACCTCAAAGGGAATCTGTGTCCCCACTAGGCAGTCACTGTCCCTTTCCCCTCTCCCCCAGTTCTGGGCCAGCACCAGCCTGCCTTCTGTCTGTATAGATTTGCATATTCTGGATATTACACATCAGTGGAACCATGTAATGTGTGACTTTTGTGTCTGGCTTCTTAATATAATGTTTTAGAGGTGCATTCATGTTGTAGCATGTGTCAGTACTTCGAATCTTCTTTCTTTTTGATTAAGATATAATTGACATACAACATTAGTTTCAGGTGTACAACATAATGATTCGATAATTTGTATGTATTGCAAAAGTATTTCATTTCTTCTTATGGCTGGATAACATTCCATTGTATAGATATAACATCTTTTACTTATCCATACATATGATAACGGGCATGGATTGTTTCCATCTTTTGGCTGTGAATATTTATGTGCATGTATTTGAGTGCCTGTTTTCAGTTCTTTGAGTATATACTCAGGAGGTCATCCTTCCACATATGGCTTGAACTTTACTATTTACTGTTTTCAGACACTATTAACTTAAGCAAGTTAAAAATAATTTGTAAGAAAGTGTTGGAAAACGCATACTAAGGCAAATGCCGGCAGGATGACAGATCTGGACAAATGTTTTCTTATTTTCCAGATCCTGAGAAGACAGGAAAATGGCCACGTGGAATGAAAAGGTAAATTAATTCGGGTGGACTAGCAGAATTAATGGAGCTCCCAGCCTTGAGAAGATAATTGTTTGATGTTTCTAACAGGATGGAGGGAAAACACGTGTTCGGGGTGCTTGCACCATACCAAAGTGTTTAAAGTCAGAGGTGAAAGCTACGGGAGGAACCTCAAGATAGCCTCAAAATCAGAAACAAACTATTCAAAGCCCAGCTCTGCATTTTAATAACCCTCTATCCTTTGGTCACGCCCTTCACTTCCCTGAGCCTCAGTTTCCTTATCTGGAAAATGAGACCAAGTTACCACCCTTGTTCCTGAAGGTGCGTCCAGAGAAGTTGAGGAGACCATTGCTAGGCCAATACTGAGCTCATCAGGACTCCTCCTGACCACTTATTTTACAAGTAGAGACACTTGGGAATAGAGAAGGAAAGCTACTTGCTCCAGATCACACAGGAAGTGGCAGAAATGGGCTTCCAACCTAGCCTGATGGCAAAGCGAATGCTCTGCCTCCTGTATTGTGTGGCTGTCCAGAGTAGGACTAATAACTTCTGTCCTTGATATCTGAGGCGCAGGCTTGTTGGATTTGAAGAGACGTTGGTTGTTAAGGGTAGGGCAAGGTGGGAAGGACGGCTGAACGGTGAATTCCGTTTCAGCTGTTCTCTTGGAGTTTCTAGAGGCCTGGCCAGGTGGAGTTGTCAGGGCAGCGCCAGAGGCTCAGGGTAGCAGCAGAGTAATGGGGCAGAGGACCATGAGACAATGGTGGTGATCTTGCATTTTGTCAAATCGGTGGCCCCTTTAATTGTAAGAGTATTTCTGGTTTAAAGCTGTTTACAGTGTGGGAGGGGGAAGTGACCAATGGCCCTTACAACATGCTACCAATTCTGATTTCAGAAATGTTGAAATAAGGGGAAAATGTCCATCTTTGCATTAATGAAATTTGGTGGCATTTCCAGTAGAGGATGACAATCACCCTCCGTATTGTTGTGACAATTCCTGATAAGATACCGTAAGCTTAGTGCCTGCCACCCAGTAACAGGTGCTCCTTGAGTTCCAGGTATGATTACTATTCACAGAAAGGCAAATGGAATAGTTTCCTTCATTTATCGCTTCCTACTAAGCAAAACAAAAAAGCAAGCGGAAATTCTCAATGATGGTTATGCTGTGGTGAAACCGGCTCACTGCTGCATCTCACGAGGGGCTGGATCAACCCACACAACTGCTGGAAAAAACTTGACTGGGTGTATCAGGAGTCATGAAAATGGTCATAATCAAACCTGGTCGTCTCACTTACGGGAAAGGAAGCAACCCACAGAAAGGCAAAAGTATCATTTACAGCACAATTTAGAAATGCGTGTGTTTCTTAGTCCATAAGATGCTCTTGACTGTAAATGCACCATTATTTCATGTGCTGTGAGGAAGAAAAGGGCCGCCTGTTTCCTGTGATCTACTGTGACACAGCACTGACCCTGGGCAGTTGCAGGCCAGATTTCAGAAATGTTAACATGTGTAAAAATGTGGCCTTTGAATTGGTGATAAAGATGCTGAAAACGATCAATCAGAAAACACAATAATGAGAGCACTGACTTCTGTGGTTAAAAAACCTCGGCCATTAAAAAGGCATAAGTCTGATGCATATAAGTAGTGGGGGGAAAAAGATACAAAGTTGTGGGTAGCCTTTGATTATAATTGTAAAAGATTAGAGAGTGAGATGGATAGATAAGTAGATGATAAATTTGGTGTGTTGGAATTATGAATTTGTTTTTCCTCATGTTTTCACAATAGTAATACTAAAAGAAATAGATGTGGAGTGACGGTCTACTCACTGGGGTGAATGACAGCAGGTAAAACTTAGGGGTCCGGATGGGTCAGGAGGTCTGGCTGCAGGGACAGGTCTCAGGAGTGTGGGTAAAGACACAGAAACATCGGGGCAAGCAGTGTTGGAATGCAGAACTAGGGACACACCTCAGGGGGGCCCTGGGGGTGGGAGCCTGTCTTTCATCGCACAGAGGCCGAAACAAGGGGTGGTCCCGGCCGCATTGTGAGCAGCTAGGGGAGATTGGACCAGGGCCACTTCTAGCAAATAAGCCTCTTACTGGTTCTAAAACACATTCCTTTTAATAATTTACCCCAATGAAGTTAATTATGTTTTTTAAAAAATTGTTTTAATAGGATTGCATTTAGGAGCTATTTAATCATCCAGCCCCCTCTAGCTTTAGGGAGCAAAATAGCTCTGTTGTAGGAGAAACTGATGGGGTTTTTAGCCATGGTTCACTCCTGATCTGCTGTAGCCGGCTGTAATCAGAGGGGCCCTCAGCAGGCTCTGGACACCTGCCCTCCTGAGAGGCCCTCCCTGCCCCTGCCCACCTCTCTGAGCTTCCCTTTTCCTTTTTTGTAAAATGGGAACAGTGAGGATCAAACAAGATAGCGCCTGGAGAGCACGTAGCAGTGTGCCGTCCTAATACACAGGAGCTGCTGACGCCATCATGAGGATCAAGTGGGTTTTCAGCCCATCACCTGCCCTAGTCCTCAGCTCAGTCACCTGTCACCAGCCACATCTGGGCAACCTGGTTTCCGGGTGTGCTTAGAAATCCTTGTGGCCCTTTGGCACCTTTCTCATAAGGTGTTTGGAGGCACCAGGTTCATTCATGATGCTGGTTCTTGACCTTGACTGCACAATGGAGATCCCAACCACCCAGGCCACTCCCCAGCCAACTGAATCACAGTCTTGGGGCCTGGGAGCCAGGCACTGGGGTTTGTTTGTTTGTTTTTAAAGCATCCAAGTGGTTCCAATGTGCAGCAGATCTGAGAGTCATTGGTTAAACTGCAGCTGCACTGGCCTCCTTCCAAGGACTGAGCCACAGAGGGGCAAGAAAGAGGGGCGCCCTGAACTCTTGTTTATCTCGTCTTTTCCGCAGCTGAAGCATCACTAAGATGTTGGGGGATGGGGTGGCCCAGATGATTCAGTCATACTGGTGACAGGTCCTAATTTCTAGCTGGGTAACTATATATTTTTACTTCTATGCTTTCATTTCTTTCTATGCTTTCAAAACACAAATAGCAGCCTGACTTATGCTTCCCAGTTAACATGGCCAAATCACAGACTTGGGGCAGGACTGCCAGCTTTCCAACAGCTATCCTCTCCCTCCTCCAGGGAAACAGACAAAACATGTCCTACTGTAGCCATGTGTTTCAGACTCAACCCATTGGTGATTCCTGAAATCCATTAATGGGCTTCAATCAGCCTCCTAAGAAATAGAACAAAGTGGAGAACTTAAGTCTCTCACATAGTAACTTTAATGTTGTTTATAGAATGTATATATGTTAGCATGTCCTAAGTGGCAGGGTATAAAATGTGTTTCTTATTGAGTAACACCAGGCTGAACTCCTGACTCAGTGTTGGCCTTCTTCACAAGCTGAGTCCAGAGCAGTGTTCATAGAGGTTGTGGAGGAGGGAGGGGATTCTGGGCCAGGCAGCCTGGCTTGGAATCTGAGCTCTGCATCTCACTGGCTGTGTAACCTGGGGCAAGTTGCTTGGCCTCTCTGTTCTCAGTCTCCGCACCTGTAAATGAAGAGGATTCCGTCTCCACCTCATAGAGTTGTTGCTGTGTGTTGCCACGGGCTTCTGCACAGAGCTCAGAAAATGGCAGGTGCTTTGGCGATAGTTCCAATCTCTGCAGTTTGCACTACCTTAAATATTAACTCCCACATTGCCTCCGCAGCCTCATGATTGTCTTGCCAGGTCAACAGACTCTTCCATCAAGGCAGGAGTGATTCTGACCCACAGGGGATGGAGAGGAAAGTTGGAGAATGCATCTCTGGGGGCACCTGGGCTGCTGGTCAGGCTTCTCAGTCTGCAAGCAGCACCCACCCCCCACAATCTAGTCAGCCGTCGTGGTGGTTATTTTCATGAACCTCAAACTTCCTCCCCACCCTAGAGAAGGAAAAGCTGCTACGCTTATTTAAAGACTTCCCTGATTTTAAAAATAGGCATTCCTCAGAACACAAATCCCTGGGGACTAGGGGGTGGGGAGGTGGTGGTAAGAGAACGTGAGCTGCTGGGGTGCAGGAGTCCCCCAGGAGGAGAGATTTGCTCGAGGGATTCGTTCCACCCTCCAGGTATGTTTAGTGGGAACCTGCAGTCTTCCAGGCATGAGGGCTGTGGAGAATGTAGCATGAGCAGGAGCCCACCCAACCAGCTCCCTAATGAGGAGCTGGGGGAGGAAGCGACTCCATTATACAAATGGGTGCATCCGTCTCTATTGTGGGAGGTGTGGGCCATGCATGAGTGCAGCAGGGGAGGTACATGGTCAGCTTCCTGGAGCTGGGGTCCTTGAGAGAGGCCTCCTGCAGGACGCAAAGAAAAATGATAAGATGGCATTCCTGACAGAAAATCACACGTGCAAAGGGCCTGTGGTTGAAGGAACCTGTTGAGTATGGAGGGCTAATGGAGACCATGTGGCCAGACCAGAGACTGGTAACAGGTGAGATCAGATAAGCAGCCAGAGGTCATAGCCTGTGCAATGGCTGTATGTCTCTGGAAGGCACTTTGGTCTTTTTTTTTTTTTTTGCTCCTTACCATGCCACATAACTTGTGGGATCTTAGTTCCCTGACCAGGGATCGAACCCTGGGCCCTTAGCAGGGAAAGCAGAGAGTCCTGACCATTGGAGTATCAGGGAATTCCCTGTGTCTTTAAGATCAGTGGGAATCCCAAGGAGAGTTTGAAATGAGGGAGTATATTTGGGCCCCAAGATCACTCTAGGTTCACTGATTCACTGGGAGGGCTCATAGGACTCAGCACACAGTTCCACTCATGGCTAAGATTTTTACAAAGGAAAAGGAAAAAGGTATATGAGGTGAAGTCCAGGGGAGATTGGACACAAGCTTTCAGATTCCTCTCCCGTCAGAGTCACATCAGTTTAGTCGCTCAGTCATGTCCGACTGACTCTCTATAGGACTTGCTTAATTCCTCCAGCAGGAAGTTGTGACAACACATGTGAAATGTTATCTGCTGGGAGAGCTTGTTAAGAGACTCAGCACTCGAGGTTTTTATTTAAGAGATGGTCACATGGGTGCCTTCCAAACTCCGGAAGTTCCAGACTACCCTGAGGAAAGCAGGTATTCAACATAAACCGCAATGTCTTTTACAAAAACAGTGCAGGCACAGCGAGCTGTTCTCACCAGATGAGAACCCTCCTGAAATACAAGTTTCCAGATTCCAGCCAGGGGCTAGGCAGACTTTTCTAAGGCCACAGCCCCAGGCCTTTTCTGCACAGGGAGTGACATGATTGTGTTTCAAGGAGTGCTCTCAGGCTGTTGACAAGAGTGTAAAAGCGATGGGGAGAACAGTGAGGGGATGTACATCTTCCAAGTAAAATGTGCAGGCTGGGACAGGGAGGTGCCCCAGCAGGGAGGCTGAGGCAGAAGATGAGAGAAGTAGGTGGTGGATTCAAGGGTTGCTGCTGCTGCTGCTGCTGCTGCTGCTAAGTCGCTTCAGTTGTGTCCAACTCTGTGCGACCCCATAGACGGAAGCCCACCAGGCTCTCCTGTCTTTAGGATTCTCCAGGCAAGAACACTGGAGTGGGTTGCCATTTCCTTCTCCAATGCATGAAAGTGAAAAGTGAAAGTGAAGTTGCTCAGTTGTGTCTGAATCTTAGCGACCCCATGGACTGCAGCCTACCAGGCTCCTCCGCCCATGGGATTTTCGAGGCAAGAGTACTGGAGTGGGGTGCCGTTGCCTTCTCCAGGATTCAAGGGTTATTTAGATGCTAAAATGCACAGGGCTTAGTGATTAGGTCAGCTTTGTGGGAGAGGAGGGAAGGCAGGGATCGGGACAATGTCTCTGACCCTGCCTGGGTGGGTGTTAAGACCCCTGGACCCAGAAGGTAAGAGATGCAAGTCCATCGGCTGTCCACTGGTGGTGGTGATTGCCATGCGGCAAGTCCTCATTTTCCCCTACTGAGGGAGGAATGATTGCATCTCAGAACCTTGATTCCACTTCTTTCAATATTATCATTCTTGTTGCTTTAAAATCAGCTCTTCTGGCATGTTTTCCTCTCATTGACAGAGCGTCTCAGAAAGAACAAAGCTAGTAGAATTGAGTTCATATGTCAACTTTACTACTTATGTTTGTTTTCAAAAACTGTACACAAACAAGTTCTCAGTATAAGAAATTAAAACAACAAACAGGTAGATATTAGGTTGACCCACATAATTGTCCGTTTCTACCAATTTTGATCTGCAAAAATGGTAATTTTTTAAAAAGTCTTGTTTCAGTAGTTTTCTTGAATTATATCTTAAGCCATTCTGTTCCATCGTTTTGGTTCTCTTATTTAGGGATCCAGTTATGTATATATTGGATTTGTGTGTGTGTGTGTGTGTGTACATATATTTTTTAAAAATTCTTCCTCCCTTCTCCCTTCACCCAAATGCTTCATTCTCTGTAGGTTAGATCTGACTCCAAAAATGGCTATTTCTTATTGTTAAATCTAACAGGGAAAAAAAAAAGTTTCTCTTCACCTTCCAATCCAGTATCAACCCCTTTTGCTTCACAGAAGTAACGATTTGGTTTGGCTTGTTGATTTTGTTTTTAACAAACATGAAATTATACACTGTGGTCTGGTTAGGGTTAGAGTTAGTACCATGCCAATTTTCACTTGACCGTAGTGGAGAGAGACATTTCTGTGTCAGTCCCTGCAGCCACACTGATGTAGGGCATTCTTAACAGCGGAGTGGTGTTCCATAGGGTGGGTCTACCACAGCGTATTTAACCGTGGACCTTAAGGTTGTAACAGGACAGCAGTGAGTACATGTGTGAGTGTCTTTGTGCTTGTGCATGAGTCCCTTGTGTCAGGTCAAACAATACAGACATTTAAAGTTTTGTAGAAACTAGTTTAAGGCTGATCCTTCCTTTGCTCCCACACCTGGCACATTAGGGAGACTCAAATATCCTTTGAAAAGATGAAAGAAACTGCCTCATCGCCCTCCTAAGAAGGACGTACCCGTTTCCATGCCCACCAGGTGGTGCAGAGACATGCCTTCCTTCCTCCACCTCTGTCACCCTGCTACACCAGGTGACTCTGGGCAGTAGATCTCTCCTCCCTGAACCTCAGTTTCCCCTTCTTTAGAATGGAGAGACTGCCTCTCCCTGCCCAGCCAATTTCTCAGGATTATTGTTAGCATCCAGTGAGAGCAAGAGGAGGTGGAGGTGGCTGATATGCTGCAAACAAAAAGAAATAAATTTCTTCCAAGTGGTTTTGTTGACCTCCAAAGGAGCCTGCTTCATCCCAGGAGTGTGGGACCGGTGTGTGGCCCATGAATATAAAGGGGAAGAGAGAGCGCTTGATCTGTGGCACCCTTGAGCTGATTCAAGCACACCCGCTCTGTCTTAGCTTCCTGGGGTTGCCATAACAAATGACCACAAACCAGATGGCTTAAAACAACAAATTTATTCTCTCAGTCGTCAAGGTCAGAGTTCTAAAATCAGGGGGTTGGCCAGCTCAGTGAAGTAGCTCAGTTGTGTCCGACTCTTTGCGATCCCATGCACTAGTCTACCAAGCTTCTCTGTCCATGGGATTTTCCAGGCAAGAGTACTGGAGTGGGTTGCCATTTCCTTCTCCAGGGGATCTTCCTGACCCAGGGATTGAACCCAGGTCTCCTGCATTGCAGGCAGACGCTTTACCCTCTGAGCCACCAGGGAAAGGCCCTACAGAGAGAGGGTCGGCTCCATTTCTCCTAGCTTCTGGTGTGTGCGTGCTAAGTTGCTTCAGTTGTGTCCGACTCTGCAACCCTATGGACTGTAGCCCTTCAGCCGCCTCTGTCCGTGGGATTCTCCAGGCAAGAATACTGGAGTGGGTTGCCGTGCCCTCCTCCAGGGGATCTTCCTGACCCAGGGATTGAACCCGAGTCTCTTAGTCTCCTGCATTGGCAGGTGGGCTCTTTACCACTAGCGCCACCTGGGAAGCCTAGCTTCTGGTGGTTTCTGGCATTCCTTGGTTTGTAGATGCATCACTCCAGTCTCTGCCTCCATCCTCCCATGGCCTCCTCCTCTGAGTGTCCCCTCCTTTTCTTTTCTTTTTTTTAATATTTATTTATTTGGCTGTGCCGAGTCTTAGTTGCAGCATGTCAGCTCTTTAGCTGCAGCATATGGGGTCCAGTTCCCCAACCAGGGATCAGACGTGGGCCCGCTACACTGGGAGTGCAGAGTCTTAGCCACTGGACCACCAAGGAAGTCCCCCCTCTTCTTATAAGGACACCGGTCACTGGATTTAAGGTCCGTCCTAAATCCAGCATGGTTTTATGTCAAGATTTTTTTTTCTTTTTTTTTACTGCACTGTGTTCTTTGTGGGATCTTAGTTCCCTGACCAGGGATTGAAGCCCAGGCACTTGGCCATGAGAGCCGGGAGTCCTAACCACTGGGACCTCCAGGGAATTCCCAGCAAGATCTTGACATCTGCCAAGGCTTGTATTCCAAGCAAGGTGACATTCTGAGGTTTCAGGTAGACATGGATTTGGGACAGCCACGTTTCAACCCACTGCACCCTCCTAGCTGGCAGATCTCTGGTCACAGCCTGCCTGGCCTTTTCTCAGCCATGTCTTGTAACATGGGGGCCTCCAGGTCATACAGCCCAGCCCAAGGGCAGGTCGTGGCTCTGCCGTTTTCTGAGTGTGTGACTTTGGACATACCACCTTTTTCACCCAGACCCAAAATGATGACTTTGACCTCAGAGAGTTGTTAGGAATTAAAATGAAATAGTGCATTTAAGGAACTTACCAGCGTGCCGTTATAACAAATTATAAACAATCAGCAATAATAGATGTTGCTGCTATTGTGTCTTGTTTGGGGGTGGCAGTGTTGATTAATGGGGCTTCCCAGGTGGCGTTATTGGTAAAAAAACTCATTTGCCAGTGCAGGAGACATAAGAGACATGGGTTGGATTCCTGGATCAGGAGCATCCCCTGGAGGTGGTCATGGCAACCCACTCCAGTATTCTTGCCTGGAGAATCCCATGGACAGAGGAAGCTGGCAGGCTACAGTCCATAGGGTCACAAAGAGTCAGACGACAGCTGAAATGACTTAGCATGCATGCACACACGTGTTTATTAATAAGCAAATTAAGTCCCCAAAAGTAGGCTCTGAGAGGGAATGGGGAAATGGGGACTTAGCAGACATTCGGCCCTGGGAATCAGCAGTCAGATGAATTTCTTAAAAAGTACCTATTTCAGTGATTGCTGGATGACCATGAAATAGGGACTTTCCCCCTCCTACAGATGACAGCTTCAGAGTCTGAAAAACAGACATTCACAAGAAAACTTTCTTCTGCATCAATTGTAGATCTGTTTGTTTGTTTGTTTGTTTGTTTTTCCCCCTCTCTCCCAGGTAGTAATTTTTCTGGTGTAATACCTGTCATTTCTAAAGGAGAAGTAGGCAATTACCTTTGATGGGTAGCTCCTGCGGTTTTGTTGTTAAATCGTTTATTAAATACTGAGCCCCTCCCTGTGACTGAGGGAGGAACAACATCTGCCCTCCCGGGGTTCACAGACTAGTGCTGGAGTCAGACAACCTTGAGATGTCAGTGTTCGTTAGTGGCTTGATGGGCAAGTAGAGGAAGGACCCTCACCCAACATGTGGCAGTTAAGGAAGTCCTCCCAAGGGAGGTAAAATTGATTCTGTAAAACCTGAAGAAGAACTGGGGTGAGGCAGATGGTGGGTATTCCAGGTGGGGGGGGGGGGGGGGCGCGGGTCGTGTGACATTCTGGAAGCAAGAGAGAGTGGTTTATTCCAGAACCACAGTGTGTTTAGTGTAACTGGAGTGTGGTGGAGGCTGGGGAAGGAACCAAGAGAGCTTTGACCTTGTCCTGAAGGCAGCAGTTGGCAGGGGGTGAGGGTGGAGGGACTGAAAGCAATGGGAAGGAGGGGAGGGAGATAGGCAAGGGCAGGGACGCAGCCAGCCCAGCACCGGAGCAAGGTGACCTGGCCACCACTGGGTGGAGAAAGGGTCAGAGGTAAGAGGCCAAGTCAGGAGGTTGGTGCAAGTGTCCCAAAAAGAGGTTGAGAGTGGTAGGAGAGAGACGAAGAGAAGGTGCAGGAGGAATGGTGTTCAGGAGGTTAGATTGACAGGCCTGATGGAGAGAAGCCAAGAGTGATCTTTCATTCTGGACTTGAGCGGCAGGGCGGATGTGACTCTGTGACCTAGGCCAGTGTGGAAGCAGAAGCAGATTTGGGAGGGAAGAAAAAAAATTAGTTCAGTTTGGATCACAGCAGACTAATGACCTGACAGGAAATCAGACGGCAGACTGGAGACTGATTGGCACCTGAGCAGCCTTGAGAACACAGATGTGCAGAGACCACCAAAGAGGGGAGTCGCCCTGTGCCAGGGCAAGCTCAGGGTCAGGGACTTGAGAACTTGCGGTGGCGTGGGGGCAGGGACACGGTACAGGAAGAGCAGCCAGAGATGGGAGGAAAATCAAGAGGAGGCAAGACTGTTAAACAGAAAGTCCACACTGTGAGAGGAGACAGCCCAGTCCAGGTGGGAACCACAGTTGTGGGCTTTGATACTGAAAAGTGACCCCAGAGAGAGCGGGGCCAGAATACCCAGAATACACTGGGACGGCAAGGGTTAATGCAGGAGCAGTGGGGACAGTTCAGGGCCAGGGACTCCACTGGTCTAGATTCTCCAGATTGCACATGATAGAAGCAACTAAATCTAGCTTCAGCCAGAAAAGGAATCTTTCAGTCCATGTGACTAAACACATGGGGCTGCAGAGGCAGACAGTTTGGGCCCAGTAACCAGTGAACCGAGATATCCACAGGTGATGAAGAAGTCGGAGGAGTGGAGGTGGAGAGTGTTTGTTATTGAGGACTAATAATACCAGCGGGTGCTTACAGAGGGTCTGCTCCTGGCCAGGACTAAGGCTGGTGGTCCCCACAACTCGCTGAGTCAGTCCTTCCACCTGTCTGGGCAAGGTTGGGGGTGGGCGGGTGCCGAGAGCTGAGAGTCCAGGGTGGGTGGTGAAGTTGCCGAGGCTCACAATGTTTTCATGATCTTTGTCTTTTCTGGAACTTTGCTGTTTCTGGCATGACGGATTTTTGACTTAAAACTAGAGTTGTTTTCTGCTCTGCTGGGTGCCATATTTTCATTCCAAATTACTGAAAGTTGCTTCTTTACTGGATGCAAAGTTTCAAAAAAAGTTTTCTGTATAAAATATGAATGTGGTTTTTGTAGCACACCCTGAGGTTCCCACCATGCTGAGAATTAGTGCAAGAGGTTTCTATCTGCCAGATGAAGTGTTTTGGTGGAGGGCATCATGGCCACTAACCACCCAGAAAGATTCAGGTTGGCTGTGGGCCTGGTCCTTGGGCAACCTTGAGAACCCAGCAATTGGAGGCCCCAGGGCCCTCCACCAACAGGCACTTGATGGGCTTCTGCTCTAGGTCACGTGGTACTCTGGGGACTCAGAATCTTGGACCTGTATGTTTGTATTTTTCCATTAAATTTGGAGATTTTTTCCAGGTGTTATTTCTCCAAATATTTTCCCTCTCTTCTCTTTTTGGTACTCCAGGTACATGTATATTAGGAACTTAATGTCCCTGAAGCTCTGTTCTTTTTTTTTAGCCCTAGCTTTTTTTCTCTTCTTGCTTCCACTGGATAGTTTCATTTTTTTATCTTTAAGTTCCCTGATCTTTTCTTCTGCAGCATCTAATCAGCTGTTAAGCCCATCCAGTGATTTTTCATTTATGTGTTTTTCAATTCTAGAGTATCCATTTGGATTTTTTATAGTTTCCATTTTTCTTTTGAGATTCTCCATTTGTTCCCTCATTAAGTTCATGTTTTCCTTGAAATCCTTGAACATATTTATAATTAACTATTTTCAAACCTTTATTGGCCAATTTCATCATCTCCATCCCTTTTGAACTAATAAGCTGATGTTTTATTGGTTTATGACCACATTTTCCTGCTTATTTATCTGTCTGGTAATTTTTTATTATATGTTGGACATTATGAATGTTATGTTGTTGAGAGTATTTTGCTGTCTTCTTCAACAGAGTACTGAGTTTTGTTCCAAGAGGCAGTTAATTTACTTAGAAGCATGATCTTTTTAAAAGCCTTATTTTTAAGCTTGGTTGGGACAGGTCTAAGGTAGCCCTGACTGGAGGGCTAGATTAGGTCTATATATAAGGCGTGACTTTTCTAGAATTTCTACTAAACACTCAAGAGTATTCAACAAGATCTCTCTGCTCTCGTTGTTTGGAACTCACAGATCTCCCAACCCAGACCTGTGTAACTCTCTGGTACTTGTTCAGCTCACAGTTCCCTGAGAGTTTCTTTATGCTTTGTTTTTTCCTGAAAGTTATATTTTGCCCTGTTTCATGGAGTCTTGCTCTGCACATGTGAAGTTTAGGACTCGGCCTAAGTCCAATATTTGGAGTGTTTTCTCTCTGCACTGCTTCCTTTTCTCTGGTACCTTGCCATGCAAATTCCTGAGGAAGTAAAGTTCAATAATCCTGAACTATAATCTTTGTCTCCACAGTCCAAAACGTACCTCCAGGCAGAAGGCTAGAGTGATTGTGGGGCTCATCTTACTTGTTTCTCTTCTTTCAAGGATCACAGTAAATGTCATACGTTTTACCCAGTTGTAGAGTTATATTTTATCTAGTCTTATGGCAGGTACTCCAACTGGTATAGTTACTCTTACGGCAGTTGCTCTAACTGGTATGGTTGTTTATACCAGTTACTGTGTCATTGGTCAGAAGCAGAAATCTCTTTCTTTCGTATGTTTATGCTCACATTTTCACACATTCCAAAAATAATACCTGGTAGTATTTGGTAGCCATTGAGGTAGCAGGAAACTCAGAAAGTGGGATTTGAGAAGCCAGTGAAGGATGTTTTTGAAGAAAGGGAGTGATCTTTCTGTGTTCAGTACTGCTGAGGGGGTACACATGGATGTCATCAGTGATACACAGAGACGTGGTTCATTCATTTTAACTGCTGTATAAAATTCCATCACGTGAATAGAGAAAATTCACTTCTCTATCTCCTACCGTTTAGGTGAACATTTGCAGTGCACGTTCTTGAACATGTCACTGATTTGAGTACATGTGGGCGAGTCTCTCTTTGAAACCTATCTAGGGGTGGGATTACGAGATCATTAACTAGTGTAATTTCAATTTGACAAAACAGTACCAGATTGCTTGGAAAAATAGTGGTGCCAGTGCCGTTCCTACCTTCAGGGTTCAAGAGACCCCCACTGCCTCACACATTCACTGCTTGCTATTGTAGATTTTAAAATTCTTGCCAATCTGAGGAATGAAAAGGTGTGTGATTGTTACTTCAATTCACCTTTTCCTAAATATTAGTAAAGTTGAGTGTCTGGGCTATCTGGGTTTCCTCTCATGTGACCTGACTGGTAATATCCATTAACTAGTTTTCCATGGAGTTGTCTTTTGTGGGTAAGATTTCTTTCTATATTCTGGATACTAAAATCTTTGTCTATTAAATGCATTGCAAATATTTACTCCCAGTCTGTGACGTGTCTTACTTTGTACAGGTGTGTATGTGTGAGAGACAAACATTTTTAGGTTTGATGAATCAGGTCTATTGATTTATTTTGTGTTTTTTGTCTTATTTAAGCAGTCCTTCACAGTACTGAGGTCGTAAAGATACTTGTCTGTATTTTGTTTTTAGACTTTTAAATGCATTTATATAGATTAATACAAATGAAATTTGTTCTCTGTGTGGCGTGAGGTAGGATTTTTTTCCCCCCTTGTTGGAAAAGCCAAATGTCCTAACCTCACCAGTGTTTTCTCACTGATCTGGACTGCCATTGCCATCACATCCAGGTTCTCACAGTGAGCTGGGTCTGTTTGGGGCTCTCTTTTCCTGTTATTCTGATCATATTGCCTTTTCTCTTAGCCATACCTGGAAGTTTTCATTATTGAACTTTAGAAAAAGTCTGATGTCTGGGAGGGTAAGTTGGGTAAAGGAGTGGGAAGCTTATTTGCTTTTTCACTTTGAAGTCATCGGTCTTTTAAACAACTGTCTATAATTATTTAAAACAGCACTGGCTGAACTCAGGAAAAATCCACTTGCTGCCCAGACCTTTCTAGGACCGATCAGTGGCGAGGGTGGCTTCGCTTTTGTGTGAAACTCTGGGCACTTTTACTTCTGCCTTTGCCCTCTCCCTGGCCTACCAACTCTCACCTCTGGGTTTTTAGGTTGTGATGTCTCTGCACCTTGCTATTGGGTCTTCCGGTATTTACATGTGGGCCTGCGGTGGGTGTTTTGCGACTGGGAGGCAGTACCTCTTCTGTTGGTTACTGCCAACCAGACCACAGTGGCAGGCCCGACGGAGTCTGGGGTTTCCTGTTGCCTCACTGGCGCTGAGACCCTGGATTCCAAAAATAAATGCACGAAAAACCACTGTGACCTCACGGTCTGCGCTCGCAGGGTTCTCAAGCCGGACCGTCTTCACCCCGGGGCCCGGCCTAGCGGGGGCTCTGCTCTCCCGGAGACTGACGGACAGGCTGCCTGAGCGCTTGCTCTCTGTCCCCCTTTCTTCAGGCAGTCACCCGCAGGGCCAGGGTGGCTCCCGCCGAGAGGATGAGCAAGTTCTTGAAACACTTCACCGTCGTCGGGGACGACTACCACGCCTGGAACATCAACTACAAGAAGTGGGAAAATGAGGAGGAGGAGGAAGAAGAGCAGCCACCGCCCACTGAGGCCTCAGCCTCGGCCGAGGAGGGCAGAGCCACTGACCCCACCCCGGCCCCGGCCCCTGTGCCCAGGCCCCGCCTAGACTTCAGGACCACTTTGAGGAAGCTCTTCAGCGCCCACAGGTTTCAGGTAGGTGGGCAGAGGCCCAAAATGCCTTGGGTGGGGCAGAGCCATCAGCCCAGAGTCACAAGGTCAGGTGGGAGGGGGCCCATCTCTGTCACCAGTTCCTTCACTCCGCAGATACCTACCCAGCACGGATCGTGTGCAGGGCAGGTCCCCTGTTGTCAGGGGCAGAGTAAGTCCTAATTCAAAAGTCAATTATCACCTGATGAATCCATTAAACAAAATGTGCTCCGTCCCTACTCCGCTGCAGAAAGGAATGGAGCACTGATGCGTGCTGTAGTGTGGATGCCCCTTGACAACACGATCCTAAATGGAAGAAGTCAGACACAGAAGGCCACATGTCTCGCAATTCCATTCATGTGAAATGTCTCGAATGCATACATCCACAGAGACAACAGAGTAGAGGGAATGGAAGGGGGAATGACCGCTCAATGGATGTAGTTTCCGGTTGAGGTAACGAAAATGTTCTAGAACTAGATACCAGTGATGGTTGAACAACCTTGTGAATGTACTTAAGGCCTGTGAACTTTATGCCAACTGTAAAGGAGTGAAAATGTTAAGTTTTGCAATGTTAAATGTTAAGTTATGCAAAATTTACCCCCTACACACACAAAGGAAATGAAAGGATAAATTGAGGGGTGGGGGGAGTCTCTTCTTTTCTGAAGTGATGCTGAAAATATCTGCCTGGCATAACCAACCCGCCACCAATCTCTAGGTATGGTTATGGGGAGACCCTGAGAGGGAGACGCAGGCTTCAGAGAGTAGCAGAAGGAATAGGACTTCCTACAGGGCTCAGTGTCAGTCCCAACGTGAGTGGAGTCTGGCCAGCCCTGTCTGAACCCCATCCTGCCACCCCAGCGTGGGTGAGCAGGTATCTGGAAGCATGTTCTGAGACCCAGCACAAAGCGGGAGGCTCCTTGCCAGCCCAGTCTGTCAATTCCCAGAATGGAACTCTTTGGGGGCCCCTGCTGCAGGTTACCCCCCTTCAACCATGATAACCCAGCTCCTCCCTGGAGCTGATGTCCCTTCTGAAAGTAGAGTAGAGCAGTCCTTGCCTCTCCCATCACTGACTTTGTTCCAGAGTAAAAGAGAAGGAATTATTTTGGTCTTTTTTTTTTCCTACTCTCGTGTGACTTACAGAAACAAAGCAGGCAACCCAGCACTCCTGGCAGCTCAGCACTTTCCTCTGTAGATCTGACAGAAGAGGAAATGTGGTATTATGTTGTTGGGGTTGAAATCCCAAACCCTCAATTTCAAGAGCAGAAGGAAGGAGCCAGCTTCCTCCCAGCTGCAAGGGGAGGTCCCCCCTCTCCTGACTGGGCCCCCCAGGCCACGTGGCTCTGGGGAAAAGCATAGGAGAGGTGTTTATTCATTCACTCAACAGTCACTTCTTAGCTTCTGCTATGCACCAGGATCACGGCAGTGAGCGTGGTAGACACATCCCTGCCCTCACTTGCAGAGGATGGGTGCTCTGTAGAGAGGTGGGCATTCCAGAAATCAGACAGATGCTGGATACAAGTGGAGAGAAGCCCTCTGCAGGGAAGCAGAGCAGGGTGGCTCTGAGAGATCCTCAGGGTGGGGGAGACCCGATTGAGGATGTGAGGCAGAGCAGGTGATACTTCACCTGACACCACGAGGCTGGGCAGGAGTGAGGTCTGTGGATGGAAAGGGAGGAGCTTCCCAGGCAGAGGGGCCCTGTTTGCAAAGGGCCTGAGGGAGGAAAGAGGCTTCAGCTTTGCAGGAATTGAGAAGGGTCCATCGGGCTTGTATGTATCCAGTAGTGGGAACGGAGGCCCTGGAAGTCCACCCACCGGCAGTGGGCAGCCATCAGAGTCCAAGTGTGCGGTGGGGAGGCAGCGACATGAGCAGTTTGGAGAGGGGCCCAAGTGGAAGCAGAGAGGCTACCTCGGGGTAGGGAGTAAGGATTCAAGGGTTTGATCTGTGCAGATAGAATCCACATAAAAGAGATTCTGGAATGCCCTCTCTCTCCACCTGTTCCCATGGTTTGAGGTGACCAAGGTGACATGATATATAGTTGACTGTTGTCACTTCTCACAGGATGGCACAACCAACCAAAGGAGAGAACTTGGGGTGAGTCAGGCCTCCGTGGTAGCCACAGACAGGCAGGGGAGCATGGCCAGGAAGGCTGGGAGGAGCCTCACTTTTATCACCTGCTGACCGTGGCCAGGCCGTCTGCTGAGCACACCTCACACTTTATCTCACTCGATGCTGCCATTGTCAGTCAGGGTGGAAAAAGCAGCGAAGTCCCATCTCCCCCGGAAGGATGCTGAAGCTTGTTAGAGTTAACGCCAAGGCACGGCAGAGCTGAGAGCTGTGCCCAAGGTCCAGGCTAACGGGAGCTGGCTCAGGACTGGCCGCCCCACAGCCCGCTACACCCTGCACCCCTGGGTGCTGCTGCTAGGGGTGGCTGACTTCCAGTGAGGATTTGCAATTAACCCAGTTCCCTGAATTCTCAGCGTTTTCCCTTGTGACGTGGCTCCCCTCAGAACTCGTCCTGCCTTGTGAACTGGTGGATTTGGAGCCTTAGGGGTCCGTTCATAGAGGCCGGGGTTGGGACCCAGGCACTGGGGTTTCGTGACCTTGGGTCTGTCTCTCAATCACTTTTTAAAACTGAGGTGAAATTAATTAATTAAATCATTTTATGATCAAATGAATCATTGTAAAGTGGATAATTCAGTGGCATTTATCTAGTACATTCACGATGTTGTGCAGCCATCACCACTGTCTAGTTCCAGAACACTTCCATCACCCGCAAAGAGACCCAGTACCCATTAAACGTAACCCCCAGACCCCGACAAACCTTAATCTACTTTTCGCCTCTACCGGACATGTCATGTAAATGAAATCCTACAACGTATGTGATCTTTTGTGTTCAGCTTCTCTCACTTAGCATAATGTTTTCTGGGTCCATCCACACTGTAGCGTACGTCAGTGCTCCATTCCTTTTTACAGCTGAATATCCAGTGTGTTTTTAATATCTCCATCCCTTGCTTCTAGACTAAATGAGCTCTTACATCCCTTTAGCTCCAACATGAAACCAAGGAGGGAGGGAGCGAGGAAAGAAGGAAAGATGCCATCTGAGGCTTGAGTCTTCATTAAGCTACTGAATTCGGATTTGTGTGAATATTTCATTACAGAGCACTTTGCCATACAATTTTCAATAATAAACCACGTTATCAAATACTTTAGTGACATAATTGTTACAGGTTGAAATGGTCACAAAGTTTAATAGTCCATTCTTTATAGGCCTGAACTGGTTCAATTGCGACCTGAAACTGCAGAAACTGCCAAAATAACGGCAGACTAATTCTCAGAGGTCAAGGTCTGTCTGCCTGACAGTGTAAGAGGCAAGGCCCCCGGGGAAGTAAGTTGACAGTCCAGTATGTTCAAGGGAAGAAAGAGGTCACGCAAGGGTCAAGGGAAAAAAGAGGAACCCCCCCTTGGGGTTCCTCCTGTTGCTGCCATTTCCATCACTCCCACCTCATCCCTGTGGTCACCCCAGATGCCATCACCTCCACCCCACCTTCACTGTCCGATTCACCATCATCACTGCCTCCGTCGCCATGACCACCCCCACCGCCATCGGTGAGACCACCCACTCACTTCACCCTGGTCTCCCCCCAGCTCCCCGCTCCAGCAGGTCACAAATCCCACGAGATTGTCTTTCCCTCAGCAGCTCCTCTGTTTCCCAGGACACCCAGAACTCCCTGCCCCCTCCCCCCGCAGTGAGCACATGGGGTTGGGGTGGGCACCTCAGGTCTCCAGTCTGAAGCTGTTTGATGGGCACAGTGGATGTCACCCTAACCCAGCTGCCTGGAGGAGGCGTCCCTAGAGATCCTCCTGCAACTTGGCTGTCAGAGGCTGGATGTTTTATTTATTGAGCCTCTGTTCTGGGTGTACCCTGGCAAGAGCAATTCCCAGAACTAGAAACACAAAAGCTTTAAAAAACATTACTACTTATTTTTTGCCATCTAGGCATTAGCAGTTTGGTTCAAGAGATGCTGAGAAGCAGTGAACTTCCAAGTTAAGAGAAAGACCAGTGGTGACCAAGGGTCAGTCAGTGAGCTGCACGGAGGCTTTAGGAGGACAGGCACGGCCCTGGACTGGAAGGAGGGGCTCCAGTGAGAGGAGCCGGCCCCCAGCAGGCCTCCTGAGAGGGCGCTGGAGCTGCTGTGGGCAACTGGTCTCCCATCCTTGACACCCAGGTGTTAACAGCCCTTAGAGATGGAAGGAAGGTCCCTGTTCAGGTCTCATGGTTTCTTGCTTCTTCCGTCGGTCCACAGGTTATCATCATCTGCCTGGTCGTCCTGGATGCCCTCCTGGTGCTCGCAGAGCTCGTTTTGGACCTGAAGATCATCGAGCCCGACAAGAATAACTATGCCCCCAAGGTAGTGTGTCCACAGCCCTTTAACATGGTTCACTCTTGTTACCTGCACTGAGGGTGGGCAGAGGCGGGCAGCACCCGCAGAGAATCAACCAGGGCTTCTCTGAGAGTAGTTTGATGGGGTGCTTTCAGTCAAAGAATAGAGCACATGTTTTCTTTCTTGGTTGTAGATATGAGTTCCCTACAAGCAGGATACCTCAGGTCATTTGATGGCTTGCAGGCTTGCATCTTGAGCTGTCCAAGACACTGAGCTGGAGTCTGTCACTGATTCTCAAACCAAGAGAAGGATTCCTTCCCGTTCCCCAGAGGACGGGCTGTTTGTCCTCCTGTCAACATGCTGACGTGGTCCCTGTGCTGGAGCCACTGGGGGGACACGCCCACCATTCATTCCCTGATTCACAGTTACTGCCTGGCCCATCCCAGACAGTCATCCAGAGGGCAGTGGGTGCATTCTGTGACCCTATCACCAGTAACTGGGAGGAGGCCAGGGGCTAAAAAACATCTCCCCACACCCTTTGAAAAAAAATTCAGTGGACTGTGCATAAGTGTCTTTTCAACCAGCAAAAGGACAGGAAGAAAACATTAAACCGCCTTCCTACTCGTGGCCCCTTTGACCAAGGCAGTCGTTAATGTTCTCTTCTGTGACACTTGAGTCCTCCCATAGATGGATAATCTTTTCTCTCCCTCTACTGTTTAATAGCATCAGTAACTTACCACCTATGCTCAATGTCTTGTGCCTTTTTTCTTTACTTTTTATTATGAAAAATGGCAAACATACATTTTTCTGTATTTGCTTTCTTTATATACATACCCACAAACATGCCCATATATTTTTGACCATTTTAAAGTCAGACATCGTGACACTTCATCCCTGAGTACTTCAACAATGCCTAAGAATGAGGTTTTTCTCCTATAGAACCATAATAGCATTATTACACCTAAAAAAGTTATAATTCCATAATATCTAATAACCAGTTTTCATTCAAATTTCCTCGTTCATAGTGCTTTTTTTTGCAAACTAGATTTCTGACATTATATTTGAGCTCTTTTAAAGTTAAAGTCGCTCAGTTGTGTCCAACTTTTTGTGCCCAAGGACAATACAGTCCATGGAATTCTCCAGGCCAGAATACTGGAGTGGGTAGCCTTTCCCTTCTCCAGGGGATCTTCCCAACCCAGGGATCAAACCCAGGTCCCCTGCATTGCAGGTGGATTCTTTACCATCTGAACCACCCTGTTCCTTTATTCTGTTTCCCGTACAACACAGGTTAGGTCAAGAGGCTTAAAAAGCAAGAGTTCCTCAAGGGTGGGCTATTTTTATTTTTAAATCTCATGGCACCTTGGGCCAGGGACCCACTATTAGTCTGCTGGATCACCTGATTCAGGTTGTAAATGCTGAGCTGTTGCACTGTCCAGGGGCACTTTTCCCTTTGCAGTTGTATATAATCCACATGGTGACACTTCAACATCATACAAACTTCTTCCCCAGTTAGCATCCACTGATGATCATTGTGTGAGTCTGTGAACACACTGGCTTGCAAACCAGTGATTTCTAATCATACCTTTCCTTCTACATCGACTAGTCAGTATCCTTTTATCAGTTCAGTTCAGTTGCTCAGTGTTGTCTGACTCTGCAACCCCATGGACTGCAGCACGCCAGGCTTCCCTGTCCATCACCAACTCCCAGAGTTTACTCAAACTCTGTCCATTGAGTCAGTGATGCCATCCAACCATCTCATCCTCTGTGTCCCCTTCTCCTCCTGCCTTCAACCTTTCCCAGCATCAGGGCCTTTTCAAATGAGTTTCAGCTTCAGCATCAGTCCTTCCAGTGAACACTCAGGACTGATCTCCTTTAGGGTGGACTGGTTGGATCTCCTTGCAGTCCAAGAGACTCTCAAGAGTCTTCTCCAACACCACAGTTCAAAAGCATCAATTCTTTGGCACTCAGCTTTCTTTATAGTCCAACTCTCACATCCATACATGACTACTGGAAAAACCATAGCTTTGACTAGATAGACCTTTGTTGGCAAAGTAATGTCTCTGCTTTTTAATATATTGTCTATGTTGGTCATAGCTTTTCTTCCAAGGAGCAAGCGTCTTTTAATTTCATGGCCGCAGTCACCATCTGCAGTGATTTTGGAGCCCCCCAAAATAAGGTCTGCCACTATTTCCATTGTTTCCCCATCTATTTGCCACGCAGTGATGGGATCAGATGCCATGATCTTAGTTTTCTGAGTGTTGAGCTTTAAGCCAACTTTTTCACTCTCCTCTTTCACTTTCATCAAGAGGCTCTTTAGTTCTTCGCTTTCTGCCATAAGGGTGGTGTCATCTGCATATCTGAGGTTATTGATATTTCTCCTAGCAATCTTGATTCCAGCTTGTGCTTCATCCAGCCTGGCATTTCTCATGATGTACTCTGCATATAAGTTAAATAAGCAGGGTGACAAAACACAGCCTTGACGTACTCCTTTCCCGATTTGGAACCAGTCTGTTGTTCCATGTCAGGTTCTAACTGTTGCTTCTTGACCTGAATACAGATTTCTCAGGAGGCAGGTCAGGTGGTCTTGTATTCCCACCTCTTCAAGAATTTTCCACAGTTTGTTGTGATCCACACAGTCAAAGGCTTTAGCATAGTCAATAAAGCAGATGTTTTTCTGGAACTCTCATGCTTTTTTGATGATCCAGTGGATGTTGGCAATTTGATCTCGGGTTCCTCTGTCTTTTCTAAATCCAGCTTGAACATCTGGAAATTCACGGTCCGTGTTCTGTTGAAGCCTGGCTTGGAGAATTTGAGCATTACTTTACTAGCGTGTGAGATGAGTGCAATTATGCAGTAGTTTGAGCATTCTTTGGCATTGCCTTAGTGTGTATCACAAAAACACAGTCATTCTTTTCAGTGTTCAGTTTCAAATGGTCCCAGATTTGGTCACTGTGAGCCTCTTTGGGCCAGGATGATGTCTCAGCTCTCTTCATACTTTCCCTGCCCCAGAATGGAAATGGTTACTTTAGTGAAGACTAGTATTTATGAATCTAGATCTGGGAACTCTCTTCATTTATCACCCACCTTGGTGATCATTTCTAGTAAATACTTATGGGTCAGCCTTGGTCTTTTGAACAACTATGAAGTACTCCACAGGGAGGTACTGTAATGCTTTTAAAAGGACCCTGGTCTAATGAACATTTCTGTTGTTCTACAAATAATGAAGAAAATCGTCTGCTCTGCAAATGGTGCTGCAGTAAATATCCTTACTGTCTTTGTGCACATGTGAACTTAGCTGTATGATAAATGCCTAGCAGTGGAGCTGCTGGGCCAAAGGGGATGGTGGATGTTTTCAGTTCTGCCATTGCCCCATTGCCCTTCAGGGAGCAGTGTCTGTGCTGTTCCCAGCTACAGTCGGAGCCCAAAACCAGTGCCTGGTGCTGGCAGGAATGCGGGATTGGTGAAGGGAATGGATTCCCTCTGGTGACTGGGCAGGTTCATTCAAAGCTGGCTCATCTGTGTGAACCAGCTCAGCCCGTGATCAGCCTGCGTCTACTCTCATGTGTCTCCTTGTCCCCTTCAGGTGTTCCACTACATGAGCCTTGCCATCCTAACCTTTTTTATGATGGAGATTTTCTTTAAAATATTTGTCTTCCGCTTGGAGTTCTTTCACCACAAGTTTGAAATCCTGGACACCATCGTGGTGGTCATTTCCTTCATCCTCGACCTCGTCCTCCTGTTCCGGGAGCATCAATTCGAGGCTCTAGGACTGCTGATCCTGCTCCGGCTGTGGCGGGTGGCCCGGATCATCAATGGTATGTCCCCTGCGCTCCTGAGCCAGGAAGCTGGGGGTGGGAGGTGGGGGGTAGGACAGTGGGTAGAGCCTGGAAGGGGCGCAGAGCCCCCGGTCCTTCTCCTGGCAGCCAAGAGAAACATGAAATGGTCTGCTTTGGTGTCCCACTGCCGCCTCTGTGGTTACAGACTGACACCAGCACACGTGCTCTGAGAGGAAGGGCCCTTCTCCTTTCGGCTCTATTTTCATGATTAAAGATGTTAATTAAAAAGGGTGATAGACCAGTCCCTGATCTGTTGCCGAAGTACTTTTGTTTCTCGCGAGGTGTTTCCTGAAGAGTGTTTTATCAAACCCCATCCCACCCTGGGAGGGGAACCATCAGGGAGGGGAGCAAGGAAGCTGAGAAACACGGTACATTAGATTCTGCCAGCTTGGAGAAAATCACAACACGAGTGAGCACGATGAAGGCTCTGAGAACCGTAGCTGTTTTCCAAGTTGACACTTTGGGAGGAAGTAACACCCATCAGCCTGCTGTAGACTCTGGCTCTGGAGAACACGCTGGGGGAAACACCGCTTTCCCGGATTTTAGGCACAGGTCCTGTTCCTCACACACTCCCTGCTGGTGTGGGGAGCCTCTGTTTCAGAGCAGCTGTTTGTATTGTGATTTTATGTGGACTCAGTGACCGGTCAGTGGTTCAGCCGTCAGTGAACACCTGTCCGTGGACCTGCCGTGTCAGAATCACCCTCAGCGCTCTAAGTGGCGAGTCTGGTGCAGAGGAGCCCAGGCGGGGTGTCTGTTCGAGAAGCACTCCCAGGTGATCGGTGTCCAGCAGGTTGGGAATCTGTGGCCTAGGGCCCAAGCTGATGGGCTATGGGTGGTTGTCAGGAGACCAAGTGAGCAACAGTGAGGCCTGCTAGAGGCGGGCCCGTCCCCTGCCAGGCGCAGTGAGTCCCAAGGCTCCTTCTGTGTTGGGTGCCACCCGGCAGGGTAAGGGCCTGTGCAGCGGCTCTGTCGGGCACGTGGGCTTTGGAACCTGCTGGTTCAGACCTAGTGATTTAGAGTAAAGCCTATTAAGAACATTTATTTGGGTTCTGTCAAAGGAAATAAGCTTTTCAGATAATGTGGAAGATGTTAATGCCAGCTGATTTTTTTCGGACAGAAACATACTGTGTTCAAAGGTTATGTGAGGTACCTAGACTGTGACAGACTATAAATGACTCATGAACCAGCTACTACCCAGTACTCTTCACATCACACTATTGTGAGAAGTATTCATTTTGTCTAAAAAAAAATGGCTGCAAGGCGTAGGAGCACTTGCTACTGCCCATTATTACACTGCTGTCAGATTTCAGCGTGACAGAACATAGGCTAAACCAGACTCGGTGGGACAGCCAGGAACACTGTGAACCAGGAATGGCTGCTTCCAGACCTAGTGGGCACCACACACATGGGTGACGGTCCAGACTCGGTCACTCACACTTGGAAGGGGGCAGAATAGCCCCACTGCAGCACAGGCTTTGAGGCCTCATCCCCACTGTGGTGTGGGCATTGGGGAGCTCTGTCCCCGCTGTGGTGTGGGCATCGGGGAGCCCTGCCCCAAACAGGGTTCAGGTTAGTGCCTGACAATTAAACTGGCCACAGCCCTGGAGGCAGAAAGGGGGGAGAGTGACAGCCCCAAGCTTGAGCATTTCCAGACTTGTACTTAGTGCCTCCTGAGCAAGTGCTGCTAAGTAGCAGAAATGTTATGAACAAGGTCCCTTAAGGAGCTTAACCCTCATCTGGTCAGTGATTATTTTTAAGGATTTCTCACACCAGGCAAGCCGCAGAAGTATGTCTCAGCTAGGTACTGAGTAGCTCAGAAATGAAAAACCTGACCCTCCTAGTTATGATGCCTTTAAGCTATGATTGTTTTACTTGTCACTGCTCTTCCCAACTGTATACATTTATAAGGAATGCAGGGTTTTTTCCCAAGTGGTTAAATCAGAAACTGGTATCATGGAGACCCTCACCATTATTTTTCAGGGATAATTATCTCAGTTAAGACACGTTCAGAACGGCAACTGTTAAGGTTAAAACAGATAAACATACAACTGGCCACCAAGATCCAGCACCTTGAATTCAGCTGCTCTGAGAAGGTAAGAAGGCGCTTGGGAAAACACCCCGTTTACAGATTGTTCCCTCCCAGCCAGGCCTCTGCTCTCGTGGGGCCGTTAGCCCAGAGCCCCACTCCCCTGGGACAGGCCTTCCTTGTCCTTCCAGATTCAGCCCAGGCACTGCTCCGCCCTGCAGCTCCGCCAGGAACCCCCTCTTCCAGTGTCTCCTCTCCGCTGTCACTGCTGGGCCCAGACTGAGTGATTTCCATTAGAAGCGTGGTTTTCATTCAGCTCTGGGGCCCAGTATGTGCCTGGGGCTCACTGCATGACTGCCACGTGCCTGGGGAGGCTCAGAAGGTAAATTCGGTTATTTGTCTGCTTTTGTAATAACAGGAACAAGAAATTGAGAGACTTAACAAGCTATTGAGACAGCATGGACTTCTCGGGGAAGTGAACTAGATGCACGCCTTCTCCAGCTCAAAGGGAAGACCTGCCTCATGGGCTTGTGACAAGGAAGACAGCCGCCCCTCTGGGGCCATGTCGGGGAGAGATTTGGTTTGATGGCTTTGCCTCACTGCTGCCGGCTCGGATTCTGGGGGACACAGCCTTTTAGAGGCTCTATTTCTTCCTTGGTGTGACTGAGAATGTCCCACCCCACACTGTGTAACAAATGTATCATAAACTATATTTTCCTCACGTTGAACACTTTACTCTTGCTTGAAAATGAACAAGCTGGACAATTACTAGCCATATATAAAATTTAATCTCATCAAATGTACAGTTTTCACTTTTCACATGTATATTGAGGGATCAGTACATCCTTTCATATGAGCACTCTGAAAAACAAAAAAGAAAGCTATTTTAGCTATCAACACATTCTAGAAGTCTTTTACATGTCCAAGCTGTTCTAAATAGCTAACCACAATTTCCCCCTAGGAGGCCATTCTCAAGTACCCAGCCCCCTCCTCTGCATCCTCCAGCTTTTAGCTGGCTCCACCTAGTTCTGCCACCTGACAACATTTTCCTCAGTTACTGTACAATTAATGTATAAAATAAACTCTCTCCTTCCCTAGGGCCCTCCTACTAGATCCTTTCCCGCTTCAACTGCTTGGAATCACTTGGTGGCATCCCAGACCAGCCCACTAACTGGAGAGCAAGCTAGCTCCGGTGCCTGGCGCAGAAGTGGCAATTAGAGCCAAGACTCCACTGTAATTAACATGACATTTGGGGGAAGATCCCCTTGTGAGGCCTTGTCCTCTACTCGCATGATTTTAAACAATTTGCTATTTTTATACTCATTTCAGCAGGACCTGAAAAGGAAGAAAATCCGAACTAAAAATAATATTTTTAAAATAATTCTTTTTTTTTTTTTTTAAATAACTCACTTTTAAAGCAGGGGATGAATAAACTGGATAAACCCTCAATGCCTGCACTACCTGAAGGCCTGTCCTCGTGTCTTCTCAAAAGTGCAACTTAGTTTCCACATATGACCTATGTGTTGAGGGTACTGGAACTGGCTAAGACCAGACGATGCCCCCTTCTAATGTCAGACCAAGTAGAATGACATTCCAGAAGGGAGACAAGAGGAGGGAAGTGAGAGGAGAGGAAGTGTGCTGGTCTGGGGGCAATCTCAAGGGTTATAATAAAGTGGAATGTCTCCGAGGGACCGTGGGCCCCACACGTGCTGAATTTTGCAGATACGGTATAGTTTCCTTATTTAACGACTTACATCAAACAAATGGGAAGAAGAAATTAAAGGGCAGCCTGGCGTTGATGGTTGGCCGAGCTCTGAAGCCTGCCTCTGCAGGTGCAGACACATCCACAAAAGTAACCGCAGTGGAAATAAGAATCGTCCTTTCATTTCCTGAGTTGGTCTGTAATACAAAATCAGAATAATGCAAGCCCTGCCCTCCAGTGGGTTATCAGGATAACAAAGATGGGACAGCTTCCATGCCCTTCCTCACCCAATAGCTGTCATTCATGAATCTGATAGGTACATGGAGGGCTCATCAGTCACTAAGTCAGAGGAGAGGGACAGTTTTCACTCAGGTTGTCCCTCACACACTGATGTCATTCATAAGTCAATTCTGACAAGAATTTTAAAGATCAAATCTAAACAAGAATGCAAATGTGAACAAAACCATTTTGTTCAGTGGAGGTTTTTCCTCTAAGTAAATGGTGACTGCTAAATTGTTTTAAGAATTCAGATTGTTTAATTATTATTTTTTACAAAATAATAAATTTCACCTATCACAGTTGAGTTTTGTCTGGCCTTGTGTCTTGTATCTTTAAAATTAGGCCTACCTCAGGAAAGGAAGATGAAATTAGCCTTGCAGTTACATTGACTATTTTGGCCTGTGGGTTCAATAAGGATCCGTATTTAGTCCACTTCACTTCTACCGTCAAAGCCACTGGGAGCTGGCAGGAATCCTGTACAATAATATGCCATTAGTCAATTTGAGTATTATACAACCTTAAGTCAAACTTAATCTGCAGTTCAGAGTTTTAATTATAAAATGTTTCCCATATTACAAAATGTTCTGAACAAGAGAATGAATAGACTCTAGAAGTTCAGATAAAAACAGCTTAGAAGCAGCATGTATTTTAAAAGTACTCAATGCTCCAAAAAAATTTTAACACCTAAAGCATAATTTTTCCAGCCCTTCCTGTTTCTAAAGAGACCAGCCTTACCTGGGAGTTGTACCCCCAACTATGGAGCTTCCGGGGCCCTGACAGGTCTAACTGCACCCACCCATTTACATCTACCTCAGAGATTCTTTAGGAAAGCAGTTGGCATGGGGGGAGGAGGCAAGGGAATACAGTATTTTTAATAGTCAGGAATTAAACCTCACTGCATATCATGTTAAAATGTACTTAGAGGAAATTCTCGTCCTTTCTTTTCGCTTATCTGATTTCATTGGTTGGCAATTAAGATGTTACCTTGGGGTATACAGGTGCTGTCTTAAGTTTTCAAAGAAGTTAACTCTGACTCTCAGTCGAGGGCACTGGTGCCACAGTGGAGCTGCCCAGTTCAGGCCTGGACACTGCAAGCTGGGCCTGAGACCTCTGCCCCAGGAGCTTTGTTTGCTCAGCCCTAAGGGGAACATGGGTGAAGGGGGCCTTCCAGACCTCTTTCCTGTCTTTACAGTTTCTTCAGCTGGCAAATGTGATCATGTTAAAGCTGCCCGATGGGGAGATGGAATTCCACTGGAGTATTCTAATTTTTGTGTATGTATGTGTGAAATTTTTCCACAATGAAAAGTTTTTAAAAATACATTTCTTTGGGGCATGCAAAGCTAGCATACCTGCTAAATTTGGTGCCGGCTGAAAAGGCAAGGGTGGAATTCCTTGGCTTAGCACTGTCTCTTAAGAAATTTGCAGGCTCAAAAATCCTTGTGAATATCCTGTCATTAGGAGAAGATGCAACACGAAGCTGGTGTCAGCTGAGCCCAGCAGATGCCCTCGTGTCGGCTCTGCCTAGAAGGCTGGGATGAAACCCGCTCCAGGCCCTCTCAGCTCCTGACTGGCACAGACCCCGGCAGTGCTTGTGTCCATGCTGCTGCCTATCCCGCCACAACTTATGTCTTCCCTTCTAAGGGAGAAGTAACAACTGGACATCTTAACCCATCTGCAAGAAGCTAGGAGCAATCTGCCTGGTTCACAGAGGCGGCAGAGCTGAGCCAAGACTTAGCTGAACCGCAGGAACTGAGTAATCACGGATCTCTACTGGGGACTCAGTGGGGAGGGTGGGATCGGAGCTAGTGAACTAGTCCTCACCCCACTGTCCCCATGCTATAAATGTGCTAAGCAGATAATGAGAGACCTGAAGAAACAGTGACAAGAAAAAGCTGGGCAATTAAAGGATAAAGATGGAGAGCACGCCTCCGCTGACGGGGCCGGCCCACACTCTGACTGCTGAGACAAAAGAAAAAGGTGGGCAGAAGAACCACATGTGATCTGGAACCTATTTGTAGGATGTCAATTTCCATTAAACTCTTCTGGGAACTTTAGAATTGAAAGCTCTCATGGGTGGAGTGCTTTTATAGACCAGGGAACAATGGATGGGACAGCTCTGCAGATGGGAGGAAGTCTTACTGAAACAGAACACTTCATCTATCATATCATGATACCTAGAGAAGACCTTGCACAACACCAACAAGGAACAGGATGGTGACTGGTAGTGGTCCCCATTTATAGAGTGACCACTAGGCACGATTAATATTACCCGATTTTAACTCTCAACAAGCCCTGAGGGCAGTAATACAGCTATGAGGAAAAAGAGGCTCAAACCCGTAAAATCGCTGGCTGAATCACTGCTAACTAGGGGCAAAATCAGTATTCAAGATCCAGGCCCATATGACAACAAAGTCCAAACTCCCACCCACAGCCACCCACTCCCTCAACGGGTGCCCCCTGCCTCGCCACTGCCTCTGCCTCCCCACAGTGAGAGGGGCAGGTGCACGCCGGAGACCACTAGCAAGTGGCCTTCAGCTTCTCCCGAGTTACCTTCACATGGGACGTCTGGGTGATGAAATAGACGGGCACCCAGTCCAGCACATCCTGGGCCTGGGAATTTCCAAAAGGGGCCACGTAGTCTGGGAAGCCCTGACCCTTTAGCAGGCTCTTCATCTTCTGCGCCACCAGCCGACATGTGAGAGCTTTGGTCAGTCTTTTGGCAAGGAGAATGAGGTCAAATGAGGTGATTGTTCAAACCTACAGTTTTTTCTTTTCTTAATAAATGTCAAGGTCATGTTTAATTATGACATTTCTCTAGAACACACAAAGTACTAAAAATAAGAAACAAGGACATCTGTCTCAAGGTATTAGCCATCTTTATGTTACATCTGCCAAATACCTCACTTTAATACAGTGTTGCTGCTGCTACTGCTAAGTCGCTTCAGTCGTGTCCGACTCTGTGCGACCCCATAGATGGCAGCCCACCAGGCTCCCCCGTCCCTGGGATTCTCCAGGCAGGAACACTGGAGTGGGCTGCCATTTCCTTCTCCAATGCATGAAAGTGAAAAGTGAAAGTGAAGTCGCTCAGTCGTGTCTGACTCTTATCGACCCCATGGACTGCAGCCCACCAGGCTCCTCCGTCCATGGGATTTTCCAGGCAAGAGTACTGGAGTGGGGTGCCATTGCTTTCTCCGTAATACAGTGTTAGTACCCATAATATCTCTGATTATAGAATATTGTACCTGCAGTGTTTTTTATTTTTACATTCCTCAACAATACACATATTCTATTTTCTCACTCTCCAAAAAGGGGATTATTTGAAATTAAAGTGTCTCTCACTTTGTGAAATTTTGGTTAGCCAGGGAGATGAATCCAAAACAAAGTCTCCCAAACTATATTCCATGGAGAAGCTCTGTACAAGAAGGGTTCCATGGCCAAACATTTGAGAAATATTACTTACCCATGTCCCCATTGAAGTACACTGACATTACTGAAGACTCTGAGAAGTGCTTACTTAGTAAGGAATCATGTTTTGAACTTTAATTTGGTGTTTCCCAAAATATTAAACCACAGACTTACCCTTGCTGACATTATGGAAATGTATCCCACAGAACCTCCTTTCAGAAATGCTAATCTAACACGATCAGAATAATGTAAATGGTGAATTTTGGTCTAACCAAAATGATGATGTAGATACCCTGGGGAGATATAAGGATGGGAAGCAAGTGGCCTGTCGGGTAGGGGACCAAAAGAGAAAGCCAGATCCTCACCTCCCATAGTGGGAACTCAAATAAACAAAGTCGTAAGAAAATAAACAAGGATCTGCTGTACAGCAAAGGGAACTACATTCAGTGTGCTATAATAACCTATAATGGAAAAGAATCTGAAAAGAATATAACTGAATAACTTTGCTATACACCTGAAACATTATAAATCAACTTTATACCTAATAAAAAAAATAAAAAACAAAAGTCATAGAACCAAAAAAATGAAGAAGCAGCACTATATATGGGTTATTTAAAGATCTGGGGACCAATTTTCAAAAACTCAACCATAAGAGTTGAAAGTGATTGCCTCTGGGACTCTGGGATAGGGAAAATGAAGGTAAGAAGTGCTGTCTTAAAAAAAAAAAAAAAAAGTCCTGTCTTTAGAACAAGCCACACAGAGCTGTTCAACATGTTTGACAATAAAAAGATAAATAAAACATACAAAGCCTTGATATTTTTACTCTGCCATATCTGATAAGCAAAAAGGGTTTTAACAATTTCCCCTTGAATCATGACCACTAATAATATGCTAATGAGCTTATCAGCTGATGCAGAGGTTTGATTAAAATGGGAAGTGCTAGGTAACTAACAAGGACCTACTGTATAGCACAGGGAATTCTAATCAATACTCTGTAATGACCTATATGGGAAAATTAAAAAGAGGGGATATATGTATAATGACTCACTTTGCTGTATACCTGAAACTAACACAACATTGTAAATTAACTATACTCCAATAAAAATTATATATACATAAAGTGGGAGTACAGTGTGAGAACACAAGGAAAACAATGGGAAGAGTAAGAGTGTTTTTGTTTTTTTTGATCAATGAAAATAGGCTCCAACAGAAGCAAGTTACTCTCTTACCTGAGTTTACAGCCAGACTGCATGTTGTAACCAAATAATACTGGGGCCCGGATCCCCTCTGCTGCTAAGCAGTCTTGCTCAGTTGTACTACGAAGAAGAGTAAGTTGTCCATATCTATTTGTGGTCTGAATGATCCCAGACATTCACAGAAGGTTAAGGGAGTTGCCCGGTACTGAAGCAGCAGATTCTTAGGAGATGGTGTCACGTGTGTGACATGAGATTTGAGTGAGACCCAAATATCCCTTCTCTAGGCCGTGGGGATTTTGATAATTATTTCCCAGGAGAAGGAAAAATAGTTGTAACTGTTTTCCTTGATTAGGAGAGCCTCAGAAGAAAAATTCTCAAAAACTGGCCCTTCAAAATTAATTCCACATTTTCAAAACCACTAATTTAACAGTCTCGGTTTAAGTGTAAAATCAAATACCTCTAAACGTCTGTCAACCCTTCTGTCTGAAGGCTTTAACTGTAAGACACTGCCAGTCCCCTGGGCCACGCTGTCCCACCCCATCAGGCTCCACACAGCCCTGCCTGCTGTGCAGGCCAAGCCCTCCGAAGGCAGCTCTGGCCGAGACCAGCCTCTCCAGCCCTCAGGACCCTCAGCAATCAGGAGAAGTGCAGCCCACACGCATGGACAGGGAAATGAAGCTTTTCTACAGAGCCAAAAAGGATATCCCTTCTGCGGCTGAAATCCAGCAACTAACGGGAGCCCCACCACATAACCAGGGTTTCCACTGAGAGGAACTGGCTTTGCGTTTTGCTGAAAGACAGTGCAGAAATGCCCCCAAGCAATTCTCATTTTAATAAGGAAATGGCAGAGGGAAAATGAAATGGTTTTCATAATGAAATCTGGGATTACCAACCAATGAAAGAATTTCTCCCCCTACTCAGAACTATAAATATATCTGTGGAGTGTAGGAGTACATCATGCTGTATAAGAACAAGCTCACAGGGAGGAGAAGCTTATTCCCAAGTGGAAAAGACACAAGGACTCCGGCTGGATTTTGTGACAAGCTTCCACAGGCTACATGTGAGCCCTTTGTTCCGAACAAATGGTTGTAGTAATACTTCTAATTTGAGATTTTTTTCCCACTAATTCATGATTTCTTTATACTTGGCAATTATTGATACTTATATGAAAATTTATCAAGCTTACCTGAATAAAATAAATTTCAAACTTTTGCTGGAGTGGAACCATTGCACTGCTCACTGCTCCCAGAAGAAGAAAGAGATCAGCTTTTATTACCTCACCTGTATCTGTATATGTGAGGCTGTACGTCACCTAAAAACAAAAGGATACTTCAGATACATCTGTTCCCAATATGTTTCTGTAGCTGTATTAATAACTCACATTAAGAAAATATACATCTAGGAGGCTATCCCCTCCCACTTCTCATGCAGAGAGAGAAGCGTGTGTCTCCTGTCCAACCGGATTATGGGAGGTATTAGCTCAGCATAAGCCCCCACTGACAGGGGCATCTGAGCCTTTCTGTGCCCAATCACAGAAGGTACAAGTCAGCTGGCCTGAGCAGAATATAAGCAGCCTATCTCTGCAGATAAATGTGTTAAAACAACAGCAGTAGCAACAAATTATGATGTATGCTTATAAGTTACAAGGTTTGTGGAGAAAACCACATGTGATTACTTCAGGGACAAAGAAGTGACCTCTGATGAGACAGAATAAAGACAAGCAGGAGGCCAAGACAAGAAAAGCAATACCATCGGATGGGCCAGAGGGTGGCCAGTTACCCCTCAGGACCACACCTGGCTTGAGCAGGCCACAGACAGTGAACTTTCAAAGCCAAACTGGGTGCCTACCTCAAGAACGACGTTAGTGCAGATTTTAATATGCCCCGCCTCAACAACACCCTGCTTTGATACCCGCAGTATTTCCGTGTCTTCCAGTCGGGTTAGTGTTTTATTTAGAGACCGAATGACAATGGACTGAACCATGATAGGGACCTGCAAAGTAAAGTCCTGGGTTACCAAACATACACCTGAACAGAGGAAGTGAATGGGTAAAAATAGTGTAAAACTTGAAACACACCTCCACAGATACACTGCCAAGGAGGTAAAAGCAAGCTATAGAACAATACGCATACTAGAATTCCACACTTGCAAAAACACAAATATTTATTTATATGTAAATACAGGCACACATTCACATAGAAAATATCTGAGATGGATATAACCAAAATGTTAAGTGATTACCCCTGAAAACGTTCACACAAAAACATGCACACAAATGTTCACAGCAGCATTCATAATAGCCCCAAAATGAAAATAACCCAAATGTCCATCAACTGATGAATGAATAAATAAAAGGTGGTCTAGCCCTACAAAAGGATATTGTCCATAAAAAGAATCATCCATAAAAAGGAACGAAGCACTGACACATGCAACAAGGGAGATGAATCCTGAGAACACGGTGCTAAGTGAAAGAAGCCAGATACAAAGGACCACGTACTATATGATCCCATTTGCATGAAATGTCCAGAGTAGGCAAGTCCAGAGAGACAGAAAGTATATACAGTGGTTGCCAGGGGCTGGGGGAGAAGGCTGGGGTAGAATGAAGCATGATAGCTAATGAGCACAGGGTTTCTTTTTGGGGTGGTGAGAATGTTCTGGAATTAGATAATGGTGATGACTGCATAACCTTGCGAATATACCAAAACCCATTAAATTGTACACTTTAAATTGTAAGTTTTATGGTAAGTGAATTATATCCCAAACACACACACACACACCTCCCATGATGCCATCAAAGACACACGTACACTCTCACCTCCAACCACAGCTCCTACTGATAGATACACTTGCTCTCTACACGCACGTGCACATTCCTCACAGAGTCCCGGAATCCATCCTCCTAAACCCCCACCACGTCTCTGAATATGTGCTTGACCCAGTTTATACACAACTTCTACACACACCCTTATACACACAAGTACTCGTGGTGGGATCATGAGGAAGAAAAACACAAACAAATTTTTTTAAGCAGAATCAAGAAACCCTGGTTAGATCAACGCTACTAAAGGACATTTTTCACTTATGGCCATCGCCAGTGGAGTGATGGAGCACCAAGCAATCCTTTCAATGGCTTGAACCTCTAGATATTTTGGCCTCTTTGTATCATGAAACAAGTCTGACGTTTGCTCTAAATCTCTGCTCTTAGAAACCACTGTTTAGGAGGGAACTTGCATCTGTTTGTTTATATTGCTTTGAACTTTGCCCTCAACCATGTACTATGCTGATTATAATTCAAAATTACTAAGTATTTAAGCTGTCATTTTATAGGTAAACAAGTAGTTCTTATGTGTCTGTTCCCATGACCAAGAAGACCCACAACTCTCCCTTGATAGTCAAAGCTCTAATCCAAGAACATGATATTGTTCAAAAGCAAAGGTGAGCTGTCATGCGACAGAGCTGCAGGTTGGCAACTCCACTCACTACAAAGAAAGTCCTCTGCATAACAGGAGTTCCACGCTACCGGTTAATTAGCTATAGGGTAATTAGCTCTTAAGGAAGTCATCAAAAGATAACCCTGGATTCCTATATCTGAAATGCCCTGATTCAGCAATGATATACTGTGTTCCAAGCAAGCACACACCTTTCCATACCAGCCTCTGAAGAAGCCATCCCCGCGGTGTGTGGGTGTGACTGGCAGAAAGCGAAGGGCTCAGTTTAAATTAGCTTTGTAAAGACTGAGAGAGCAGTGTAAGCGCAAGAACTGCGCGAGGCTGTCACTGTGCATTCAGTCTCGAGAACAAAAATGGGAGGGCTGCTCTGGTTTCCTGAATGTCCTACTCAATCATATCCCATTCCCAAACTAACCACTGGCAAAGAACTAAAGCCCACTTAGCAACGAAACTACAGGGCCGTGACAATCTTTTGTTGATGGTTCAACAAATATTGACAATTCCAAGCAATCACAATGAGCTTCGATTAGTGGGAAGACTGGATCCAACTTTTATATTCCTGATCTTCTAACAGACTTTGGAAGCTGCATTTAAAAAAAAAATTTAGACACATCCCTGATATTAGGTGACGTCCTTCGGAGCTTTGATGCCACACAGATCTGAGCTGAAAGTCCCAGACTGCCGTGGCTTGACTGCATGGCCATAGGATATAAAGAAAGAATGTGTGCACAACTTCTAACCTGGGGCTTGGCACACAGTAGAGCTGGTCCAGTCATCGCTAAGAATAACGTCTCTGGAGCCAGATAGCGTGGCTTCTTATCCCAGCTCTGTACTCCCGTGCTGTGTGGCCTCGGGCAAACCAATTCATCTCTCTGTGACCCACGTGCCAGAGAGTGCCAACAACAGGACCTGCCTCCCAGGATCACTGGGACAACCAAAGGACTGCAGACACGCAGAACACCTGAAACAGCACCTGGCACACAGTATGTGCCTTTGAGTAAAGTCCCATTATTCCTCACAATAGGTCTTCCCTACTTGACTGAACCAATCCTTAGTCATTCAATTAACACCCAACCCATGAAGGGCCCAATACCTTCCACGCACGCCTTAGTACCAATGCTACATGGCGGACAGGGCAGCTGTCCCCACAGACAGTTCAACTTTGAATGGCACAATAAATGCACTTTTTAGGACTTCCCTGGCAGAATCCATCTGCCAATACAGGGGACATGGGTTCGATCCGTGGTCCTGGAAGATCCCACATGCCATGGGGCAACTAAGCCCAGGTACCGCAACCCTTGGGCCCATGCTGTAGAGCCCAGGAGCCGCAACAAGAAGCCACTGCAATGAGAAGCCCTCCGCACCGCAACTGGAGAGCAGCTCCTGCTTGCTGCAACTAGAGAAAGCCCAGGTAAGGCAATGAGGACTCGGCACAGCCAAAAATTTTAAAACACAAATAACTTTTTTTAAGTACTTTCTTAGTGATCAGAGGTATTTGAGAGCTAGTCTATTATATGACTCTCAAACTGGGTCCCTGGGAGCTGTAGTGTTCCTCACAAGGGGCCAGAAAGGAGAAAAGTGGGCAAGTTGGGCAGGTAAAGGGTTTCTGACCCACCTCTGCTCCTACCAGGGGCTTTGGATTCAATCGTATTACATACTAGGTAGGCTCTGCTTCAGATTTCACTTGAAGAAGCACTGTAACTAAAGTAAGTTTGAAAGCACCTTCACAGATGAGGAAATCCAGGACCACACACAGTAGTGTGGAGTCCAAGGTCAGACGACTATCCCTTTCCAAACGTCTACCTCACAAGTTTGTGTCCAGAGACGGAATGAACTCAGTCACAGCAGGTTCCGTGGTCTGCAGTGCTTCCTGCGCAACAGACGCCTTACCCAGAGCCGGGCCTCACATTATGTGCATTCTCTCCCTCCAGCCTTACGTCAAGCCTCTGGGGCAGACACTACCATCCACCCACTTGCGACTGGGGGGACTGAAGCAGGTGTCATATGAGAAAATAACAGCAAAGCTGACTTTTGAACCAAGGCCAGCCAAGGCTCTGGGAGCTGATGACAAGGTCAATGCCTTGGCCTCCTTGGGGACTGTGGTATTCACAGGGAGGAACAGGGTACAACCCCAAGAACAAGAACAACCCCACCATCTTTCTCTCTGACATAGCTGCAAAGAGACTGTAGCCTCCTGACCACGGCTCTCCAGGGCCATGGGCTGGGGCCATGGCTTTGACTAGAACCTACCTGCAACTCAACCCTGGAAACTATACTGACTGTGCTCATCTCCTACACAGGTGTGTACGTTCACTGGGCACAAGATTTCTTTCTATCTTCTACACTGGACAGACAGCATCCTGGGAGCTAGCCAGCCCTCCTGACAAGAGGCCAAGCAGATATCAAGGGATGCCCTGAAAGCACAGAGGCCAATCACGCCCCTTGTCAGTCAAGACACCTAGGCCATTTAAACATGAACAAGTGTGGACTACAAAAACTAAAGGAATTGGAAAGTCTAACCCTTTTGTGATAATAAAAGAATGATCTACTAAGGAGTTTCCCTATTTCATTTCTGCTTGCTTTCTGGCAAATGTTTTTGTTACTGGCAGTAAAGTACCCTTCCAGCTATAAGTGTATTCATTTCAAAGGGCTCTAAGGTAAGATGATGAGTCCATTAAGTATTCTTACCTCTATTCCTGAACCAGGCACCTAGATGAAAAAGAACAACAAATCTTGTTATGTGCAACAAAAAGAAGCACTGTTATTGCTTTTTCAGATGATGCATTAAAGGGCATATTCCTCTTATTAAAGACTTCTTAAAGAGAAAAACAATTTCCTTAATCAAGGCTTGCCACCCACATATTTTTGTATCTGTGTCATCATAAAAGAGGTAACTTTACATTTTCCTTCTATATTCACTTCCTTCAGACTGGGAGCTCAATAACACAGCCCAACAGAGCGTGTCTCGGGAAGCCTCCATGCTTCAGTGTAATTATCCAGTATTTTTCACATGGTCATCAGTGACATAACACTGTAGAGAAGACACAGCTCCCCTCCTTCTGGTCACTTGTGCTGTGCCTGTCCTCATGGGAAGGATACCATCGCCTGCCCAGGTGGCTCCACAGTCTCCTGGTCTTCCTGTCTCTAGCCCAAGCCCCCTGGAGGCCAAGCTCCTGACTCGCCAGCATGGCTGGAGCTCTCTTCCTGAAGGGCTCTGCCGCACTCCATTCCTGTCCCTACACCCCCAGTCCCACTTCTCCAACTACAAGAGGCCCTATTAGGCCAATGGGAGCTTGTGGGGAGGGGGTTGAGTAGACATGTCTGGGGGTGGGGGCTCTGGGATGAAAAGAGAATTGTGCCTGCATGCCTGGGGGACTGTTTACAGGACAACTGTGAGGGGCCACGTGCACTGGAAGAATTCACAGGCGTAGATGGCTGACTTCAAGGAAAGAAAGAGGGAAAGGGTGGGAAGAGGAAAAGCTAAAACTTGATTCTGAAAAGTGAAGTTCAGATGCCATGGAACCCCCCCCATCCCCTGCCACCATCACCACACTCCCCTCTCAGTAGAAGGAAATCAGAAGGGGATGGGGGCTTTCACAATAATCACATGATTTTTAATCACTGAAAAATGTCTTCTCCCCTTGCGACCCTCCATGTCACCCACCAAGTGGGCCAGTGGCCTCTCCCATCTATTCAGTTCAGGCTTCAGTCACCACAACCAGGAATAAAGGGCTGCTTCTCTTTCTCCAACAAACCTATTTCCTGTCCTTTCCTGGGTATTTATTTTATCTGCCAATCAGAAATATAACTTTTTGGTGCTAGTATGATCATTTCTGTGACAGACATTAGATGTTTTTATAATTCTGAAAGTTTTGGTTATTAATAAAGGCTTTTTTAATTCAGGAGACAGATATCAGTGGTTACCATCAAAATGAATGAATGCAAAAAAGAAAAAAATGAAAGCAAATTATGAGCTGACTATATAAAAATAAAAATTATTTTAAGTGATTATTTCAGTATCTTTGGTATCAGTACACCAAAGAACTGGAGAAGAAAAATTCTGAGTGTCAATCATGTACTGAAATGATTCTCTACTTGTCATATTTTAAAAGGGTACAAAGAACAGAAAATAAACCCAATGAATCGAGTTTTACCTCAAAATAATTCTTACCCTCAAAATTTTAGGGCTGCTGTAATAAGCCATGCTCAGGGTTTCCATTTCTTCACAATGTTCCAAATTTATCCTCCTGGTGCACTTAACAGCTTGGTTAACCAGAAATGCTGGAAATCATAACATTCCCAAGGAAAAAGGAAAAAAAAAAATTAAAAAGAAGAAAAATGTCTAAGAAATTGTAATCTAAGTAAAACTGCAAAGTTATGACATGTATACAATATGCTTCAGATAGAGTATAAAATGGAGAAGGCAATGGCACCCCACTCTAGTACTCTTGCCTGGAAAATCCCATGGATGGAGGAGCCTGGTAGGCTGCAGTCCATGGGGTCTCGAAGAGTCGGGCACGACTAAGCGACTTCACTTTCACTTTTCACTTTCATGCATTGGAGAAGGAAATGGCAACCCACTCCAGTGTTCTTGCCTGGAGAATCCCAGGGACGGGGGAGCCTGGTGGGCTGCTGTCTATGGGGTCGCACAGAGTCAGACATGACTGAAGCGACTTAGCAGCAGCAGCAGCAGAGTATAAAAAATTATTTTTCAAATATGTAATACAGTCACATGATTCAAAATTCAGAAAAAGATTTGAGGAGTTGTCTCCCTCTAACCCCTAACCCCCAGCAACCACCAGTCCCCTTCCCCAAAGACAGTCTGCATGAAGTTTCTTGTGTATATTTCTGGAAATATCCTATATTTTCAGAAAGTGTGTGTGTCTGTGTCTGTGTGTGTATACACACATACTCTTTTTAAAAGTATTTCTTTCCCCTTTTGGAAACAAACTCACAACATATATTCTGCCCTTTGTCTTTTTCACTGAGCAATGTATCTCGGAGTTCAGTCTGTCTTAGTATGAAGAGCTTCCTCCTCCTCTTTTTAGGGATAACTCGCATTCTATTACAGACACACCATAATCTATCCAACCAGTTCCCCACTAATGGAAGTTGTCTCCAGTTTTGCTCTAACAATGCTGCAATCTATCATTTTGCATGTGGGCCAGAGTTTCTGTAGGACCAACTTCTAGAAGTAGAGCAGCTAAGTTAAAAGGTATATTTGTCTGCAATTTTGATGTATGTTGCCCAAGTGCCCTTCACCAAGGCTGTACCAGTTTTCAGTCCCACCAGTGATATAGACAAGCGCCTACTTCTCCACAGCATTAAATTTCTTTACGCTTTGCAATCCATTAGGTGGAAACGGTATCTCAGTTTGGGTCTAAATTACACTGCTCCTACTGTGTGAGCAAGGTTAAGCCTCTTCAACAGAACACACTTCCCTTCATGTAGCAAGTGTTGCTTCCTTAGGCCACACGCTATCATCCACAGCTTAGCAGGCTTCTGCATAGTGAGGCTGGCTAAGGATGGGGGAGCCAGGCCTATTGCCTTCTGCTGCCAAGAGCGGTTACTCCACAGAGTCTATGATGCTCCTGAAGGAGAAGCAGGACCCATGGGAGGCAGCTGCATGGGTTGCATCCCTGCTTCACCACTGCCTGAGTAAGAAACTAAACTCATTTTCTCAGTTCCTCATCTCAAAAATGAAGATAACCCTCCCTGAGAGGACCATCGTGAGAATCAATGGGAAAAACACAAGCAAGCGCTTAACACCACACCCAGCACACAGTTAATCAGTGTTAGCTACTGACAAACTTTCGCTCCAGTGACAAAAGAACTTTCCAACAACCTCAAGAGTTAAACAACTGAGTGGGCTGATTGCAGGTAGTGAGTTCCCCATCACGACGAATGCTCAAGCAGTGACCACCGGTGGCAGAAAAGATTCTGGCACCGGGCAGGGGTGAGGCGGAGGGACTGAACTATACAATCTTTGAAGTGTTGTTCAACTCTAAGACTCTGTTTCTAGTTACAAAGTTTGTTTATTACGATTGCTATAAATTTAAACTAAGAGCGAACTCTGTTTGCAGAGAAAAAGAAAAATGCCCACTCTCTTACCTGCAGGGTTATTATCAGTGCAGAGAGATGATGTAAGGGGAGAAGGAAATCTCAAAAATGAATCTGAAGTCTGCAGAGGAACCCCATACTGCAAACAGAACAACCAACAGCTGTCAGGGTGCTACTCAGGCATCCGTTCAACACTCACTACACAGCTACTACGTGACCAGCAGCACTGCAGGGATGGTTAAAGAATAGATGCGGTCCCTGCCCGCAGGGAGCAAACATCTAGCTGCCCCACCCTTTTCCTTTTAAGGCTGTGTGTTTCTGTGTATGCATGTTACAGAATTTGCAGGCCTGTTTATTCTAGGCTATTCTACTTCCATCCCACTGGAAGGTTATCTAAGAGGCTGACACAGGTGCAGCAAGCGGGGAACAAGCCCTCTCCTTCACTAGAGCTGGGAGAATAAACTCCTGCAATCTTTCTGGAGGGCAAGCTGGTATTGGTATTTTAAATTTCCATTCATTCTGACCAAGTTAACCCATTTATAGGAACATACCTTATGGATTTAATCGGACAAAAAAATATCTATAAGAATGCTTACTGTGGATTATTTATAACAGCAAAAACTTGAAACGAATGTCTATTAGATAGTGGAATGGCTCCGTAATAAATAATGACACATCCCTGGAAGGAATACTCTGTATCAGTAAAATGCAGCTCCAACTCTGGCTCCTTCCTATACCCATGTTTCCCTCAACACTTCAATGGGGACTTCACTTAAAATGAAGCATCCTTCCCAGGGTTGTGTACAGTGACGTCTGAAGAGCTCTGCCCAGTGCCTGGCAGCTGGGAAATGCTCCAGAAATGGCCACTTTTATAGTGACGTGGGAAGATGCATAAAATTGATCATGAATAAAAAAGGAAATTTATAGCACAATGTGGATAACTAGAAATTTCATTTCTGCACAATATTATACGTATATTTTAGTAGATGCATTAAAAAACCGGGAACATACACCCATCTGTTAAGTGATTTTCAGTGTGCACTGTTTATTTGTTTTTGGCCAAGCCACATGGCTTACAGGCTCTTCTTCGCCCAACCAGGGACTGAACTTGGGCCATCTGCAGTGGAAACGTGGAGACCCAACCACTGGCCCCCCAGGGAACTTCCTTGCAGTGTGCTTTGGTTTTAACTGGACATGGGGGCCTTTCCATTTTTACTTCCGTGCTTCTATGCCTTCACCTTTTAGAACTAGCACAGGTTGTTTTATACTTCTCTTTTAAAAAGATGCTTCCAAAAATTATGACATTTAGTCAAAGTTAACACATATTTAAAGGCTTATGAAGGGATGGATAACAAATACCACACATCTTCCCAAAGTCTGTAAAACTACACACAACTCTGAGAAGAGGAGCCGGCCTCCAGCCTATCCACTCTGTTTCCAGCAGCATCTCTCAAGCACTTTGCTGCATCTTTTGAGGTAGAGAAGAAAACATTCTGCAGAGACAAATGAAAGCTTACCAGAAAATATATGCCTCAAAACTCTATGTTAGAATTCAACTACTCAATTTTAATTTTCATGATTTTTGATCTACAGGCACAAACATTGTTTCTTGGTTTATAATATCAATTCTGTGTCCCAGGGAAGCTAGCTTACTGGGAACATACTTATAAAAACAAGATATTTATGACAGGATGAGTGGATTTAAGTTCCTGGCTCACCTCATATTTTGCAGTTTGGGGAGCATCCAGTCTGGTTGAAACATCTGATTCTGCATTCAGTGAAAAACCATCAGGTGCTTTCATCAATTTATCAAAACTACTTTCATCAGTCACTTCTGGATTAATAAAGGATAATGCAGGTTTATCTGTTTTTAGAAAAAGTATTTTAAATCAGTATAAAATATGATATGTATAGCATATACAGTATACATAGTATTTAGGAAACAATCTTTAGTAGCAGTAAGGCTGCTGTGGAAACATTTAAATGTCTCTACATATTCACTTCCTCCAAGATTTCTGGAATCTTATTAAACAGACTCCCCAGGCATGGCCTCTTTCTCTACTATGGAAGCAAGAGTTTCTAAGGCCTGCAGGTAAACAGCACAACAGAAGCCAATACTAATCAATCTCTCTCTCCAGTCCACGGACTCATAAACTGCATAAACCTCTCAGGGGCAACTCTCTCCAGATGGCTAGGGGAATGAAAGATCCTGTTTCTACCGTCACACAGCCACCTCCGAAGCCCAGGAGATGATGCGCTCTGTGCGTGAGAGGTGGGAGGAGGAGGGAACAGGCTGGTTATGTTCACTGGGCCTGCTACAGTGACTGACCGGCCATTACTGCAGATTACAAACCACAGAGCATCCACCTAAATTTTTAAGTGCAAGGGCACAAAACCAAAATATAAAGACATTCGGAAAAGATGATAAAGTTTAATTGATAAAACCATGAATGTGTCTCTGATCTTGATAATGGTTTATACATTGGAACTAGACATCTAATTGAGCTAAATGCTCAGATAAAAATAAAGATCCTGTTTTCATGCAAATACCCTTAGTAAAAATAAAAGAGAAAAAAGGAAATTGAAACCAAAGCTGAACCTGACTCTCAACCATTAAATCAGGAGGAAATGCACGCACACACACACACAAATAAATCTAGATTCTTAGGCATGTCTACATTCTATAAACACCTTTGAAATAAAATAAGAGAAATAAAGCACGAGATTTCAAAAGACAACTACAAAAGCACAATTAAAGAAAACGCGCATAGCCACAGGTTTATCAAGTTACTTGCAGTTATCTGTGGAATGGTCTCAGGATAACCTCTAGCCAAACCATAGAATAACTGCTTTAAATCTAACTTGATGTGACATTTTTCCATAAAATAACTTTTAAAAGAAAAAATTTGCCAGAGTTTCACACAGTATATCAATATCAAATACTTACAGTTTGTAATATGAACACAGAAAACAGATGGGTTGATCTGGTCGACAAGTTTAAATACTCTCTGAGGTGGGTCTGCTGTAAAATTCAATGAATAGACAGCTGCTTTTTGACTACAAAAGTGACTATCACCCCTGAAAATTAAAAAAATAATAATAAGACAAAGTTTTAAGGCACAAGCACACAATCTTAGCAAGATTATTTTAGAACTGTCAGATGCTTGCACTGTACTAAGTTAACTACATGGAGGATATTTATGAAAGTGTGATGTGAGAATTGAATCCACTTTTATTTAGTTTATTCAGTGTTAAAATGTTCAGCATTTTAAACTTTTTCCTCTAACAGTGAAAATATTAAGACAACTAGAATAACCTTTAAGGAAATCTTGTCAAGTATGGAATACAGATGAGAAATGATTTTGATGTAAATGAACCTTGCATACTCTGATGGAATATTAAATTATATAAAATTTTGCAGAACTTCAGACTGTTCATAAGTACCCAGAATGGATCCAAAATTCCTGTCTTTAGAATAAAGCTGTCTTCATAAATGAATGTGAAAATGAGAAAAAGTAACATCATCTGTAAGTCTGGGGCTTGGAAACTGCGGTATAGTCAAGTCTTCAACCAATCCCAGACTTAACAAACCCTAATCAATTTGATATAGATACAGACATGGTTTAGGGAGATCCAACAAAAATGAGATCATATTACATACCACTTTAAGGCCTTTTCCCACTTAATATAGAGTGCCCAGTAGTTCCCATATCATCAAATGTTTTCATATTATTATATGGTTTCGCTGTATACCAATTTATTAAGCTACTCCCAATTTTTTTTAACCAATCCTCTACCGTTGACCTAGGCTGTTTATAATTTCTCCTGATTATATATAATGCTTTAGTGACACCCTTGTTCATACATTTGTATTAATGTCTCCAGTTATTTCCTTAGGCAATATTTCCTGAAATAGAATTGCTGGGTCAAAAGGTAGGTACAAAATTTGAGGCTTCTGAGACTTACTACCAGAGTGCCTTCCAGAAAGGCAAGATGCAACCTTACCAACATTGTAGTAACAAGAGCACCTATTTTGCTGTACTCTTGCCAAGACTGCATGTTATCAGTTTTTACCGTTTGCTAATTTCATGGGCAAAAGCCTATTATCTCATTGCTTTAATTTGAATTTTCTCTTTTACTAGTGAGGTTAAATATTTTTCCATAGGGTTATTGCTCACTGGTATTTCTTCATGAGTTGATTAATTTTTATGAGAAAGTTTGTCTTCTTGACTTCTAAGAACCCATATCAAGAATCCCTTCTGAGTGTTAGAAATACTTCTTCCTAGTTTGTTAATCGTTCAGTTTTATAGTGTTTTTTTTGTCACACAGAAGTTTTTTTTTTACGATCATCATTCCTCTTTTAATTGAGGTATGATTAACTGATTTTTTAAAATAATGAAGTTGTCAACCTTTTCTTTTATAGATTGCCTTTGGGTTTATCTTAAAAGACATTACCCAGGACTTTCCTGGCAGTCTAGCAGTTAAGACTCCCCACTTCCATTGCAGGAGGGATGCATTCAATCCCTGGTCAGGAAACTAAGATCCTACACGCTGTATAGTGTGGCCAAAAAGAAAAAAAGACATTTTCCTAACCCAAGATTAATAAATATTCACATATATTTTTTATTCATTAATTTTTTTAACATTTCACTCTTCTACCTGTTGGTAATTTACTTCAGTGTAACATTATGAAGCAGGAATCTAATGTTAGTTTTTCAATAATCATCCTGCATCATTTACTGAATGATCCAACCTTTACTCCACAGATGTGAAATACCATGTTTACAATAAATACCATGTTTACATTAAATACTTAAGTAGAAAAAAATACTTTAAGAAAACTGGCTGGTGTAAAATCAGTACACACAACTGATTTTTGGCCTTCCTATTCTCTTTCAATGACCTACTTATCCATAATGAATTAATACACATTATATTCAATATTATAGTGTTACAAATGCTTTAAACCTAGTAGTTTGCTCTTCTTATTCAATAACGTCTTGGCTGTTCTCATCTGTTTATTCTTCCAGATGAATTTTAGAATCATTTTGACACATTATCCCTCTCCCATCTGACTGGAATTACATTATAACAAATTGAAATGTATATGTAAGTAATGATTCTACCCATCCCACTACACAGATTATATCTCTCCATTTATTCAAATGTTTTATGTTTCATTATATCTTGAAGTTTTCTTCACATAAATTCTGAATAGTTAAGTTTAATTCTATGATGTTGTATTTCTTTTGGTGTTATGATTAGAATCCATTTCCACTGTATTTCTGGAATGGGTATTGCTGGGGGATTGAATTATTTTGTAACTGGCCTCTTTTCCAAATGCTCTGTATAGTTCTAATGGTAAATGAGTTGCTATCATGGGCATAAAGAGTATTTTGGAAAAACCATGAGTAGTATAAATAAGAAAAGATCCAGCACTGAAAATCTACGAGTCATACTGGGCCTTAAATGACGAGGAGGAGTCAGACAGAGAGGGAATGGGAAGCTAATCCAACTGCAAGAATGGCATTGGTCAAGGATGGGTACTGTACTGATGGTGTTTAGAAACAGAGTACCAAAGCTGCGTTGGACGAAGGATTCCAGATGGGGTTGCTAGGAAATAAGATGTGAGAGAAGCTGGGATGGATATGAATTCAGGTTATGGATTCCATAGGTAATGAGAGTTCTCGAAAGTTCGTTAGAAAGGGAGTGACAAGAGGAGGCGTGAGCTTATGAGGAGGAAGGGAGCAGGAACGGACAGACGTGAGGGCAATCATGGAGGAAGATTCAGCAGAATGGGACTCTTGACCCTCCCCTTCCAGTCAGCAGCGCTCTAATCCTGTGCAGTGAATCAGCACTGCATCCGTACATTTCTCTCTAGTCCCACCGGCACAGCCTTCTGGGTGAGAGCCTTCTTGGTTCCCTGCCACCAGGCCTGGCCCCTGGGAGCCACTGTCCATGCTGCTGCAGAATTTATTAAATTGGAGATCTGATCCCCTCACTCCCCAGCCTCCTGAAGAAGCCAGGAAAAATCCAAACCCCTCAGCATACACACAAGGCCCCTCAGGACTTGACCCCTGCCCTTCCCCACACTCCTCTGGCTCCAGCCTTCCTCAGCCATGCTGAGCTACCTGCAGTTAAGGCAGCAGGCTATACTCCTTCAGCCCCAGGAATCTGCCATGTGGCTCCCTCGGCCAGGAATGCCCTCCCTAATTCCATGCTGACCAACTTCACTTGTCCTTCAGGACTCAGCTCAGCTACTTTTCTAGAAAGACCTCCCTAGTCCAGCTGTCTGGGTTACAGGCCACTCTCTCAGTTCTCCTAGAGTTTGGTGCAGAAACTGCCATCCACTCGTTTGTCTCCCTTACTCAATGAGCTCTTTGAAGACAGGACCATGTCTCACTTGTCTTTAAATCCCTGGCACTGGCACACAAGAGGTGCTCAAGAAAGGTATGGTGAACTGTAAGAGACAGCTTAGCCGTGAGAAGGCAAGGAAAAGGCACAAGTCAGGGGAGCCTCTAGGTTTCTGACATGGGTTTCTGCCTGAAAGAACAATGGTAGAGAAAGTCAAAGGGCTACTCGAGGGTCAGTTATTCATTCATCCATTCAACTCACTTTTAATGAAGGCCGACTACATGGTAGGAGCTATCCTAGGCACTAGGGATAAATGACATATAAAAGAGATAATTCTTACTCTCAAGAAGCTTACATCTAATGAGGGGAAAAAGACACTAATCCACTAATCTTAATGATAAATTTATAATTTTTTGAATGGTAAGACTAGTTTATGACAGTTCAGTATATGTAAATAAACCTTCTATGAACTGGAATCTACATAACAAGAACACCCAATTAATTAGGACTATTAGTTTTCATTATTTCTATACTTCATATTTAGGAGAAGGCCACAAGCAAATCTAACTCAGAAAAACCCTGAAGTTCTTTCCTGAGAGCACTACGAATTCAGTTCTAATTTCTAAACCATGGTGCCACAAACTACACCAAATCTTGTAAATAAGTTTTACTGAAATGTAGTCACAGCCATTCATTACATGCCTGCTTTTGCTCAACAATGGCAGAGTGGAAAAGCTGAAACAGAGCCCACACAGCCTGCAGAGCTTCAAGTGTTTATTACATGGCCTTTTACAGAAAAAGTTGGCTGACCCCCATTCTAAATAGTCTATATCTAAAATTACAGTATTGGCTATTTTTTAAGAACTACATTCTAAATAATGATCGCAAATCAGAACAGATACCTCACTCTCAAGCTCCCGGAACTCACTAATGCAGGAAAATAGAATGATTTTCAACAAAGACTGAACCACAGTGTAGTTCAGGTAGCCAGAAAAATAATCTGACTACAACACCCCATGCTCTAGGCATTTTAACAACATCGGAAGTAGATAGGATTTCCCATTGGTCAATAAAATAGTTTCTCATGGGAAAAACACACTGTGCTTCCAAAAAGCATTCAACCTATCAAATTTCAACTGCTAAAATTTCGTACAAGACTGAATTTAAATTGGCTATCTCTGAATAATAAACTGGTCCCATCCTGAATAAATTAACTTCTTATAAGTGCTGTTATTTTATCAAAAAGCTTTGAAATCAGAATTACAAGAACCAGGTAACTGAGAAGAAACTGTTTATCTTGCAATCGACTGGGAATGTCATTTCCCATTATTCTCCTACACAATGTGAACTGTGAGAATTCCTGGTAGATTCATCTACTAGAAAGGTATAAACAAAGCTTTCCCTTCTAATTTTCGTTAGAAAATTATGTCCACAACAAAAGCTGTAAAATTAAACTGTACTTTTCACCCTAGGCTATACATGAGACTAATTCACAGATACAAAAATGTGACACCTTATTTGTTTACAAATCAAAATGAAACGTAATTCAATCTCTGAACACAGATTTCATTATAACCTTTGTGAAAAGTACACTCTCACTTCTTTTTTGCCTGCACCATCATCTGGCTGGATGCAAATAAGGGATAGATACTGTTCTACACAGGCTTCCCAGGTGGCTCAGTGGTAAAGAACCCATCCGCCGATGCAGGAGTTTGATCCCTGTGTCAGGAAGATGCCCTGGAGAAGTAAATGGCAACGCACTCCAGTGTTCTTGCCTGGGAAATCCCATAGAGAGGAGCCTGGCGGGCTATACAGTCCATGGGGTCACAAAAGAGCTGGACACGAGGGCTTCCCTGGTGGCTCAGTCAGTAAAGAGCTGGACACAACTTAGCGACTAAACAGCAAAAACTCTTCAATATATTGATTTCGACAGCACAGCTTCTGAATGATGCAGAATTCAGGAAATCAGCCTGAGTTGATTTGGGTTTTTTCAGCCTGGGGGAGTTTTTACTTTCTGTCCCCAAATTTCATAATCTTGGTCCAATTTTATCAAAACTTCATGTTACAAACTTACGTGACAACTGGAATTGAGCAGGCAGAAAAGACACTGAAATCCACGGAGCTGCAATCAGGATCACAACAGCAGTTGACGTCACACTGTGCTGGAGACAAGTCACAGACACACAGAGCAGCAACTACAGAAACGAGAGAGGTGGGGCGCAGAGCGTCACAATCTGCAGGCAGTGACTGCCCCCTGCCACTGCAAAGTACCAAAAATCCATCTCATACAAAGGTCCGTTTTATTCCCTATTGCACTTTGGGGGAAATCTGTGAAGTGAAATGAGTCAGTTTGAGCATGCCTCCATCTGAGATTTTCCCAAAGTGGCCAATCATCTGACTCACTTGGAAAGTTCTGTTTGCACTCTCCCTACAAAGACTCTGATTTGGTAAGCTAATTGTGAAACCCAGACACCTGGGCTTTTCAAACACTTTTCAGGTGATGCTGATAATTAAAATAGGTTTAAGAATCAACAGGGTAAATCACTTGCCCGACCATAAGAACCATGGGTTTAATATTGCAGATTTCTAAGCTCCTCTGGAGATTCCAATTCAGAGGAAGGGCCCACTTAAGGCTACTAAGAATCAAAATTCTCAATTTTGTTCCTCTCCTCAGATGTAACCTGCAGCTTTGAAGCTGAGTCCACGTTCACAGGCTATTGGCCAAGAATCAAGCTGGCTCAAGTTCCTTGTACTTGGGGTTCTAGAAATATCTTTGGTAATTCAGACAGTAAAAACATGGGAAGAGGTAGAAGCCCCACTTAGCAAGTTTTAATTTTTAATAATGATGACCATCTGGATTTTTAATTCCCTGTTTCAGGCTGTCAAACGGGGAGGTGTGGGGGTGAGGGGAAACTTAAATAGCAGAGCATGAGAATGATAAACACTGAACTCATGGTAGTTTAATAATTGCTGGAAGGAGGGAGATCAGTTCTTCAACCTTACCTGTAACGTTGTTTCTTTTTTTTGAAAAAGGATTTCATGCAAAAAAAAAATTTTAAAAAGGGATCTCAAGCAAATGCTGGTAGACAATCCATACAACATTCTTATTAGCATTTATGAATTATTTTATAATAAAAATGAGCTTTAGAAGGAATTCCCTGGCAGTCCAGTGATTTGGACTCGGTGCTCACTACCAAGGCAGTTCAATCCTGGGTCAGGGAACTCCAGACTCCAGTCTGCGTGGTGTGGCAAAAAAAAAAAAAACTTTAGAAAATATATACCTCAAAAAAGGTACAATAATAAATTCTGGGAAGATGAATGTCAGGAGAAGAGGAAATTTTTGTCAGTGAATACACAATCCATTCTTAGAGACACAAAAGTTTCCCCTCTAGAGTTTACATGTTTCTCTCTAGCCAAGAACTCCCTTGTGTCCTTAGAAAATTATAACACCTCTCATGTACACTAAATAATAAAGTGTTGAGTAAAAAATAAAGTGTTGAGATACCCTGCCTTATGTGTTTGAAACGAATCTTGATTTTACAAAACCTAAAACCCTTATAGGTCCCTAGTAGCTGTAAGACTACTAGGGACCAAGCAATAGTGTTTAATAACTCTACTTAGGAAAGAAAAAAGGGTCTCTATCCAAGATGTGAGTGTACTTAATCAGCCAACAAGTTATCTGCTGAGTACTCGCAGGGTCTGAGTAGCACTCAGCTGCTCTTCCAAGCCTTTTCACAGCTATAGGGTACTAATGAACAGAGCTCAGATTTGAGATGAAAGTTATCCTTTTCTTGTACCTGTAACCCATTCTGCAAAGGGTGGTCCAGTTCTCCACTCAGAGTCAGTCTCCTGCTACAACCTGTACCTAGGTTGTGACCTAAAATGAGGCAAGTAATTCATAAACCTAAAAAATGGCAATAACCCAGGAACTTCCCTGGTAGTCCAGCAGTTAAGACTCTACCTTCCAATGCAGGAGGCATGGGTTCTAAGCTCCTACATGCTGTGCAGTGCAGCCAAAAAAAAAAAGTTAAAGAAAATGTTAAAATGTATGTATTTTTGTGCACTAGGCGCAGTTGTGTAGCAGTTGAGTAATGCTGGTTAGCTGTTAAGGTGGCGTGTTGCAGTGCAGAGTGCTTGGCTGTTTCCTGTTTTCTCCTGATTGCTCCTGTGTAAAGATGCCTTGTCGTGCAGAAACAAATGGCTGTCCAGTTTATTAAAATGCCTGACAACTGCACTTCCAGTCACCCGGGCCTTGCATATAAATAATGGAGCATACAGTGAGCACATCTAGCGATGATAAATACACCTTTTTTTTTTTCTTCCTCTTCCCCCCCAAAATGGTAAATCTGATCATCTTCATGTACGAACTTAAAATATGGAAAATGTTAAGGAAGCAAACAAATGGTTTGTAATTTTGTAAGTACTTATAACATGGTGTATCTTTTTGCTCATGAATATTCTGTACTATAGCCATTGTTTCTGTAGTTTAATTAAAACGTTTTCTTGGTGTTAAAAAAAAATTTTTTTTTAAGTTAAAGTTAAACATTAAAAAGTTAAAAAAGAAAAAGTTAAAGAAAATCGTCATAACCTAACATCATAAAATTGTTAGGATTAGATGAGACACAACGCAGAAGAAATCCTTCGCACAGAGCTTGCTACATAGGAAGTAGTTAATGTCAGCTGTCATTTATTACCATTACTTGCACAGATCTAACCAGAGGCCCTTTAAAAAGACAAAGGAAAAGTGCAAATTTATCCTCTCATACTGGAAAAACAGTCCTGAACATATGACCTACTAATGATGGTTCAAGAATAGCTTCAATTTGGGGGATAAAGTGCATTAACAAATGAAATACTTACATGGATAATAGGCAACTCAGCCACAAAAATCTTCAGAGATTTTCAGATATTGAATACTCTGCTATATTTTGTCCCAAATTATCACTTAACTTCCCTGCTAAATCAAATCAACAATTTCAATATAAAACAAAGTTTTTGTATTAAAATAGCAAATATGTTTCTCTGTATTTTTTCTGACAGACTACACAATTTATAAAGGAAAAATAATGGTTCAGTAACTTAAGTTCTAGAGTTCAGAAGGTCAGCCAATGATGACTTTTTTATTTACTAATACTGAGCCTGACTCAATTTAAGAAAGATTTTTCTTAAGAAGGGATTAAAAAAAAAAAAAACCACTGCATATCTATTGGGGTTACAGAGGACTTAAAAGGGATTTTTTTGAGATCACAAACCCATTTGACAAACAACTTACTGCTATGAACCTTCACCCCAGAAAAACGCATATTCACAAAAGTTAGCACTCGATTTTAGAGTCAGATATCCCCTGAAGTCATCCATGTTAAATCAGATTACAAAAGTCACTAGCTGTGTAACTCAAGGATTAGATCATTTTCTAAGAAATATGCTAAATATGCTAATTATCCTTAAAGATGAATATTAAGAAGTGGGCATAACCCCTCACCCCATAACTCCCTACCTTCAACTCAACACAGGAGGACTTGACCTAGTCATTTTCTGTAAACTAGATTTTTTGCATCATAATTGAAAAGCTCAACGTATCCTATGCACTTAATTCCCACAATTGCCTAGAAACTTTCAATTTCAACTGAAAAGCTGCAAGCAAGTATTCATTCATTAACACCTTTGGCATTAGTGTCGTCCAGGACCACTGCAAGTACTTGTAAAGATTTTTATATTGTCACACTTGGCTCTCTGAGCTTCGGTTTTCTCATCTGTATGACAGTGATAATATAACACCTACCTCTAAGGGTTGTTGAGAGAATTAATACCTATCAAACACTTAACAATGACTGCACACTTTAAGTGGTCAATAAACGTTAACTATCGCTATTATTACCTCACCCGGGCTACCAACCCCCGCAGGTTGAACCACTGTAGATCCCCAGGAATTGGTACTTGGTTACCCACCGTCTGTGACCGGGGCGGGTCTGGGGCCGGAGAAGGGCCTGGAAGCCCTGGGGATCTCAGGGGGCTTAGAAGATATTACAGATCGGAGAGTCGTCGGGACCGGTTTGGTGGAGTTGAGGCCCTCCGTCGTTACCACCGGGGTGGTCCCGGCCTGGGCGCTCACGGAGGCCCAGCAGTCTAGGAGAACGAGCAGGAGCCGCGGAACGGCCCGCGGCCCCATTGCTCAGCCGCAAGCCGAGCGGCCAGTGGCTGAGTGGCTGGGAGGCTGGGAGACCGCGCGTTACCTAGCAACCGCGGCGGCTGGGCGCGGGGCATCACGGGAAGGGTCGCCCGAGGCCCGGAGAGAAGGGACAGGGGGCGGGGCCTGGGCGGGGCGGACGGGGCCTTGGGCGGGGCCTTGGGCGAGGCGGGCGGGGGCGGAAGGCAGGGCCTGAGCGAGGCGAGCCAAAAGAGGAGGGAACGAGGGGCGGGGACCTGTCCTCCTTGTGAATTCCTCACGTGGTTTCCAAGAGGACTGCAGTGCTTGTTTTAAAAATGTAGATTTCCAGGTTCCATCTCAGGGGATTCTGATTCAGTCCAAGGGCAGGGTTCAGGGAGCAATATTTTTAACAAATGCACAACCAGTGCGTTTGGGATAACACACACAACTAACACAACCAGTGCATTTGGGACAACTAACACAATCAGTGGAGGGACAGAAATCTTGGGACCCACTCTCCTAAAGCTACTAAATAGGGTTTTTTGAAGCACAGAGATCATATCACTATCCTTGAATTTTTCTCTATCTCATATGTGTCCACACTTGCTTTACCGATATGGTTTTAGTTCCCTTAGGATCTCTGAGTTACAGTTTTATGTCAGGAATGATGTCTACCTCTAAGGGTTGTATACCAGGAGGTCGCCAGATAACTTCTGGTCGCTGTGTTCTGATTGTGATAACGGAAACAGATGAACACTTAATAACTTTTTTACAGACAAAAAAATGACAAAAATTAAATAGAATGATTTATTGGCCTTAAAGGAAAAAAACAAAGGAAATCTACTTTATCTGTACAAAAGGACTTGAAGACCACAAGACTCAGGGAACTCCCTCAGTTCTAAACTGCTGTATTTATAGAAGTATTCCAGACCAGAGATGTTGGTTATTACACCTTTGATACTTCATCTCCTTACAATTCAGTGAATGTGAAAATACTTAAACATATCATGGTAATTACTCAAGAAACACATTTTCCAATTCAGAAGAATGCTAAAATAATATAAATACCTAGATTATTAAATTTATATATTAATAGCAAAGCTAAATCATCAAAATGACATCTTTAGTACCTTCCTATGACATTCCAGAGAAAGTATCTAAAATATAACTGGATCAAATGTGTAATACAGATATTTCCAATTCTTTCCTACAGAGTATTGCTTTAACAACTACTTGAAATTCTGAATTGATGCCTTTGAACTGTGGTGTTAGAGAAGACTCTTGAGAGTCCCTTGGACTGCAAGGAGATCCAAACAGTCCATCCTAAAGGAAATCAGTCCTGAATATTCATCGGAAGGACTGATGCTGAAAATGAAACTCCAATACTTTGGCCACCTGATGCAAAGAACTGAATCATCTGAAAAGACCCAGAGGCTGGGTAAGATTGAAGGCAGGACAAGAAGGGGACAGCAGAGGATGAGACGGTTGGATGGCATCACTGATTCAATGGACATGAGTTTGAGTAAGCTCTGGGAGTTGGTGAAGGACAGGAAGCCTGGCATGCTGCAGTCCATGGGGTTGCAAAGAGTCGGACATGACTAAGCGACTGAGCTGAACTGAACTGAAATTCTGAACCACTTTTAATAACTGATGTAAACTGATGTGATGCTTCTTTGTTTTTTCGGCCATGCCACTCGGCATGTGAGATCTTAGCTCCTTTGCCAGGAATCAAGCCCATGCCCTCTGCATTTGGAAGCAGAGTCTTAACTACTGGACCACAGGGAAGTCCCAACACTTGCCTTTAAAAAACAAACAAAAAATTATTTTCCAAATCTTCATCTTACAACTTCTGAATTCAGGATGACTTGTTTTTAAATCTTCTCTTGACTTCCAGGTCTCCACTTTCTTTTCTGTTCCTTAATATCTGTCAATCACATTGTCCTATTTTCTGCTTTGAATTTTTGGGCTGTTGGATTAAATTTTGATAAAGTGCCCTTCAGTTCTAACATTTTTGTGTGTATGGTTTGGGAAATGATCTCACCACCCCCTTTCAAACGAAAACACTCTATAGGTGGTCCAGAAGTAATTTTATGACATCTTACACAGTCAAAGTGAGGGTTGTGTCAACTCAGATCCATTTTGCAAACCTTGGAAACACTGAAACTTTTCATTTCACAGGTGACCCAATTCTGCCAGGTTTTTTTTTTTTTTTTTTTTTCATCTTTCAACCTAAAGGATCCTTTCTCCCTCCCTCCCTTCTCCCATGGTCTTGGCAGGTTCCCTCATTAAGATAGAAGGACACAAAGAAGGGCCAAGATCTATTTCCATATTTTGTCCCAAACTGTAGCATTTGGGTTGTGCGTAAATGTTTGTGATTTAAAATGTCCATCTGTTTCCCTAGAATTATTGGCATTCTCAATTCCTTATAGTCTGTGCCAATGTTGGGAGGATTGAAGACAATTTCAGCTTTTTGGAATTCTGCACTTGGAAGCTGCCACATATGAGAAGCCTGAAAAAACAAAGACAGGAGTAGCTCAATGGAAAAATAGCTGAGGCTAACTTCATATAGCAGTGATAACCTCTCTGTCTTGGTCTTTGGTGTGGTTTGGGGTGAATTTACTCACTATTTTTGCTGAAGTCATGGCTTCTAATCTGTCTAAAATTAAGTATCCATTTTTGCCTATATTAAGTATATCCACCCATCTTTATTCATCTGAGCCAAATATTTTACATATAGGGGTGCAGAATCATTAATCTTTATAAAAGGATTTCTTAGAACAACACAAGATCAAGGCTGTATGAGGGCAAAGGACTTATTCTATCGTTTTCGACTGAAGTGAACAGCTCAAGTAATTCATTTCTAAGTCAACATCCAGAAGAAAAGAAATCCCGCTTCTCTCCTCCTCCTGTTTCCCACGTGCCTTGTCAAGCACTAGATACTATTCTTATTCTTCAAATGTTTTCTGAAATATTATGGGGGCAGAAGGGCTGTTTGAGCAGGCTCCACATTCTTGAAAGGTCTCAAATGTACAAGTTTGACCTTTTCTGAAAATGAAATAATAAATACGGTCACAGACATACACTGACAAAAATGAAATAATTCTTTGTTTACCAGAGAACTGTAAACTTGCATCCTATTATTGGACCATACTGCAGTTTGAATAAACTAATTGGCTTTTTAAGAATATCTTTAAAAATTTTCAGATTGAAACATTTCAATCACAATAAAAACATTTCAATCACAATAAAACATTTTAATCACAAAAAAGACCACTATACACTGCACCAAGATCAGATTTGACATTTTCCCACATTTACTCCACATTTCTTTTTAGTAAGTTTTTTTTAAACTAATTAATTTTAATTGGGGGATAATTACATTACAGTATTGTGGTGGTTTTTGCCATACATCGACATGAATCAGCCACAGGTGCACATGTGTTCCCCCATCCTGAACTCTCCCACCTCCCTCCCCACACCATCCCTCTGGGTTGTCCCAGAGCACCGGTTTTGAGTGCCCTGCTTCAGCATAAAACTTGCACTGGTCATCTGTTTTACATATGGTAATATACATGTTTCAATGCTATTCTGTCAAATCATCCCACCCTCACCTTCTCCCACAAAGTCCTTTAGACAGTTTTATTGAGCAATAATTTATATGCAGTTTTTTATATACAGGTTTTTTTTTTTTATATATACAGGTTTTCTCATGCATCAATATACAGTTTTGGTTTACAGTTTTCTGATTTTTAACTAACACATACAGTCATGTAACAACAACCACACTTGAGAAAATGTTTGTATATGACATAAGGTAAGGGTCTAATTTCATTCTTTTGCATGTAGATATCCAGTTTTCCCAACACCATTTATTGAAGAGACTATCTTTTCCCCATTATATAGTCCTGGTACCATTGTTAAAAAATAATTTGGCCAGGGTTTCTTTCAATTCATTCCTTTCTGTTGCTAACAAGTATTTCATAATTGGGGCTTCCCGGTGGCTCAGATGGTAATTTTGTAACAAATCTGCCTGCAGTGCGGAAGACCTGGGTTCCATCTCTGGGTTGGGAGGATTCCCTGGAGGAAGGCATGGCAACCCACTCTAGTATTCTTGCCTAGAGAATTTCATGGAAAGAGTGAGATTCCTGGGTTGTCTGGTGAGTAGATATTTAATTTTATAAGAAACTGCCCAACTTTTTCCTAGAGTGACTGCATTCTGCATGCCCACGAGCAAAGTTTGAGATTTCCATTTACTCCCCAGGCTCCTGACAACTTGGTATGATCAGTTTTGTTTTCAATTCCATTTTTAGTTGTTCTAAGAATTATGTGGTGGTATCTCACTGAAGTTTTATTAGTTGACTTTTAATAAATACAATCATCTTGTAATGACACATTTACATGGTATTTTAACCATGGGGTGTAAAAAGAAATTGTTAAATATTAAACGAAGAACTGAATTCTTCATTCTTCTGTAAACAAAGAGCCTCAAAAACTGGAAGTGAACTGACCTCTTGGTACCACTTAGGGGCACTCCTCTCTCCTCCCCCACTTCTATTTCTGTTTCCATGTTGTAAACATGTTTTCATTGTCCTCCCCAGGATCTGTAGGTAGTTCCCTTTTCATCCACCCCTTTTTGGCAGCCTGTAAGTAAATTCTTCTTGAGCCCTGAACCTGCTTCATTTTGCTGCATCATGGGGTCAGGCATTTTCTGCTACAGCTTGTTTAAAGCTTTTACCTCATATTAACCCGAATTTGTTGGCAAGAACATGGAGACCAAAGAAAAGCAAATACAAGATTGGGTAAGTGTGTGTCAAAATCACCAACCTCATATTGTTAGAGTATGTTTTCCATGCCCCACATCAGAACCCGTGGCCTGACAAGTGTGCACATAGTTAGGAAGACAATTTAAAAATTGGAATGTCTTACAAATGTCAGAATTATTGTAGTCATAGTCATATGTGCTGTGCTAAGTCAGTTGTGTCTGAGTCTTTTCGATACCATGTGCTGTAGCCCGCCAGGCTCCTCTGTCCATGGGGATTCTCCAGGCAAGAATACTGGAGTAGGTTGCCATGCCCTCCTCCAGGGGATCTTTCCAACCCAGGGATCGAACCCAGGTCTGCCGAATTGCAGGAGAATTCTTTACTGTCTGAGCTACCAGGGAATCCCCAGAATACTGGAGTGGGTAGCCTACCCCTTCTCCAGGGGAACTTCCTGACCCAGGAATCAAACCGGGGTCTCCTGCATTGCAGGTGAATTCTTTACCATCTGAGTTACCAGGGAAGCCCAACTATAGTAGTCATAGTTATGAAAAATCTGTATGAAATTTAACCCTAAATTCAAACTCCCAGAATACCCATCTCTACATTATAGGCAGTTTATTTAGAGGGGAAGGAAAGATAGCTGGATGAGAAAAGATGAAGTTTAACTAGGTCAGTTTGGACAAAGACTCAAATTGATACCTCTTTTAGTATAGAGGGCTTCCCTGGTGGCTCAGACAGTAAAGAATTTGCCTGCATTGCAAAAGACTTGGGTTCAATCCCTGGGTCAGGAAGATTCCCCTAGAGAAGGAAACTGCAACCCACTCCAGTATTCTTGCCTGGAGAATTCCATGGACAGAGGAGCCTGGTGGGCTACAGTCCATGGGTTCGCAAAGATTTGGACATGACTGAGCAACAAACATCTTTAGTAGAGATCATTTGTGAATTCCTTAGAACAAATAATGAAAGTCCATCCAATGTAAATCCAGCTGCAGGTTCTCCCTCAGAGAGCAACTGCTTACCCTAGTGAGATAATAAAACATCAGTCATATTTTAATTTCTGTCTCCTTCTAACATGAATCAACCTAAAATTTTCCTCTTAAAATGTTCTCTGCAAGACCTAAGAAGCTGGTAATTATAACACTTTCTGGGGAAGAGGAGGAAAAGAGAGTTAATCTTCGATCTATTTTGCATGTATTGCTTTTCACTTAATAACTAAAATTTGGGGGGCCATGCTTCAAGGCTTGCAGGATCTTTGTTTCCCAACCGGGGACTGAACCCCAGGCCCCACCAGTGACAGCAATGACTCCTAACCACTGGACCACCAAGAAATTCCCAATAACTCATTTTCAAATTAAATGACCACAACAATAAAACAAATTTAAAAACATGTTCTCCCTCTTAATTACATCATCCCTATATTCCATTAGGGTAAGCATTTGGAAATAAGGCACAAATCCTTTCCTCCTGCCAGCCTTGCCCAGCACCTACTGCTCAGACTAGACTTGAAAGCACATTTTAAATCTTGTGAACATTTTTCAAGTCTAAAAAAAAATCAGACTCAAACGAATTGTGTCGTCTTCAGTCTGTGGGGTTGCAAAGAGTTGGACACGACTGGAGCAACTTCGCTTTCCATTGCTTTACTGTAAGAGCTGATTACTTTGAGGCATCAGTGAAAATACATTTCACTTTCCTTGAAATTTTTTAAAGGGATGGCACAGGGAAACCAGTTGGTCTGCCTCAGTGACGTCTGTTGGTCAACTGATCATAATGAATTGGAGACTGACCTCGGGTTTTGACATTTCAGGAAGAAATTCTTTCCAGGTCAGCCCAGGATTCTTGGAAAATAGCAAGCAGACTGTCCAATGATCAAGAGAAGTCCATTTACTGCTCTTACTTAATCTTCAAATTTCACCTCCTCCAAGAGGCCCTCCTACCTGACCCACCGAGGAGACAGACCTTCACAAATTTAGTAGCAAGACCAGGCTGTTATTCTTGTTCCATCCTTTATGAGCTGGGTGACCTTGAGCAAGCTAAATAACCTCTATGACAAAATCCATCATACTGATGTTTCCAATTGAAATCAAGACTAGAGGGCTTTTATTTAACTATATCCACTACACATATGTATTTTGTTTCTCCCATACCGTAGAAGTTAGTTCTCAAAAATTCCAACATAATTTATTATTTGCTTTGTTCCAAAATACATTTAGCATAGTGCTAAGTCTAAGAATAACAATACCAATACTACCATCAAATACATCATTCTTTTTTTATTCCGATTTTTTTAGCTGCACACTTTCATCTAATACCTCTGTTTTTAGTGGTTACCTCACCTCCATCCTTTTCTCTGACTGTGATCTCTGAAGCTAGAGCTATCATGTTTCAAATTTTCCAAAGAATAATCTTTGCTGGGATAGGAACAAGGAGTCACAAGAGGGAATCTGGGGTTAACAGCTCCTATTACATACATACAATTAATGACCTGCTTTCAGGGGAATTGCCTGGTTGTCCAGTGGTTAGGACTCTGCGCTTTCTCTACCAATGGCCTCATCTTACTCCTCACTGACTTTTTCCTCCATAAGATCTAGGGTTTCTCCACTCAGCTAAATCATCCATCTACTTTCTATCTTCCAGAAAGGATTTGACATCTCTCATGAGCAATCATCTATCTTCTCTCCTGTTGTCTGTAGGCTCACACTCTGGATTCCTTCTCTATCATTTTAGTAGTGTTTCAGGAGACAGCAGAGATATTTGCATGGGTTTCATTTGCCACGCTTCTACATGTTTTCTGTAAACATTTTCCACATCAGGCATAGAGAGGTAGTGCAGTGAAATGATTAGATGCACGCATTCTGAAGCCACGATCTTTAGGTTCAAATCCCTAGGTTTGCCAGCTTCTGTCTAACTTAGTCATACTTTCTGTGCTTAGATTCCTCGTTTATAAAATGGAGATAGTGGTGAAGTGAAAGTTGCTCAGTCGTGTCTGACTCTTTGCAACCCCTTGGACTATACAATCCATGGAATTCTCCAGGCCAGAATACTGGAGCGGGTAGCCTTTCCCTTCTCCAGGGGATCTTGCCAACGCAGGGATTGAACCCAGGTATCCTACATTGGGGGCAGATTCTTTACCAGCTGAGCCACAAGGGAAGCCCAAGAATACTGAAGTGGGTAGCCCATCCCTTCTCCAGTGGATCTTCCCAACTCAGGAATCGAATTGGGGTCTCTTGCAAGCAGGCAGAGTCTTTACCAAATGAGTTATCAGGGAAGCCCAGAGATAGTGGTACCTACTGCAAAACTGTGTGTGAGGGATGGCGCTGGGAACTTATTAAGCACTCCAAAGGCTTTAAATGTTATTAAAGAAAGGGTACAGGGTTCCATAAGCAGAAAGGGCAAAATGATATTGATTAATTCTGCCTTAAACCACAGGAGAAAAAATTGATTCTCTCTCCCTAGAAGTTGACAGTATTTTCCTCAGGATTTAGCAGTTCTGAATCTTGCAGTTTCAGTTTTTCCCTGCAGGTGGCAGCCTTCATCACCAAAACTTTGTTCCTCACATAGAGCTGACCCTGAGGTCTACCCTCTACCTTTAGTGGTTCATTGGATCTATCATTCAATCAACAAATATTTTATTGAGCACCTACCATGTGCCAGGAACCAGGGGAAAAGCAGTGATCAGGTACACACTATTGTTGCCTTTTCAAAACTTGCTGTTTGCAACAGCTGTAGAACTTAATTTCAAAGAAGCTGAGTGGACATCCCATGAAAACTTTCCATATAAATGTACTACTACTATGGGTACAACCTTAACTCTGAGACAGAGTGCTCTGTTGAACAAAATGACTCTGTAAAGGAGGTTTTCATAAACTCCACTATCAAAGAAATGGGTTGGGAGGCTAAAGGGCATTGAGATCAGTCATCAGTGCACAAAGAGGGTATTGGGGTGTTCAAGTGGGTGGATGGAAGAACTTAGGAATTACAGGCCAGAGATGACAACTCTCCTAATGTCCCCAATTTTTAAGCCAAACATCTTTTTTTAAAGAAAAATTAGCCATAATTTGCAAATAAGACCAAGGTAGGGCAGTGTAGTTCTTGCCATGTCATGGAGGACATTGTTTAACAAGCTCACCCCAGGATTAATTCTCTAGCAGGAGCTGGCAAACTTTTTCTGTAAAGGTCTAAGTTAGTAAATATTTTAGGCTTTGGGCTATATACTCTCTATCAACGACTCAGCTCTGTCATCATAGTACTGCAAAAGCAGCCTTACACAGTCATTTTGGTTCAGTCACTCAGTCGTGTCTGACTCTTTGTGACCCCATGGACTGCAGCACGCCAGGCTTCCCTGTCCCTCATCTACTCCCAGAGCTTACTCAAACTCATGTCCATTGAGTTGGTGATGCCATCCAACCATCTCATCCTCTGTCGTCCCCTTCTTGTCCTGCCTTCAATCTTTCCCAGCATCAGGGTCTTTTCAAATGAGTCAGTTCTTCTCATCAGGTGGCCAAAATATTGGAGTTTCAGCTTCAGCATCAGTCCTTCCAATGAATACTCAGGACTGATTTCCTTTAGGATGGACTGTTTGGATCTCCTTGCAGTACAAGGGACCTTCAAGAGTCTTCTCCAACATCACAGTTCAAAAGCATCAGTTTTTCGGTGCTCAATTTTCTTTATGGTCCAACTCTTACATCCATCAGATCAGATCAGATCAGTCGCTCAGTCATGTCCGACTCCTTGCGACCCCATGAATCGCAGCACGCCAGGCCTCCCTGTCCATCACCAACTCCCAGAGTTCACCCAAACTCACGTCCATCGAGTCAGTGATGCCATCCAGCCATCTCATCCTCTGTCGTCCCCTTCTCCTCCTGCCCCCAATCCCTCCCAGCATCAGAGTCTTTTCCAATGAGTCAACTCTTCGCATGAGGTGGCCAAAGTACTGGAGTTTCAGCTTTAGCATCATTCCTTCCAAAGAAATCCCAGGGCTGATCTCCTTCAGAATGGACTGGTTGGATCTCCTTGCAGTCCAAGGGACTCTCAAGAGTCTTCTCCAACACCACAGTTCAAAAGCATCAATTCTTCGGCGCTCAGCCTTCTTCACGGTCCAACTCTCACATCCATACATGACCACAGGAAAAACCATAGCCTTGACTAGATGGACCTTTGTTGGCAAAGTAATGTCTCTGCTTTTGAATATGCTTTCTAGGTTGGTCATAGCTTTTCTTCCAAGGAGCAAGCCTTACACAATAGGTAAGCAAATGAACGTGGTTGTGGTCCAACAAAACTTACTATAAATGCAAGCAACAGAGTCAGATTTGGCCCACTGGCCATATATGCAAACCAAGGAACGTAGCTTTGTTTTCTTAGCTATTTCCTTTTTATTAAAGGCTCAGATTTGTGTCTGTTTTAAATTCCAAAGTATTTCTTTCCAGTATGAAAAAGGACCAAATGTTACCCTGCAGAGATTAATCAGTTTATATTTAAGACTCCTCCTTCCTCAAATATCTACTTCCTCAAAATGCTCTCTGAACCAGCTTTACCATCTTCCTGTTTCCTCTTTAACAAGTTGAATAAATTTTTGACATGTGATTGCCCTCTATTTGAATGAGTCATGTTTCAACGCTGTTTGTTGTACTTTTGTTGTTCCCTAGTAATTAGCAATAAAACCTATTACCTAAGAGCGCTGTGTTACCATGGAGAGTAGCAAAGAAAGAAAGAATTTAGGAACTGCATCTCATCTTGTTGCCAAACTCAGAAGACAGAGGAGGGAAACCCCCTACAAATGGGAACAGAGTTTTTGAGCCTTTAGTGCTTGTGTGCTCAGTCGCTTAGCCAGGTCCGACTCTTTGCGACCTTATGGACTGTAACCCGCCAGGCTCCTCTGTCCATGGGATTATTTCAGGCAAGAACACTGGAGTGGGTTGCCATTTTCCTCCTCTGGGGAAATCTTCCCAACCCAGGGATGGAACCCGTGCCTCCTAGGAGTTTCTTGCATTGCAGGCGAATTCTTTACCTGAGGGTCTACCAGGGAAGCCCTTTTGAGCCTCTGGCAAAGAATAAAGAGCCAAGATAACTTCCTCCCAAATTCCTCTCCCCTCAGCCCAAATAAGGCTTAATTCCTCATACTTCCAAAAATGGACTATGGGAGGAATCCTTCTATCTTATCCAGTCTCAGAGTTGATCTCTGGGATTTCACTTCCACATATCAGTACTGAAGTTCTGGCCTCCTCAAATCGACATTTTTATTTTCTGTTTTTGTCCCTGAACCTTGAGGGAATCTTAATTCCCTGACCAGTGATCAGTCCTATGTCCCCCAAAAAAAGAAGCACACAGTCCTGCCTGTTGGACTGCCAGGGAGTTCCCTCAAATTGACTTTCTAAAACAGCCCCACACTGAGGTGTTACGGACTGAATGCTGCTGTCCCTCCAAATTTGTATGTTGCAGATGAACCTACTTGCAAAGCAGAAACAGACACACAGATATAGAGGACAAATGTATGGACACCAAGGTGGGAAAAGAGGGATAGGATGAATTGTGAGCTTGGGATTGCTGTCGAGATTGGGATTGATTGTTGTTTTAGTCACTAAATCGCGTCTGACTCTTTGCAATACCATGGACTGTAGCCTGCCGGGCTCCTCTGTCTATGGGATTTCCCAGGCAAGAGTACTGGAGTGAGTCGCCGTTTCCTTCTCCAGGGGATCTTCCCGACTCGGCAATCAAACCCACATCTCCTTCATTTGCAGGCAGATTTTATAAAATAGATAACTAATGAGAACCTACCATATAGCACAGGGAACTCTACTAAATGCTCTGTGGTGACAAAGAGGGGATATATGTATACATATAGCTGATTCACTTTGCTGTACAGCAGATCCTAACACAACATTGTAAAGCAACTAAACACCAATAAAATAAAAGAAATTCATATATTTAAGCCCTCACCCCCAGTGTGATTGTAATCAGTGGTAAGGCTTTGGGGATGTCATTAAAATTAAATGAGGTCATAATGATGAGCTCTAATCTGATAGGGCTGTCTTCCTTATAAGAAGAGTGTTGTGTGCCAGGTGAAGACACAGCGAGTGAGAAGGTAGCCAGCTGCCTGCAAGCCAGTAAGAGAGCTCTCATCAGAACCCAAGCATACTGGCACCCCGTTCTCAGGCATTTTTCTTCCAGAACTGAGAAAATAATTTGTTGTTTAAGCCACCCAGTCTATGGTATTTTGTTAATGGCAGCCTGGGCTAAGACATCTCCAAACTTATTCCAGACCAGGACGTTTGCATTTGCTTTGCCCTCTGCCTGGAATGGGCTTCCCTGGTGGCTCAGGTGGTAAAAAATCTGCCTGCCATACAGGAGACCCAGGTTCGATCCCTGGGTCAGGAAGATCCCCTGGAGAAGGCAACAGCAACCCGCTCCAGTATTCTTGCCTGGAGAATCCCGTGGACAGAGGAGCCCAGCTGGCTACAGTCCATAGGGTCACAAAGAGTCGGACATGACTGATCGACTAACACACACACCTGCCTGAATGCCCTTCCTCCAGAACTTTACATGGCTGGCTGTTCTTCTCAAATTTTCACTTAGGTCTCTTTCCTGCATTGGAAAGCAAAGTCTTAACCACTGGATCACTAGCGAAATCTCTTTAAGTATTTTTTTTTAATAGTGTCTTTTACTGTGCAGAAGCTCTAATCATTGCTGTAAAATGTTAATTGTGGTAAAATATGCATGACATAAAATTTAAGACAGCATTTTAAAAAGTGTACGGTTCAGTGCCATTAAGTACATTCACACTGTTGTGCAACCATTACAATCATCCATCACCAGAACTGTTTTCATCTTGCAAAACTGAAACTCTGTCCACATTAGACAAGAACTTTCTATTCCCTCTGCCCTCCAGCTCCAGGAAATCACCATTCTACTTTCTGTCTCTATAAATCTGACTCCTCTAGGTAGCTGCCTCATAAAAGCACAATCATATAGCATTTGTCTTTTTTTGGTTCTGGCTTATTTCACTTACCATAATGCCCTCAAAATTCATCCATGTTATAACATGGGTCAGGATTTCCTTCCTTCTTAAAAAAGAATAATATTCCACCATATGTATTATCAAATTTTGTTTATCAGTTCACCCATCAGGGGAAGCTTGGGTTGCTTCCAGCTTTTGACTATTGTGAATTATGTTGTTATGAACATAGGTATATAAATATCTGCTTGAATCCCAGCTTTCAATTCTTTCAGGTATATATATATATATACACAAAAGTGGAGTTGCCATATCACATGGTAATTCTGCTTCAATTGAGGAACTAGCATACTGATTTCCACAGAGTCTGAACCATTTTACATTCCCACCAACAGTGCACAAGAGTTCCAGTTTTCCCACAGCCTTGATAACATTTGTTATTTTCTGGGGTTTTTTTGTTTGTTTATTTGTTTTTTAAAATAGTAACCATGATAATGGAGAAGACTCTTGAGAGTCCCTTGGACCACAAGGTTATCAAACCAGTCAATCCTATAGGAAATCAATCCTGAATATTCATTGGAAGGACTGATGCTGAAGCTGAAGTTCCAATACTTTGGCCACCTGATGCGAAGAGTTAACTCATTAGAAAAGACCCTGATCGGTGCCCAAGAAGGCATCAAGCATAATGTATCCTTACAGGAATATTTGCATATCAGAATTAAACTGCTCGCCATCAAAGGCTGCTATCAGACTTCAAGAACAAAGACTAGACAGAACAAGTTCTATAAAATAAGCCAAAAAAAATCAACTCAGGACAAAAATCAAAGAGTGTTTCTGGGAATAAAAATAGATGACTTTTCAGAGTTAATGTCATAAACAGCGTCCTTAGCTCTGTATTGCCGTGTGTTTCTATACTTCTAACTTCAGTGCTGAGATGTCTTCAGCCATTTTGTTTTGTCAAGGGTTTTTTCTAGTTTGGTTTGGTTTGAGTTGGGGGGTGATTTTTTGCTTGTTTTCTAAACACAGCCGGTTCAATCACAGTTTTGCCTCTTACTAGTTTTGTGATCTTGAGCAAAAGCCTTGACTTTGAACTTTAACTTTCCCCTGACTCTACAAAAAAAAAAAAAGAAAAGACCCTGATGTTGGGAAAGATTGAGGGCAGGAGGAGAAGAGGACAACAGAGGGTGAGACGGTTGGATGGCATCACCGACTCGATGGACATGAAGGGAGACGGTGAAGGACAGGGAAGCCTGGTGTGCTGCAGTCCATGGGGTTGAAAGGAATCGGACACTACTGAGCAACTGAACAACAACAATCCATCTTAATGGTGAGAGGTGATATCTCTTTGTGGTTTTGATTTGCATTTCCCTGACAATTAGTGATGCCAAGCATCTTTTTCCTATGTTTGTTGGCCATTTGTATATATTCTTTGGAGAAATGTCTATTCAAGTCCTTTCTCTGTTTTTAAATCTTTTCTATTGTTCTTGAGTTATCCAAAAAGCAAGAGAGTTCCAGAAAAACATCTACTTCTGCTTTATTGACTATGCCAAAGCTTTTGATTGTGTGGACCACAACAAACTCTGGAAAATTCTTAAAGAGATGGGAATACCAGACCACCTGACTTGCCTCCTGAGAAATCTGTATGCAGGTCAGGAAGCAACAGTTAGAACTGGACATGGAACAACAGACTGGTTCCAAATAGGAAAAGGAGTATGTCAAGACTGTATATTGTCACTCTGCTTATTTAACTTATATGCAGAGAACATCATGAGAAACGCTGGGCTGGATGAAGCACAAGCTGGAATCAAGATTGCTGGGAGAAATATCAATAACCTCAGATATGCAGATGACACCACCCTTATGGCAGAAAGCAAAGAAGAACTAAAGAGCCTCTTGATGAAAGTGAAAGAGGAAAGTGAAAAAGTTGGCTTAAAACTCAACATTCAGAAAACTAAGAATCATGGCATGTGGCCCCAACACTTCATGGCAAATAGATGGGGAAACAGTGGAAACAGTGAGAGATTTTATTTTGGGGGGCTCCAAAATCACTGCAGATGGTGACTGCGGCCATGAAATTAAAAGACGCTCACTCCTTGGAAGAAAAGTTACGACCAACCTAGACAGCATATTCAAAAGCAGAGACATTACTTTGCCAACAAAGGTCCATCTAGTCAAAGCTATGGTTTTTCCAGTAGTCATGTATGGATGAGAGAGTTGGACTATAAAGAAAGTTGACACTGAAGAATTGATGCTTTTGAACTGTGGTGTTGGAGAAGACTCTTGAGAGTCCCTTGGACTGCAAGGAGATCCAACCAGTCCATCCTAAAGGAAATCACTTCTGAGTATTCATTGGAAGGACTGATGCTGAAGCTGAAACTCCAATATTTTGGCCACCTGATGCAGAGAGCTGACTCTTTTGAAAAGACCCTGATGCTGGGAAAGATTGAAGGTGGGAGGAGAAGGGGATGACAGATGAGACGGTTGGATGGCATCACTGGCTCAATGGACACGAGTTTGAGTAAACTCTGGGAGTTGGTGATGGACAGGGAGGCCTGGCGTGCTGCAGTCCATGGGGTCTCAAACAGTCAGACAACACTGAGCAACTGAATTGAGCTGAACTGAGTTATAGGAATTCTTTATATATTCTGGATGCATGTGTGCTGAGTCATAGCCAACTATTTGTGACCCCATAGAATTTACCAGTCAAGAATATTGGAGCAGGTTGCCATTTCCTCCTTCAGGGGATCTTCCTGACCCAGGGATCAAACTCTTGTCTCCTGCCTCTCTTGCATTGGCAGGCAGATTCTTTTACCACTAGCGTCAACAGGAAAGCCTATATATTCTGGATGTATGCCCCTTATCAGATACATCATTTGTGTATATTTCCTCCCATTCCATGGGCTGCCTTTTCAGCCTGTTGATGATATTCTTTGAGGAACAGAAGTTTTAAATGTTGATGTAGTCTAGTATATCTATGTTTTTCTTTTGTTGCCTGTCCTTTTAGAAGTCTATATAGGAAGTCAAATCCAATAAAATGAAGCTTTCACCTATGTTTTCTTCTAGGAGTCTTAAAGTTCTAACTCTCATGTTTAGGTCTTTGATCCATTGTGAGAGAGTTTCAACTTTTAATGTAGTCAAATCCGTTAAAATTTTCCCTAATAGCTTGTGCCATCATTTCTTATCAAAATATTCTATATTTTCTTCTAAAAGTTTTAAATACGTGCCCTTGCTTTTGGCTTCTAGAATTTACTCTTGTATACGGTGTGAGAGGGATCCAATTTAATTTTTTTTTCCCAGAGGGATTATCAATGTCCTTCCACCATTTAAAAATAATTTCTTCCCACAAATCTGTAATATTACCTCCATTCCCTCTCAAGATGGCACATAGGCATGAGTCTATTCACCCTCTCAATTTCTAATTAGATGAGCCTTCAAAATATCATTTCCTATGAATACTCTGCTGATCCAATGGTTAGGACTCCACGGTTCCACTACTGGGGACCCAAGTTCAGTCCCTGGTCAGGGAGTTGGGGAAATAAGATCCTGAAAGCCGCAAGGCACAGCCAAAGTAGAGGCGGGAGAGTTAAAATTCTTTTAAAACTCATTTCCCTTTCATATCTGTCTGGTCTGTCTACTAAAATCATACTGTTAGCTTTTATAAATCTCTGCTCTTTGGGGAGAGTAATCAGGGTGAAGAGGGGAGCAAGGTAGAAGAGAAGACAGCTGAGCCCACAGAGAAAAGATCTCACGGGGCACAGGAAACCTGGGTGAAGTCAATTATACCAGCATTGAAAGAAAATTCCCAACAAAAACAAGCAGTTTAACGAGTGCAAACATCCCCCCCACTCCTGCCAATTCTTCTTCTGGGACCAAGGATTTCATGGCCCAGAGTGGGCAACAGATGGGAGAAGACAGAAATCTGCCGTTACTTCTGCCTGTCTCACTTCCACATCTATGAGTCTGTTTCTCTTTAGTGTGATTAAAAATCCTGTTTTTTTTTTTTAAATCCCCGCCTTCCTCAATTTAGTCAGCCAGTCTTCCTTTACTTGTCTTCTACTCTTCTACTAGTTCTGTTCTGGTAGCACGACAGAAGCTTTTTTTTTTTTTAAAGTGATATATTGGGGACTTCCCTGGTGGTCCAGTGGCTAGGACTCCATGCTCCCAAAGCAAGGAGCCTGGGTTCACACCCTGGTCAGGGAACTGGATCCTGAGTATTGCAGCTAAGACCTGGTGCAGCCAAATAAATAAATAAATTTTTAAAAATTGGTATATTGGAGGTATATTTCACATATTAATTTCAAAATAACTTGCTATTTGTATATATTGCAAAATGATCACTACAATAAGTCTAGTTAACACCCAGCATCACACACGCTTACCAAAAAAAAGTTTCTTGTGATGAGGGGTTTTAAGGTCCACTCTCAGCAACTGTCAAATATGTATGATGGAATCATATTTTTGAAAACAACCTCATTCTTCCTTGATTCCCTGAGCAAACCTGTTTCCCAGAGACAAAGTCTCTGGGCATAAGCTTCTTGAGCTGCCTTCTTAGCTTTTGGATTTTCATTAGTTTTCTCTACCTCAACCCACAAAGAAGCATATCTCCTGTATAAGGGTGCTGTTCTATTCATTTGTTTTCTCTAATAAAGTGCACCCCCATTCTGCAGGGCAACTCAGCCTGGGCTCCCCAATCCAAAGCCATGATCAAGGCTTATGCAGTAGACAAATCAGAACAAACATGGGCTCCCAGGAGTGGGGTGAACCTTACCAGCATGTACCAAATGGAGTCAAGAGATGAGTCCCTTCACTCCTTCACAGGTTCTGCTCATGACCCTGAATGAAGTTCAAAGTGACCTACAGAAGAACAGCTTCGCAGATTCCACCTACTCCCTGGGTTCACGCTGTAAAAAGGCTACAATCCCACCAACAAGAGCTCCCTTGACTCTGTAGAATTTCATAGCCTTTGCTATTTAAAATCCAGCCCGAAGTTTTGCCGAAAGACATAATACAAGAAGCAAAAATCGTCTACCCAACAGAGCAAAGCTAAAGCTCTGCCCTCTTTAAAGTAAGCCTTCCCTGGAACAGACAGGGTTTTTTCCCAGTAACGTAATCCCTGTCCCAGCCACCCACTGAGGTCAAAGCTATACTCACAGGGGTTAGGTCAAGGCCTGCCTGTCCCAGAGGCTCTCGTACTCAGGTCCCCACTACAACCCTAACTGCCCAGGTCAAGAATCCACTTGACCTACAATTACCTTTCAGCCTAAAGTCCTGACTACACCAGAAACCTGATCTCCATGTGTTATTTTAGCCCCCACATGTCAGCTTTCCTGCCCGCCTCCGAAGTTTTCTGATGAGAAAATAACATGTTGGGAGTTTATGGGGTGATAATTAATTGCCCCCTTCTTGGCCCTTCCAAATTCTAAACCCACTGAGATGTCAATGCATGAATCAGGCAGCCAGAGGAACAAGGAGGCTGATTGGAGTACACCGTTTCATTGTGCCCACAATTCCCATCTAAATTACACTGATTTACTTGGTCACAGACTGCAGGCCTCCTTCAGAAGAACAGGCTCCCCATGGCAGAGGAGGAAACACGAGTATCTGAAGGACAGACCACAGCAAAAAAGAAAAAAGAGAAAGGACTGGAGACATGCTCATTGAGACCAAGTTACCCTCAAACAGTGGTCCCTGCCTCTTTTATAATTAACCTCTCTATCCAAAACTTTATTCCTTTCTTGTCCCACTCCTGTTCCCCTCAGGACTGAGGAACACCAAAGAAAAAGCGGAATGAAACTGAGCAGGACCCTGGGGGGCCTTTCTGGGTACAAGCCCCTCAGTGTTCCCCACTTCCTGTTTGATCTTTCCCAAGTTCCAAAGAGCAGACTCTGGCAGTTAATGATTATAACAGTAGGGTCTCAGGATTCTGAGTTCTTCCTGAAGGGATATAGACAATAATCTGACATATATCTGAGTGTTCTGCAGAAATTAAGACTCCCCACTGCCCCACCACCACCCACCACCCTGCCTTGCACCCAGGTGGAGAACGGTGACAACATTCTGACCACAAACACATAGACCCCAGACTGGCTGGAACCAGAAGGCTAATGAAGATTTACGAAACATCACCCTGTTACCTCACCCCTAACCAATCAGAAAAATGTTCATGACCTGATCATGCACCCTGCAACTCTCACTCTCAATGTCGCCTTTAAAAACCCTGGCCTGAAAGCCATCAGGAAATTTTTTTATTCTTTTGAGTACTAGCTGTCTGTTCTCCTTGCTTGGTGCCCTGTACTTTTCTTTACCACAACCTGGTTTCAGTAGACTGACTTTACTGAGCATCAGGCAATGAGTTGAGTTCAGTGACATCAGCATCTTTTTCTGAACCCACTAGTCAGGGCCAATTCTCCTCTCATGGAAGTAGTAAAGAAAGAAATCAGATGTTTTATTTCAGTAATTTTTCTACTGAGGCGTAGCAGTTCCCTCTCCTCTATGTAAACTGACAGAGAAGTTCCCTTCTAAAAACTGCCTTTGGTTTGGTAACTTATTCCTGATTCGATATTTGTAGTCATGGTATCAGGATCTGTCAGGATTCACTTCATTGCAAGTCAAATTCAAAGTTGCTTGAGGGAATTAATATGACTTCAGGGACTGATGACTGATGACTTCAGGCAAAGCTGGATTCAGGGGTTTAATCGATATCACAAATTCTCTTGTTGTTCACCATCTCTAGGCTCTGCTTCTCTCTAAATTCCCTTCATTCTTCGGCTGGCTTTTCCCAAGCAGTGGCAAAAATGGCCATCAGCAGTTCTAAGTTTGCATCTGATGGGTTTAGAAAACGCTAGTGAGAATTTCTCCTTAATGCTTTCAGCAAAATCCCATAGTGGAGTTTCATTGGTCTAGCTTGGGTCATGTGCCTTCCTATTGGACCAATCACTGTGGCCAAGAGAATGCAATGCACTGATTGGTCAGACCTGGATCATGTGCCCTCCTGAAATCTAGTTCCTTCCAAACCACATAAACCGACATAGATTATTTCCCGAGGAGTCAAAATACTGTTATCAGAGACTGGAAGGCAATGGATTCTAGATGAGAGAAAACATGACCATCACACACAATGCAAAGCTCAGTGGAAAGAGTAGCTTGTGGCTAGAACCTTCAAAAAGGCTTTGCAGGGCAGGGACCAAGACTTTACCGGAGGGCTCTCCAGTTAACCTAGCTCCACCGATAAAATTCCTATGGGAGTAACCTGTTACTTACCCTTCTCCTTTCTCAGTTGTGAAACGAGTTGCTTGCTCTATATGACCTCTACTGCTACTGCTGCTAAGTCACTTCAGTCCTGTCCGACTCTGCGTATGACCTCTAAGATTCTCTTAATCAACAGCATTCACTTCTTAGGTGTTTATTTATTACCTATTATATGCTAGGCAGTGTTCCAGACACTTGAGATCAAGGATAAAATACACAAAAATCCCCTACTCTTATGGAACTTACATTTTAGTCAGGGAGGAGACAGACAATAAACAATAAATGAGTCCCACGTGAAACAGACAGGACTGTTGGGTGTTTTCATGCTTAAATAGGTCGTCAGTGCAGGTCATGCAGGTAATGCACATGGGAAGTTCTTAATCCATGTTATCTATTGCTCTCATTCTCATCACTATTCTTGCTTCATTATCTTATTATTTATTGTTATTTTATTATTATTGGCATATTTAGAGCATTTAGTGACCCCCCCTTGTTGTCGCCAGCATTAAGCACCCTCAGCTTAGCATACAAGACCCTCTGCTGTAAGTCCTAAACTACATTTTTTTTTTAGTAGAGATACTCACATACCATAACATTCACTCTTTTAAAGTGTCCAGTTCATTGTTTTTTAGTACCTATAAAAGGTTACGCAACCATTACTAGTAATTCCAGAACATTTTCATTACCCCCAAAAAGGAACCCCAAACCCATTAGCAATCATTTCCCTTTCCCCTTCCTCCCAGTCTCTGGCAACTACTAATCTGGGTTCTGTCTCTGTGGGTTTTTCTGTTCTGGACATTTCATATAAATAGCATCATACAATGTGTGGTCTTTGGGGACTGGTTTCTTTAACTTAGTATAATGTTTTCAAGGTTCCTCTATGTTGAAGCATGTATCAGTACTTCATTCCTTTTTATGCAAAGTAGTTTCTAAACTATTTTCCTAGTTCCATTTCTCATTATTCCTCATACAAACCCTAAGGTTGAGCTGCACTGGACTACTTGCTCTTCTTCAATCACACTCTGCGTTTGCTGATTTCCCATTTCTTTTTCTTGGAATGATTATATCTCCTCAGACCTCTGTCCATGCTCTTGCTCTGGCTTGTGCTCAGTTGCTAAGTCGTGTCTGACTCTTTGCACCCCATGGACTGTAACCCACCAGGCTCCTCTGTCTATGGGATTTTCCAAGCAAGAATACTGGAGTGGATTGCTATTTCCTCCTCCAGGGGATCTTCCGAACCTGTGTCTCCTGTGTCTCCTGCATTGCAGGCAGATTCTTTACCACTGAGCCACCTGGGAAGTCCCTGTCCATGCTGGCCTCTCACGTGCCCTGACTATTCTTCCATCCCAGTGGGTCCTCTTTCTCCTCCTTACATGCCTTTATTTCAACTGATGGTGCTTATTTTCTCTATACATTTACTTAATTTTAACCCTCTTTGTCAATACTATAACTGCTATGAAGGCATCAGTGTTTTTTAATCTTAACACAGAGCCTCAGACTTAACAAGTGCTTCCCAAATATTTGTTCACTTGCAAGGCATTGATATAACTCAGTAGTTCTGAACTAAAGGCAATTTTGCCCCCTAGGGGCATTTGCCAACGTCTGGAGACATTTTTGGTTGCCCCAACTAGGGGGTGAGTGTGCTATTAGCATCTAGTAGGTTCAGATCAGGGATGCTGCTAAACACCCTTCAATGTGTAGGACCACCCCCTCCCACAAAGAATTACGTGGTTCCCAAATGTCAATAGTACCAAGGCTGAGAAATCTTGCCATAAACTAATTAATTCTCTTTTTGAACAGGTTAGTAAAAAGAAATCAGAGATCAGTGTACCAGTCTGGCAGAAAATCTCATTAGGGAATTCATGTCTTTTTTTTCTTTCTTTCTTTTTTTAGGAGCTGGGGGTGACTCCAGTGCAAAGCTCTTTCCTAATGCCATAGAGGTGCCCTGGGAACACAGATGGTATTTTCACCACTTGCTCGCTTCTGAGAGTGACAACTGACCTCCCAGGAATCCTTGAAGTGCTAGGAATGTAACTCTGTTAAGGAAGAAAACTCTTAGGGCTTTTAAAGTCTAGCAAAATGTCACAAGTGAACTGTGCTCCGGGGGAGGGCAGGGGAAGGTGTATTTTTTTTTCCAAGTACCCTCTCCTGGCTTCCCCACTATAGTGAGACTTTTCAGAACTGGCTCTGGAATAAATGATTCAAGGAAACCTGAGGCCTTGTCTCTTCTTTCCAAAAAGAGCAAAGGAGCTTTGAGAAAGGATTCTGTTCACATTGTGCTCCAAAAAGCAACTCATTTGCAGAAAACTCATTTGCAGGAAACTCAAGGCACTGGTGTCATTTAACTGTGAAAACAGTAGCCCCAACAGAGCAGAGGTTACCCAGCATCAGAGTCACATCTTATGTTCCTGCTTATCTCATCCAACTGGTTCCTGTGACATGGAAATGAGGAAATATATGTCCTGAAAATGAAAAGGTAGTAGCAGTCTGTGGGAGTCTGACGAGGCAAGGAATAAGGGTTGACATGCTATTTTAAAAAGTTTGTCCTTGGGGTAGAATTACCTGACATCCTGGCTGGGATTTGGTAGTGGTATGTGCTTAAAAGAACAACCTTTAGCATGGCTGGCACAGACATAAATGCCAAGCTGAGGATCCACAAGGTTCCACCCCCTTCTTCTGGGCACTCTCTAATTCTTGTGGGCCATAAAAAAATAGCAAGGTGTGACTGCATGCCTAGAATCCCTCTATCTTTTATTCGGTAAATGAATCTTTTTTTGTCTACACATTTGACAAAAGACCACTCATTGTGTGAAGTGGTTTGTTCAGTCCAATTTTGATGAAAACCCTTAAGGACAGAAACATATAGAGTACTTAGAACACCATGAACCACAAAAGTATTTAATGATGACAGTAATTGGGATAATGGAATGTGCTTTGAGTGGATGGTTGGCAGTCTTTAGATATACTTAAAAAGGTGTAAAAGAGATTTATTTGTAGATTGACACAGGAATCTCCAGAGGAACTATAATTCTGTCAAAAAGCTGGAAAACCCCAATGCTTCTGGGTGATAGCAAAAACTATTTCAGATTAGATCATTTGCCTCAAATCTGTTTTCATTTCTGAATCCATTCATTTAATCATTCCTTTATTTGACAAATGCTATATTTTATTATTAATATTTATGGTTCCTATTCAGTTATCCCTTCTTTTGTTCAATATTTATAGAAATTGTATCAGTTGTAATAATATAGTGGCAAATGATCCTTGCCTTTAGGGTGCTTAGGATCTAGTGAAATAGGCATTCATTCATTTATTAAAGTGTTTATCATGTGCCCATATGTTCTGGGGATACACTTAAGAAAGAGCACAGGTCACTCAAGAAATGGAATTAGATTCAAGTGGATGGAAGGGGACTTCCCATGGTGGTCCAGTGGTTAGGACTCCATGCTTCCACTGCAGGGGGTGTGGGTTCAATCCCTGGTGGAGGAGCTAAGGTCCTATTCACTGTTTAGTGCAGCAGCCCCCCCCCAAAAAAAAATATATATATATATAATAAAAATAAATATAGTGGGTGGAAGGCAGAGCAAAAGCAAAGGCCTTGAGGCACCTGTGAACATGGCTACAGTCCAGTTAGTGGACTAAACCCGTCCCTAAACCCTTCCAATATACAAATGCTAGAGGTGTCACTAGATTTGTGTACTTCAGTTTAATATATGTGTTACAGAAAAATCATACGTGACCCGATTAATTTTTTCCAGGTTTTTTTTTTAAAGGAATAGTGGCGTTTTCTCTTCAATGAAAGCAGGGGAGAAAACTTTCAAACAACCCACTTGTAATTCTCCGCTTTTTAACTTCTGTCTCGCGTCTGGGAACTCCTCCTAGGTCCTTGAAGCTAGGCAGTGAAGTAAAAGAAGCGACTACAGCCTCCGGACTACAACTCCCAGGAGATATTGTGACCACATCCTCTGCGCAAGCTCGACCTCTGTGACTGCATAGGGCACCGAGCCGAGGAGGAGGAGGCTTGGTCCTAAGCCGTGGGCCGTGGGCGGGGCTATAGGCGTGGTCATAAGGGGGGCGGTGCTGCCGGCGCGGCCCGGAACACGCTAGTGGAGCGGAAGATGGCGGCGGCAGCGGTGGCTGCAGCCGGGACCCTAGTCGGGCTGAGGCGGAGGAGCCGCCGGTTCTGACCTCGCTCTGGCTCCAGTGCGCGCGGCGGAGCGTGTGCAAGGCCCCGCGCGTCGGGCAAGGGCGGCGGCGGTAACTGCGCGCCGCCTTGAGGAGCGTCCCGGCGGCGGCTCGGCTGCGGCTGAGGAGAGAGCCGGCTCCGGGCCTCCGCGTCCTCCTGTTCCCCGGGCCCCCCGCCTCCTCGGGGGGGCGGCGGCGGCGATGTTCTCGGTCCTCTCGTACGGGCGACTGGTGGCCCGCGCCGTGCTCGGCGGCCTCTCGCAGACTGACCCCAGGGCCGGAGGCGGTGGCGGCGGCGGTGGCGGTGACTACGGGCTAGTGACGGCCGGCTGCGGCTTCGGCAAGGACTTCCGTAAGGGCCTCCTCAAGAAGGGCGCTTGCTATGGGGACGACGCGTGCTTCGTAGCCCGGCACCGCTCAGCAGACGTGCTCGGTGAGTGCTCGGCCGGGTCCCCTCTCCCCAGCCCCGGATCCGCCTCCTGGGGACTCCCCTGCTCGGGGCTTTTCTAGCTCCTCCAGGCGGTAAGAGGAGCCAGTGAGCCAGTAGTAGTTCATTTGTACGGAGCGCTTACTAGGTGCCAGGCGCCGTGCCAAGCGCTTGAAGGTGCGTTTTCCACTTGATCAACCCCATTTTAGAGATGAGGAAACTGAGGTGCTGAGCGGTGGAGCCACATGCTCAAGGTCACACACCCTGAGAATGTGACCAGTTTGTCCGAGTCCGGAACCGCACTGTTAGTCACTTGTCAGTGCCAGCCCCAGACGACCTCGTCCCCTTCCCCGGCGACACCTGCAGGCTCCGAACCTCGCTCATTCCCTCGCTCCCTTCCTCCTCCCTCTGCGTCCCCTGGGGATCCCTGCTTCTTCGAGCTCCTGACGCCTCGGCCCGGCTATGGGTTGCGGGCTCCCGAGCAGACTGGCTGTCGTAAGCCCCACACAGCTCAGCCGCATTCTTTCGTCGCCTCGATCCAAGACCAGATCTCTATCCTTGTCGGAGTCTCGCAATAGAGGCCGCTGGCCTGGTAAAAAATCACTCGCAGTGCATTCTTCCAACTGATCTTGGCCACTTGAGGTCACTTAGGGTGGAAGAGAGTCTCCTTGACCCAAAATAGAATGGTCAAACCCTCTTCTCCACTGCGGCCAAGAAAGCCTTGAGAATTGGTTAAAGCCATTTCAGGCCACAGGTGCTTCGGAGGGCCTAGTCCAGTTATATCTTAGGGTTTGGGAGTCTAGAGTTAGAACTTGCAGAAATGGCTAAATAGAATTCAGAAGCGATCAGAAACTTTATCATCATGCATGTCTTTGGAGGCAGTGTGTATGCCATAGACTCCTATGCCATTTAGATCTCTCTTAATAAATAGAGCACTTCCTGTGAAATTGAAGGACACGTTGTCATTGAACTCAAGTTCAAATGTCGCTTTGTTTTCACTTCTCAGGTGAGATTGAGCATTTTGACTACTTTAAATTGCATATACTGAGCCAAAGCTTGACATTGGAACACAAGGTCCTGTAATTTTATGATGATAATTACTTTTTAACTTGGTCTCAGAATAAGTCTATTATCTTTGCTTTTACTCATGTACTGTGTATGAAGATAGCACTAGAAAAGTTGTTTTCAGTTTAATTTATGAAAGACTCCATTAGGTAGGTTGAAAAAATCATTTAGTGTTTAGGCAAAGACTCCTTAGAAGGGAACTTGCAAGTTAAAAAAAAATTATTATTAGATTATAGTCGATGTACAATGTTCTGTTAGTTTCTGCTGTACAAAAGTGAATCAGATGCACATATACATATATCCACTGGTTTTTAGATTCTTTTCCCATATAGGTCATTACAGAGTACTGAGTAGAGTTCCCTGGGGGAACTTGAAAATTGAAGTCATACAAATCCACTCTAAAGTCACCCTGACTAAAGGTTTATTTCTTTATTTAATTTATTTTTGACTGTACTGGGTTTTCCTTGCTTCACGCAGGCTTTCTCTAGTTGCCGCAGGCAGGGGCTTCTCTTGTTGAGCATGTACTCTGGGCATACTGGCTTCAGTAGTTGAGGCACATGGGCTTGGTAGTTGTGATGCAGAGGCTTAGTTGCTCTGTGGCATGTGGGATCTTCCTGAACGAAGGACTGAGCCCATGTTTTCTGCATTGGCAGGCAGATTCTTAACCACTGGACCACCGTGTGTTTTCATTACAATCGAGGCACTTCACAGTTAAAAGCTTGTGACCTGTTCTGCTTTTTCAAGTTGCAGCTGCTGCTGCTAAGTCACTTCAGTCGTGTCCGACTCTGTGTGACCCCATAGACGGCAGCCCACCAGGCTCCCCCGTCCCTGGGATTCTCCAGGTAAAAACACTGGAGTGGGTTGCCATTTCCTTCCCCAATGCATGAAAGTGAAAAGTGAAAGGGAAGTCTCTCAGTAGTGTCTGACTCTTGGCGACCCCATGGACTGCAGCCTACCGGGCTCCTCCGCCCATGGGATTTTCCAGGCAAGAGTACTGGAGTGGGGTGTTCAAGTTGCTGGTGTAGTGCAATAGGATAGAGGATATTGAGCCACTAAGGTTCCCCCTTAAAAATCTGCATGTGCTGGCTTATGTGAAAGATCTGTGATTTGATTAATGATTCAGGGGATAGTTTAATGTGTCAGATGCCTATGCTGAAATTTGACTTGAAGTTTTTTGAAGGCTACCATCTTAATGGAGTGGGGTATTCATAAGGATATGTGAAACTTTGGTCAAACCCATTTTGAAAAATGTATAAACATACCATCCTGGCAGAAACCCAGCCTGGTTTGGTCCTCAGCTTTACCACTCTGTGATCTGTGGTTTTGGGCAAGAGCCACTCAGCTCATACCTGATCCTCAGAAACTTCTATCATATATTTTCTTTTTGTTTTGAAAAGATAGCACTCTTTGTTATTTTTCATCTCAAATAGTGGACATTACTTCCCATTCTATTCACATGGTCACCTTCAGTAGATACGTTGTTTTATATCTGGCGCTGAAACCAGTGGTTCTTAACTTTGCTTGGTTCACTGCAAAGGCTTTCTCCCTCCAGAAATGTGCATAGAGACAGAATTTTGCATAGGCCTTTGGGGACTTCAGAGACCCCATGAAGTACATAGAATCCACCTATGGGCCACCTAGAGGTCCATCTAGAGGTCCTTGGGTGGTGCCAGATTAAGAACTACAGCTCTGTAGCCCCTCTTGAAAGGAATGTTCCTAGACTTAACCAGACAAATGATGGCTTATGTGAACTAGGGATGGTCTTTGGCCGTATTTGACAAAGAGCTGTTTTGAGAGAGAATTGTATGCAAATCAGGGAATACAGGTTCTCTAGGACTGTCCTGTGTTGGACGAGTTCTTCCAGAAAGCCATCTTGAGAGCCACCTGATACAGCTTCTGAGTTGGCCTCATTTGATCTTTGGTTTCCACAAACCAATTCATATGATGGTGACTTCTCTATTTTAGTGACACCATCCCATTATAGGCAGATCTGGTTAGCTCTTGCTGTGGAAGACGTAATGAGTCTCAGTGAGTTTTTAATACTGCTTTTTACTCTGGAAGTTGGAGTTGTAAGCTGAATTGCATCAAAGACTATGTTGAGGGCGTTCCCTGGTGGCCTAGTGGTTAGGACTCAGTGCTTTCACTGCTGAGGCCCAGGTTTGATGGCGGCTGAGTCAGTAAAGAATCTGCCTGCAGTGTGGGAGACATGGGTTTGATCCCTGGGTTGGGAAGATCCCCTGGAGAAGAAAATGGCAACCCACTTCAGTATTCTTGCCTGGAGAATTCCATGGACAGAGGAGCCTGGAGGGCTACAGTCCATGGGGTCCCAAAGAGTCAGACATGACTGAGCGACTAACACACACACCACAAGGGAACTGAGATCCCACAAGCTACATGGAGCAGCCAAAAAAAAAGAGGCTGTGTTGAATAATGTTACGTTGAACCCCAGTGCTTTGAACCTTCTAGTTCTATAGATAATTAGTTTTCTTTGGGTTGACACTATTTATTGCTAAGTTATCTGTGCAACTCACTGTGGTCATCTAGGACTGTTTGGAATGAAAGCTGTTTATTTCTTTTTGTATTAGAAAGACAAAGCAGTTTTATTTCTGTAATTTAGAATTGATCTGTCCTGTTGGTCATGCAGTGACTAAAAGTACTTGCTGCTTTACAACATTTTTGTAGAGTCCCACTGGATTTCTTTTAGGAAAAACCAACTATGGTGGGTGTGGTGAGACATAGGAACCACTCCTATCCCCTGGAAAGTTGGCAGAGGTGCTTTCTCTTGATTAGGTCCAACAGGAGTAAACCAGTACCGGCAGGAGCTGTGTGCACTTTTCTTTTTCCTTCTTCCCTGTGACTAATAGTGGGTTCTCTTGTTACTCTATGCGGTGTGGTTGCCTAAGTACATAAAAATATGGGAGCTGCCTAGTGTGTAATTGCTGGGCCTCTCACAGCCCTAAGCTACTTAACAATAGAATCAAAGACTGTTGAGGGTTGTGAGATTTAGAAACCTTGGAATCCAATTCTTTCATTTTACTGAAGAGAAGACAGAAGTCTGCAGAGGGTCAAATGACTTTACCAAGGTTACTCCATTAGGAGTAACCCCACAAGGTTACTTTGCCAAGGTTAATGGCAGAATTAGGACTAGCACCAAGATTCCCTGTTCCAGTCCTCTTTCTGTTACACCACTGGTTAAGTGTTCTTGACAAGATAGGTGAGTTCAGAACTGGTCTGTCTTCTGGTACCGTTAAATCATTCTGGTAATGCTTTTCTCACTTAAGGGTGTGTATGTACTCCTTTATTCATTGTGTGACTCATAATTAAAATGTAGCAAAAACTCCTCTGTATACTAAACCACAGTTTATTGAAAAAAAGATAGCATGGTGTAGGCCATCTAAGTTCTGGCTTTGAGTTGTATTGAGTTGTAAAGTTCAGTTAAGTTCAGTTGCTCAGTTGTGTCTGACTCTTTGCGACCCCATGAATCGCAGCACACCAGGCCTCCCCGTCCATCACCAATTCCCGGAGTTCACTCAGACTCACGTCCATCGAGTCAGTGATGTCATCCAGCCATCTCATTCTCTGTCATCCCCTTCTCCTGCCCCCAATCCCTCCCAGTATCAGAGTCTTTTCCAATGAGTCAACTCTTCGCATGAGGTGGCCAAAGTACTGGAGTTGCAGCTTTAGCATCATTCCTTCCAAAGAAATCCCAGGGCTGATCTCCTTCAGAAAAGTAATTCTTGTAAAACTGGACGATGTTTATTTAAGCTTGATTAACTTGAAACTTTAAGAGACTTAAATTTAAGAAAGTAGGGAAAATCACTAGACCATTCAGGTATGACCTAAATCAAATCCCTTATGATTATACAGTGGAAGTGAGAAATAGATTTAAGGGACTAGATCTGATAGACAGAGTACCTGATGAACTGTGGATGGAGGTTCGTGACATTGTACAGGAGACAGGGATCAGGACCATCCCCATGGAAAAGAAATGCAAAAAACGAAAACGGCTGTCTGAGGAGGCCTTACAAATAGCTGTGAAAAGAAGAGAAGCAAAAAACAAAGGAGAAAAGGAAAGATATAAACATTTGAATGCAGAGTTCCAAAGAATAGCAAGGAGAGATAAGAAAGCCTTCCTCAGCAATCAGTGCAAAGAAATAGAGGAAAACAACAGAATGGGAAAGACTAGAGATCTCTTCAAGAAAATTAGAAATACCAAGGGAACATTTCATGCAAAGATGGGCTAGATAAAGGACAGAAATGGTATGGACCTAGCAGAAGCAGAAGATATTAAGAAGAGGTGGCAAGAATACGCAGAAGAACTGTACAAAAAAGGTCTTCACGACTCAGATATTATCACGATGGTTTGATCACTCACCTAGAGCCAGACATCCTGGAATGTGAAGTCAAGTGGGCCTTAGAAAGCAGCACTACAAACAAAGCTAGGGGAGGGGATGGAATTCCAGTTGAGCTATTTCAAATCCTGAAAGATGATGCTGTGAAAGTGCTGCACTCAATATGCCAGCAAATTTGGAAAACTCAGCAGCGGCCACAGGACTGGAAAAGGTCAGTTGTCATTCTAATCCCAAAGAAAGGCAATGCCAAAGAATGCTCAAACTACTGCACAATTGCACTCATCTCACACGCTAGTAAAGTAATGCTCAAAATTCTCCAAGCCAGGCTTCAGCAATATGTGAACCGTGAACTTCCAGATGTTCAAGCTGGTTTTAGGAAAGGCAGAGGAACCAGAGATCAAATTGCCAACATCCACTGGATCATAGAAAAAGCAAGAGAGTTCCAGAAAAACATCTATTTCTGCTTTATTGACTATGCCAAAGCCTTGACTGTGTGGATCACAACAAACTGTGGAATATTCTGAAAGAGATGGGAATACCAGACCACCTGACCTGCCTCTTGAGAAACCTATATGCAGGTCAGGAAGCAACAGTTAGAACTGGACATGGAACAACAGATTGGTTCCAAATAGGAAAAGGAGTTCGTCAAGGCTGTATATTGTCACCCTACTTATTTAACTTCTATGCAGAGTACATGATGAGAAACGCTGGGCTGGAGGAAGCACAAGCTGGAATCAAGATTGCCGGGAGAAATATCAATAACCTCAGATATGCAGATGACACCACCCTTATGGCAGAAAGTGAAGAGAAACTCAGAAGCCTCTTGATGAAAGTGAAAGTGGAGAGTGAAAAAGTTGGCTTAAAGCTCAACATTCAGAAAAGGCTAAGATCATGGCATCTGGTCGCATCACTTCATGGGAAATAGATGGGGAAACAGTGGAAACGGTGGCTGACTTTATTTTTGGGGGGCTCCAAAATCACTGCAGATAGTGATTGCAGCCATGAAATTAAAAGACGCTTGCTCCTTGGAAGGAAAGTTATGACCAACCTAGATAGCATATTAAAAAGCTATTTTTAATATTAAAATATATTGTTAAAAGATATTTTAAATCTTTTATTCAATATTAAAAAGATGTTACTTTGCCAACAAAGGTCCGTCTAGTCAAGGCTATGGTTTTTCCAGTGGTCACGTATGGATATGAGAGTTGGACTGTAAAGAAAGCTGAGCGCCGAAGAATTGATGCTTTTGAACTGTAGTGCTGGAGAAGACTCTTGAGAGTCCCTTGGACTGCAAGGAGATCCAACCAGTCCATTCTGAAGGAGACCCAGTCCTGGGTGTTCATTGGAAGGACTGATGCTGAGGCTGAAACTCCAGTACTTTGGCCACCTCATGTGAAGAGTTGACTCATTGGAAAAGACCCTGAAGCTGGGAGAGATTGGGAGCAGGAGAAGGGGATGACAGAGGATGAGATGGCTGGATGGCATTACCGACTCGATGCACATGAGTTTGGGTGAACTCCGGGAGTTGGTGATGGACAGGGAGGCCTGGCGTGGTGCGATTCATGGGGTTGCAAAGAGTCAGACACGACTGAGTGACTGACTGAACTGAACTTGAAACCTTAAACAGAAATAAAATCTAGCCTCTAGATAAAATTTTGATTGTGACCAGGAATTTGAAATGTTTCTGTGAGTTGTGCCAGTCTTAAAAGTAGTTTGTCTTGGGACTTCCTGGCAGTCCAGTGGTTAGGCCTCCACTCTTCCATTGCACAGGGCACAAAATCTGATACCTGGTCAGGGAACTAGGATCCTGTGAATCACTCAGGATGACCAAAAAAAAAATTATTTTTTTAAAATAAAAAGTAGTTGTCTTAAAGAATGAGGATTACTTGAACAATATAAAGATAAAAGTTTTATTTAGGTAGAATGATGTTTTCCAACAGTCATAGTAATTTTGATATACTTGATCAAAAAGTTCTATATCTGAAAGTGAGTTGCCTTTTTAACAAAGTACTAGTCACCTTGGAGGAGTGCTAATTTCAGCCTTTCAAGAAGCCCTCTTTTGAATTTCCCTTATCTAGATTTCAAGCTGTGTCAGGAAACCAGTCTCATCATTTATATAGTCATAATTTTCTGACAGTCAGAATTCAACCTGACCTAACTGTCAACATTCAGCCAACATGACCCTGACTGAATTTTTTTTTTAATATACAGTTCACCTGCCATGACATGCACTGTTTAAAGTGAAAAGTTCAGTAACACAACATTCATAAGGTTGTGCAACCACTGCCACTAACTAGTTCCAGAACGTATTCATCACCCTACAAGAAAACCCCTAACGATTAGTCACTTCCCAGCTCCCCTCCCTCGGCCCCTGGCAACAGAAAGTAGATTCTGACACTCTTACAGAAGGGTCTATTTTGGGCATTTCAGGTGAATGAAATCATGTAGTACGTGGTCTTTGGTGTCTTACGTTTTTCACTCAGCATAAAATTTTTAAAATTTACCCATATTGGGATTTCCTGGCAGTCCAGTGGTTAGGACTTTGCCTTCCAATGCAGAAGATGCCAGTTCAGGCCCTGGTCAGGGAGCCAAGATCCCACATGCTTCATGGCCAAAAAAACCCCAAAATATAAAACAGAAGCAGTACTAGAAGATTTACTTACACTGTAGTGTATATTCCTTTTTATGGCCGAATATTCTGATATGGGTATGCCACATTTAAAAAAATCTGTTAATGGACCCTGTGTTGTTTCCACTTTTGGGCTGTTGTGAATACAGCTGCTATGACACATTTATGTATAAGTTTTTTTGTAAACATATTTTCTGTTCTCTTGGGTATATACCAAGAAATGAAATTGCTAGTCATATTACAACTCTGTAACTGTGAGCAATATAGTTGTCTTTATATATCTATTTTATATAGTTCTAATATAATTATTACTAGAGGGGGAATATTTTTTAAATGTCAGCAATCAGATATATATGTTCTGAGATCAATCAGTACTTTAAATATGCTAGATTTCATAATAATCTATTTGCTTTCGAGAGAAAATTGTGGAATGTTAAGGAAGTATGAGAATTGTTGGCTCAGTAAAAGAGCCTTCCAGGACTCGTAAAAACAGCAGGGTTTAAGAAGCTGCAGACGAAAAAATAGCCACTGATTAGTTGGTCTTCGACTCTTCATGGTATTCTCTCATTCTGTAATAGATTACAGGGTTAACAGAGGAATTTTGCTGTTTGTTTCTTAAATCCTGTTCACTGATATTTTTCTCATTTTGCTACATAGGTATATTGTACTTTTCATAAGGTATAAGGTGTATTTTTAAAGTCGTTTTCTCATTTGTTACACTGTCTGAGAGAGCTACTTTTCTTTTAGTCAGTCTCTAATCTAGGAATTCTCAAGCTTAGGTTTTAAATTTTCCTAACTTACCAGCTTCTCTCTCAATTTGTTAATAATCTCCTTAAAGGAATCTGGATGAATTTTTTTTTTTTTTAATAGAGCAAGTAGTTGCATTTTAAATGCATGACTTAATACTTTTTAGAAAATATACTTTTGTTAAAAGGTTTTAAATTGTAGCAGAAGGTAAGAGGTAGATATTAGCTGGCTGTGCTGTGGGTGTTTTGGGGGGAGAGGAGTTGAGGGAACCTGGATTAGAGGAGGCTGTTCCTGAACTTTAGCCCTGCTTTCTGAAACTGGCCAATACATGACCTGAATGGTTGCAACAGTGTCCAAACGGAGTTTGTACTCCTGTGACTCAAGAACCACTACACCAGGTCAGAGTATTTGACCTACAACCATGTCCTTTGAATAAACGCTTATGTCAAGTTCAAACTAAATGTCAAATTCATTTTATAAAGGTCTCTGTGCCTTTTAGAGAGGCCTTAACTGGGACTTTAAGTCAGAATTTTCAGGAAAATGCTTTGGAAAAGTAAGTTGCCAGTTTGTTCTGTCTAAAGAAGTTTTACTTTTCTGTCAGTTGAAGAATGGTGTGCTTTCTAAGTTTGCCTTTCAAAGCTAGTGTTAACTTTTGGTCTCATTTTAAGAACTGGTTACCCATATCCTAATTTTTGTCATTTGTATTAAATTCAGTTATCTGTCTTGTTTGAGAGTTGTCAAATATTTTTAAAATCTGTTTTCTATCTCTCTGAGATCTAAAAGCATTTGTTTCCTGTTATTAAACCGTTCACACAGTTCATCATAAATCAACGCATTTTTTGCAGAAACTGACACACTGCAGAAGGCATTGGGCTGATAACACACACTTACGCATTTAAACTTGAGTTGACAAGTGGCACCTATCTTCCAGTTTAAAATTTTAAAGATGCTAAACACTTTTGAATGGGATCCCAAACTGGATTTTAGGGGAATGCTGTGGTGGTGGGGGTGGGGCAGTGAAGGAGCAGAAACTTTTCTTTAAAGAGTGAAGATACTTCATTCTGTTTTCTCCTAATTGTTCAATATCTGACACAAAGTATGATTCAACTTACCAGTGCTTTATTCAGTGCTTTAGATTTTACAGTGTATTTTTTTTTTTTTTTTGCAGAAATCAGCTGCCAGATTTATTAATCTATCTGAAAATAAAAATACAGCCAAACAAAAAGTAGAATAAGAACAGAACTTAAAAAAAAAAAAACCCTTTAGATACATTTCCCAAAAGAGTTTATAATGCAATGTTTTGAACCCTTCTGTGTTGGAAATATACTTAATGTTGGCCAATTACTTATTTTATTCAGTGAGTTACTACCATAAACAGCAAAATATATAATTTGTCCTTAAATACTATATAATCAATACCAATTCTTCCTTAATTCTTTAAAATAGCTCATAGTCCGATTCTTTTTCACTATCAAACTAGAATTTTTAACAGAATAAAAGAAAATGAGAGAAAAAAGAAAAAGTATTCTCAATATAATTTTCACTTGGATCATATTTTAAAGACCTACTTCAACTTCTCCAAATGTGTCACTTCTCTTTCCAATAAAATTTTTTATGTTTTATCTTATTTAATCTTTTAAACTATGAGATAGTTGCTCTTATCTCTGCTTAATCTGTGTCTGTTTACTCATCTATAAAGTTGACTCATCCGTAAGGTTAGTACAGCTAGTATCAGAGCTGGGACTTGAACCTAAGTTTTCTCTTTTGAATCTAGTGCTTTTAAATAAATGATTTTGTTTTGTGCTTATAAAAAGCAACACATGTTCTCAAAAACACAGTATGAAGTACTTGTAACTTATAACTCAGTTACAGTCAGTGTGGTTTCCTCTAACTTTTGTGTATATACACTTGTATGTATACAAATTAACAAATAAAATCAGGTTACTATATATTCTGCTCTGTAATGTTATTAATAAGTAATGTAACATGAACATATTTCCATACTAATAATCGTAGGTATATTTTACTGCATATATAGCCCATGAAGTCTTCTATTTTTAGTTATTTAGATTATTTCCAATTTTCTGTTACAAGTAACACTAGAGTAAATATCTCTACATTTGAATATTTCCTTAGGATAAATGCCTTGAAGAGGAGTTCCTGAGTCTAAGGCTGTGAACTTTTGAAAGGCTTCTGATTTAAATAGTAGTGTAGGTCCCTCCAAAAAAGTTATACAAATTCATACCTTTCCAGTGGTTATGAAATTACTCTTATTAGTAAGCTTATTGTTGGAACCTCCCTGGTGGTGCAGTGGATGGGAATTTGTCTGCCAGTACAAGGAACACAGGTTCGATCCCTGGTCTAGGAAGATACCATGTGCTGTGGAGCACTAAGCCCCTGCGCCACAGCCACTGAGCTTGAGCTCTAGAGCCCTCAAACTACAATTACCAAGCCCTTGGGTCAAAACTGCTGAAGCCCGAGTGCCTAGAGCCCGTGCTCTGCAACACGAGAAGCCTGTGCACTGCAACTAGAGTAGCCCCCGCTCACAGCGACTAGAGAAAACCCGTGCAAAGCAAAGAAGACCCAGAGCAACAAAAATAAATAAGTAAAAATTAAAATGTATATAAGCTTATTGTTGACCTTGAGCCTGTCACATTTAAAAATTTATGAATTTGCTAGGTTCTTAAACAGTTATTTTTGAGGTGAATAAGTTTGTAGCTGGTGAATAGTTCTAGAATTGATTGAATTGTTGGTATGAATCCCACGGACTACAAAATGACTGCAAAAACTTTGCCAGAGACTACAAAAGTGACTTACTACAAAGAGTGCTTTCTGTTTAGCGACTGAGTACTATTTTGACTCAAGCCAGTTCCAACACATTTTTGCACTGATTTTTCTTTTACTCATTTCTTTTTGCTTGTTCCTTCATGGTGAGGGAACTTCTTTCGTTTTGTACTACTGTGACTGTACATTTTGATCTTTCAAGGATGCTGTCTCCAGTAGGTTTCTGACTTATCACAGTAGTCTGTGCTGTCATTTGAGGTAGATGCAAAAGGTTAGCTATGCTGAATGAAGCAAACAAGGAGTGCTTCTGTTTTGACATCAGTGTTTGGGTAGCAGTTTTGGATTAGAAAATAGATTTAAACTATTTACACAAGAAAACGGTTCATGGCCTCTAGGTTGAATGCTAATTGGCAGTATGGTCATCAGTGTTGCTATGAAATGAGAAAGTATAAACAGAGATGTCTTTTGCATGTATTGTTTTTAAAAATCCACTTCTTAATTCTTGAGAAGCCACATTCATTTTAGTTTTCTTGTTCATGTACACTGAATTCACTGAACAATTAATGGTCTTTGGTGTGTTTTATGAATAAATTCTACACATATATATTAAATAATTTACAGATTGTCTGAATTCAGTGAAGCTAGTTAATCTATAGCTATCTTTTATTTTATCAGAATTTCAAATTGAAAAATAGTTGGCCTTCATTTTTGTCAGTGGCTTAAAGGAGAAAAAAACTTCCTCAACATTCTAGTCAGGTGGTTAAAACTGAAGTAAAAGGACATGGGACATTGTTTTTCTAAATCATTATTGTAATTCTCTGAAAACATACATGAGGTGGTATACTAATGGGAAAGGATAAATTGAGAAGCCTGCAATGGAATGTTTGCTTCAAAACTAGTTCATACAGTAAATGTAATATTCTTTCCAGGTGGCGCTAGTGGTAAAGAACCCACCTGCCATTTCAGGAGACATAAGAGATATGAGTTCTATCCCTGGGTCAGGAAGATACCGTGGAGAAGGACATGGCAGCCCACTCTGGTATTCTTGCCTGGAGAATCCTGTGGACAGAGGAGTCTGGCGGGCTACCATCTATAGGGTTGCAAAGAATTGGACTTGGCTAAAGTGACTTAGTATGTGCCTGTTAACTTTTATTTTATAGAGTTTCTAAAACAGGCTCCCTTGTCTTGCATTGTGACTTCAGTTCAGTTCAGTTGCTCAGTCATGTCTGACTCTTTGCGACCCCATGAACTGCAGCACGCCAGGCCTCCCTGTCCATCACCAACTCCTGGAGTCCACCCAAACCCATGTCCATCGAGTCAGTGATGCCATCCAACCATCTCATCCTCTGTCGTCCCCTTCTCCTCCTGCCCTCAGTCTTTCCCAACATTAGGGTCTTTTCAAATGAGTCAGCTCTTCGCATCATGTGTCCAAAGTATTGAAGTTTCCTCTTCAACGTCAGTCCTTCCAATGAACACCCAGGACTGGTCTCCTTTAGGATGGACTGGTTGGATCTCCTTGCAGTCCAAGGGACTCTCAAGAGTCTTCTCCAACACCACAGTTCAGAACCATCAATTCTTTGGTGCTCAGCTTTCTTCACAGTCCAACTCTCACATCCATACATGACCACTGGAAAAACCATAGCCTTGACTAGACGGACCTTTGTTAGCAAAGTAATGTCTCTGCTTTTCAATATGCTATCTAGGTTGGTCATGAGTTTTCTTTCAAGGAGTAAGCATCTTTTAATTTCATGGCTGCAGTCACTATCTGCAGTGATTTTGGAGCCCAGAAAAATAAAGTCAGCCACTGTTTCCCCATCTATTTCCCATGAAGTGATGGGACCGGATGCCATGATCTTCATTTTCTGAATGTTGAGCTTTAAGCCAACTTTTTCACTCTCCACTTTCACTTTCATCAAGAGGCTTTTGAGTTCCTCTTCACTTTCTGCCATAAGGGTGGTGTCATCTGCATATCTGAGGTTATTGATATTTCTCCCGGCAATCTTGATTCCAGCTTGTGCTTCCTCCAGCCCAGCGTTTCTCATCATGTACTCTGCATAGAAGTTAAATAAGCAGGGTGACAATATACAGCCTTGATGTACTCCTTTTCCTATTTGGAACCAGTCTGTTGTTCCATGTCCAGTTCTAACTGTTGCTTCCTGACCTGCATACAGATTTCTCAAGAGGCAGGTCAGGTGGTCTGGTATTCCCATCTCTCTCACAATTTTCCACAGTGTATTGTGATCCGCACATTGTGACTTAGAATCTTAGAAAAAGGAACTCTGCAGAGAATTTGTCCTCCTGCCCTTTATTTCACAGTTGAGAAAACGAAAGTTTAGAGAAGTTATTTGGTCAGTGTCCTACAGCCAATTAGTGGCAAAGAATGCTGGGAGCTGTGTCATCTGCAAGACTCCTTTTCACGTGTCTTTCCATTCAGGCTCAGTTTAAGGTTCTGTGAGAGGAGGGCACGACACCTTGTGCAGCTGTAGGATGAGGTAATGCGCTCATTTCCTCTCTCTTTTTAAAATTTTCCTTGGAATAAAGTTGATTTACAATGTAGTTTTAGGTGTACAGCAAAGTGTATCACTTTTATATATATACACACTCTTTCTTTAGATTCTTTTCTCATACAGGCCATTACAAAGTATTGAGTAGAGTTCCCTGTGCTATACAGTAAGTTCTTATTAAGTTCTTATTAGTTATCTATTTTAGTAGTGTGTATATGTCAATCCCAGTCTCCCAGTTTATCCCTCTCCCCCACCCCCAGTGGATTAATTCTCTCTTTGAAGTGCTCAGGTGAAAGTTGGTATACAAGAATTTCAATATTCTAACTTACCAGTACAGTCAACTGAATTCATTGTTTACTGGTTGTTTGCTGTTAGTCCCTGACAGATGCTGTGGAAAAGACCCAAGAACAAAACAGGTTTCGGCTCTGAAGTTTCATAGCCCCTTGGAGAAGTTCACATATGCACATATGAAAGAATGCATACACGTTAGGAGATGTGGAAGCATGGAGTCGGGGTTCCAGAGATCGGTTTTTCAATAAATTGAGCAAAGTGAGGGGATTGGTAAGGCTCTCCAGATTGAGTGATCAGCAGAGGCACAGAAGACTTCCCAAACACAGCTGTTTTGAGCCTAGAGAGTAGTTTGTGCTGGCAAGGTGGAGATGACTGAGAATTGATGTTAAAAAGCAGATTAAGACCAAGTTGTCAAAGGTCACAGTTGCCATGTTGGGTGTCGTCTTGTTTTTCGGTGTTGGTAGAAAGCTGTAGATGTTTTTGCTTTTGTTGATTTGGGTTTAGTTTGATTGTTTTTGAAGAAACAACACATTTGGATGGTACAAAATGCAGAAGATATTAAAAATTCAAAAGTATGCATACAGTAAAGTTTCCCTCTCACCCTTCCTTGTCTCCTAGCTGCAGAAGTTCCTCTCCCAGAAGAAACCAGTGATATCAGTTTCTTATATATTCTTCTAGAGAATGTTCTTAGAAAAACAAGTAAATAAGTATATATACATGGAAGGTATTTGACAAGAAATATAATATGGACATAGCAGTCTTGTTTAAAAAAAAGGTATAGAGGATATAATGAGAGCTCAGAAGGCAAAAGCCCAATTAGGAAGCTCCTGAAATGGTCTGAACTAGAATGGGGTTTAACTAGGGACACTGGGAAGTAGCTGGGCTTCAGGCACAATGCAGACATAGAATCAACAGGACTTAATGATAATTGGACAAAGAGGGTGAAGGAGAAAGAGAAATTGGAGTTGATTTTGAGGTGTTACCTTCTAGAAGTTTCTTTAAGGTTTCAAGCCTGGAAGTGTGGCTGGGTTTGGCTGCCTGTAATTGGGTTAGGAAATGCAAGAAAAGAGTTGACTTTGGAAATTGAAAACGGAATTGATTGGTAGAAGAGGCATTTCAGAGGCACAGTCATTTGGCTTGGGCATGCATGTGTCCATCTGGTCTTTATGGAGTCCTTAGTGTGAGGAAGAAGCTGAGTCTTGTTAGAATCTCTTGGGGGTTTGGATTTTTATACTTTGTTACAAGGCCCAGGCTTACCCTGGGCCTACTGGTTCCATAGGTGGGGCTTGGGTTCCACAGGTCATCTCAGTGTGCAGCAGGAATTCAGAACTGTTGTGCCGGGAACCCCGCTAGCACTCGGGAATGAAAGATGTTACCAGTATGAGAAAGTCTCAGCCCTGAAGGGGGTCACAATAAGGAGAGGAAAGTTACGATAGAGTCGTTGCTGTTACCATGATAGGCTCAGGAGATCATTAGGTCCACTAACATCTATGTGTTAGTAGTTGTTATAAGATTCCCCATTTAAAATGATAAATTTCGAGGTGTGAACCTTGAAACATTTAGGCAGCAGGTGCTTAAGAGAGATTTGTTAAAACTTAAGAGTCATTTCTGGAAAAAGAAAGCTAGTTTATTTCCTCAAGATGCAGGTGAATCTTTGTGTATTTTTTGGAGACAAATACAGATTTGTTCCTTGGTGCTTGAAAATGTTGCTGTTAAATGTTTAATGGAATATTGAATGGTGGTGGATGTGTGGCTGGGAAAGCTGAATGGACCACTCATCTTTTAGATGTTATTCATGAGTGGGAATTGTCTTTTGATTGAAATCATAGTCCAGTGTTTGTCAAACTTGCAGCCGACACTGACCAAAGAACTCTTTTTTCTTCTGATGGCTGCAGAGTCTATATACAGAGTCTATAACTTGGCCTTTTTAAAGAGAGGCATAACACTCATTTACTGCGTATTGGCCATGAGCTGAGCACTGTAATGAGGCAATCTTTACACCATTATCCCTGTTCCCTCACACCAGGACTTGATGTTCATGAGTTGATTCCCATTTATAGGTGAAGATAATGAGGCTCAAAGTGCTACCCAGGGTGCCCTTAGTACACCTCATCTGGAATTTGAACCCAGATCTGACTCTGAAGCCTGTGCCCTTGCCCAGTGTGTTTATAATGACTTTGAAGCCAGAAATGATCACTTAAAACTTTAAGGGATTCCCTGGTGGCTCAGATGGTAAAGCGTCTGCCTGCAATGCCGGAGACCCAGGTTCGATCCCTGGGTCAGGAAGATCCCCTGGAGAGGGAGATTGGCAACCCACTCCAGCTCTTGCCTGGAAAATTCCATGGACAGAGGAGCCTGGTAGGCTACAGTCCGTGGGGTTGCAAAGAGTCAGACACATGTTTTACTGAGATAATCTTTGTTGGGTCTAAGTACTATTTTTTTTTGAAAGTCACCCAGTCGTTTCTGACTCTTAGCGATCCCATGAACTATACACTCCGTGGAATTCTCCAGGCCAGAATACTGGAGTGGGTAGCCTTTGCCTTCTGCAGGGGCTCTTCCCAACCCAGGGATCAAACTCAGGTCTCCCACATTGCCGGCAGATTCTTTACCAGCTGAGCCAGAAGGGAAGCCCTTTATTGTTAAGTTGCTCAGTCATGTCCAACTCTCTGTGACCCCATGGACTGCAGCATGCCAGGCTTCCCTGACTTTCACCATCTCTGGGAGTTTGCTCAAACTCAGATCCACTGAGTGGATGATACCATCCATCCGACTCATCCCCTGTCGCCCCCTTTTCCTGCTCTCAGTCTTTCCCAGCATCTGAGTCTTTTCCAATGAGTTGGCTCTTTGCATCAGGTGGCCAAAGTATTGGAGCTTCAGCATCAGTCTCCAGTGAATATTCAAGGTTGATTTCCTTTAAGATTGACTTGTTTGATCTTCTTGCTGTCTTAGGAACTTTCAAAAGTCTTCTCCAGCGCCACAGTTCGAAAGCATCAGTTAGTTATAACTATTTCTAGGCTAATAATTGAGAAAAGCCCCCTGATTAAAACAGAGAAAGACCTCAGTGAGCCTTGCTGAACTGTCAGTGGGCCTCTGGAACTTTGGTGGCCTCAGGCCAGCCCTTTGCTTCTGAGGGACCTCCCAGATGCCTTAACTCCCACAGTGCATTGTTTGGCTAATTGCAGGTTAGAAGTTCGTGGTAGGGGGATGATAGGTGTTTACCCGAAGGCGAGATTTCTCTGCTCTCTCACCTTTATTACTTGTACTTTATTCTTATTAGTAAAAATCACAGGGAGCTGTCTGAAATGCCTCTCTCCTCAGCCTCCTCTTGCACAACTTGTATTTTCATCTTTGCAGGCTCAAATCAGACACCTCTCCGTGAATACTTTGCTGATTTCTTCAGCCGGATGTAATCTGATCTTCTTTAGTTTTGGTTTTAGTGGTGCATATTTATTTTTTATTTTTATTTTTTTTTATAGCCGGTTATCTTAAGCCTCTCAACCCTACTCCCCCCATCACAGCACTTGATTTTAAGTTCCTCTGGGCAGGAAATCTTTTAGTATATGTAAATCCCTTTGGCTCCCTTTCACCACAATGTTTTACATATAGGAAATACTCAATAAAATGTTGAATAGCTTTACTATTTAATGTAAGTGTAAAATGCAGTTCTCACTGAATTTGTATAGTTTATCATTTCTCCCTTAAAGGTAACATGTACTCATTACTGAAAAAATGAGAAAGTATGGAAAATAAAAAGAAGAAAAAAATTACTTGTTTTGCCACCTGAAGGTCATTACTTAATTGAACAATATATTGTTTTCAACAATATATTGAAAACATAATTAGCATTCAGAAATTAAGGGTCAGTTCCTCATTTGGCAGCCTTAATCAAAAGAATTGTTTTCACTTGTTAATTAAAAAAAAAAAAAGGCATTTATTGCCAGGGTTGCATGTGACTTGACCTCTCCCAGAGGGTGGTATTTTAGTAAAAAACAGCTGTTATTTTTATAGAGGGGTGAAGAAAGTAGGGGGTAAAATAGTATCCTCTTTGGGTGTCGTTTAGTTCCTAAGTCATGTCTGAATCTTTGCAACCCCTTGGACTGTAGCCCGCAGGCTTCTCTGTCCGTGGGATTTCCCAGGCAAGAACAGTGGAGTGGGTTGCCACTTCTTTCTCCAGGGAATCTTCCTAACCCAGGGATTGAACACTCCCCTGCTCCCCGCCCGTCTCCTGCATTGGCAGACACATTCTTTATCACTGAGCCACCAGAGAAGTCTATGGCTTAATTGTTATGAATATTAGGTTAACCTTTAAGACCAAAATTCTAGATCTAATCTTATAAATAGAAGGAAAATTTTTCTGTTAACTTAAAGGGCCAGTACAAGGCACACATCAGATGGCTGGACTTTCATTGCTGTTATTTTTTTACTTAAACGTTAATTTATTAGGCATTGTGTAACATTTCCTAATATCTAGAAACGGAAAATCCTCAGCTTTAATCAGATCAGATCAGTCGCTCAGTCATGTCCGACTCTTTGCGACCCCATGAATCGCAGCACGCCAGGCCTCCCTGTCTATCACCGACTCCCGGAGTTCACTGAGACTCACATACATTGAGTCAGTGATGCCATCCAGCCATCTCATCCTCTGTCGTCCCCTTCTCCTCCTGCCCCCAATCCCTCCCAGCATCAGAGTCTTTTCCAATGAGTCAACTCTTTGCATGAGGTGGCCGAAGTACTGGAGTTTCAGCTTCAGCATCATTCCTTCCAAAGAAATCCCAGGGCTGATCTCCTTCAGAATGGACTGGTTGGATCTCCTTGCAGTCCAAGGGACTCTCAAGAGTCTTTTCCAACACCACAGTTCAAAAGCATCAATTCTTCGGCGCTCAGCCTTCTTCACAGTCCAACTCTTACATCCATACATGACCACAGGAAAAACCATAGCCTTGACTAGACGAACCTTTGTTGGCAAAGTAATGTCTCTGCTTTTGAATATGCTATCTAGGTTGGTCATAACTTTCCTTCCAAGGAGTAAGCGTCTTTTAATTTCATGGCTGCAGTCACCATCTCTAGTGATTTTGGAGCCCAGAAAAATAAAGTCAGCCACTGTTTCCCCATCTATTTCCCATGAAGTGATGGGACCGGATGCCATGATCTTCGTTTTCTGAATGTTGAGCTTTAAGCCAACTTTTTCACTCTCCACTTTCACTTTCATCAAGAGGCTTTTGAGTTCCTCTTCACTTTCTGCCATAAGGGTGGTGTCATCTGCATATCTGAGGTTATTGATATTTCTCCCGGCAATCTTGATTCCAGCTTGTGTTTCTTCCAGTCCAGCGTTTCTCAGGATGTACTCTGCGTATAAGTTAAATAAACAGGGTGACAATATACAGCCTTGACGAACTCCTTTTCCTATTTGGAACCAGTCTGTTCCATGTCCAGTTCTAACTGTTGCTTCCTGACCTGCATACAGATTTCTCAAGAGGCAGATCAGGTGGTCTGGTATTCCCATCTCTTGAAGAATTTTCCACAGTTTATTGTGATCCACACAGTCAAAGGCTTTGGCATAGTCAATAAAGCAGAAATAGATGTTTTTCTGGAACTCTCTTGCTTTTTCTATGATCCAGCGGATGTTGGCAATTTGATCTCTGGTTCCTCTGCCTTTTCTAAAACTAGCTTGAACATCAGGAAGTTCGCGGTTCACATATTGCTGAAGCCTGGCTTGGAGAATTTTGAGCATTACTTTACTAGCGTGTGAGATGAGTGCAATTGTGCGGTAGTTTGAGCATTCTTTGGCATTGCCTTTCTTTGGGATTGGAATGAAAACTGACCTTTTCCAGTCCTATGGCCACTGCTGAGTTTTCCAAATTTGCTGAGATACTGAGTGCAGCACTTTCACAGCATCATCTTTCAGGATTTGGAATAGCTCAACTGGAATTCCATCACCTCCACTAGCTTTGTTTGTAGTGCTGCTTTCTAAGGCCCACTTGACTTCACATTCCAGGATGTCTGGCTCCAGGTCAGTGATCACACTATCGTGATTATCTGTGTCGTGAAGATCTTTTTTGTACAGTTCTTCTGTGTATTCTTGCCATCTCTTCTTAATATCTTCTGCTTCTGTTAGGTCCATACCATTTCTGTCCTTTATTGAGCTCATCTTTGCATGAAATGTTCCTTTGGTATCTCTGATTTTCTTGAAGAGATCCCTAGTCTTTCCCATTCTGTTGTTTTCCTCTATTTCTTTGCATTGATTGCTGAGGAAGGCTTTCTTATCTCTTCTTGCTATTCTTTGGAACTCTGCATTCAGATGTTTATATCTTTCCTTTTCTCCTTTGCTTTTCGCTTCTCTTCGTTTCACAGCTATTTGTAAGGCCTCCCCAGACAGCCATTTTGCCTTTTTGCTTTAATAGAAGCCATTAATTCTGTAACACACTAAGGGCCCTGTGTCTACTGTTCATAACTTAAAATCAGTGTGACCCCCCACACCCAGATGATTTGTCTGTTGCTTCTTCCTGTCCAAAAAGCATTGCCAACAGCATTTAGCATTTGATTAAGATACTATTGCAGCTCAGAAAAGAGTGAAGTGACCTTTATCTGTGACTTCACCCTCAACTTTTAAGATACCCAAGGTCCTCAGCCACAGTTAAGTCCAAACACATGATTCCACATTAAATATTTGGTATTTAAACAGAAGAGGTAAAGGAAGTTAGAGAAAAGAACATTTTTTCTTTTAAAAAAGTTGACTTTGAGTTTCTTTGCCTTCATGCTGTCATTTCCTAATCATCTGGAGATTACAATCTCTAACTAATGAATTATTCTGGACAGCAGGTGTAAATGTATATATGTATGTGTGTGCATTTTAATTTGATTAATTATTGAGTAATTTCATGTTTGCTGAGCTAGAAAGGAATAGCTATTTTCTTTAGAATTCTAAAACATAAAATAGATCATTTATTCCTCCTTTGAGTCCATTTTTGAGCTTTGTTAACTGTTCTAGACAGTACTATTTCTTTAGCAAAATTTGAGTTTTGCTGACAGGTTCCCTTTTCACACATTTTATCATAGGGTTTGAACCATTCTTCCATCCTTTCAGCTTTATTACCTCAGCTTTGAGTTAGCTGTTTTACTTAGAGATCTTGAGTTCTTGACGTAGACTTGGTATCTGGAGAATTCGAAGATGCATGTTTCATCGTGACTGATGCATAGTGGTTACTTTGGAGAAACCTTGCAAAGGGAATATATCACTTGCTTGTTAAAGCAGGAAGGATGTCATAATCTATGTAATTTCACCTCTAGAGAACTGAAAGGAGTTTTAGTCAAAGCAAATTGTACTTCTTTGAATAAATCAACTCTTAAATACATTTTTCCAGTAATTCTTCTTTTTGTTCCCTTTGGGATAATTATTTGCAGATACATTTCACAGTCCTGAATCACAGGGGAGTGTTCTTAATGCCCAAATAGTTGAGGCTTCAGGATTGTTGATACAAGTGTGATCTGTTACATTTGCTAGAAAGTGAGTTTGTACTCTGTTCTCATTTTTCTCTAGTTATAATGCTTCAGGTTGTGATGTCTCTCCACAAATAGTGTTGGCTCTGAGAGCACTAGATCTCGTATTTGAAGAAGACCCTCAACATCTGAAAAGAAGCCAGCTGTAGCACTGCAATAGATACTGCCTAACCAGTTCCTCATTAAATGAGCACTCACTGCAGAAAGGGTAAAACCAGATATCCTTATCTGTTGGGTACAGAGGGTCTCCTGCTGCTTTTATTATTCAACTCTTGTGATCCAGCCAGATACTTAGTTTCTCCTCTAGAGTTTCAGTTCACTATCAAGTACCCATTCTAGTAGATAGGAGGTGTGTTTCACTGGTGGAGAAACAATCCCTGTAGAAGGAAACAATCCCTGTAGAACCGTCTTGCTTCATTAGAGAGTATGAGGTTCAATGTAAAAGGCCTTGAGATCATCAAAGATGCAAGGAATAAAACTCTTATTACCTTTGGGTACTACTTAGTATTTGAAATTCTGTCAGAGCTATTGTTGGATAAAAACAAATGACCATTTTTTCTTCACTGATTTTTATATTAAAATTGAAACTTAGTATTTATTTTGGGGGCATCACTTTGTTCTAGAAAATGTCTTATAACTGATCGCATGTCGATCTGAAGATGAGTATAGTAGGAAGAGTTTAAGAAGAATGGCAGCCTCGTGCTGCTTGCTGATAATGGAGAATGGTGGAGAAACTCAGGCTGGTGGTGGTCACTTAGTTCAAAATCTTGTTCAAGGTGAGCCTTTTACAACTACACAGTTAGGTGGCCATATGCAGTTGGAAAGAGGATTTTTAAGCTTCCACAGTTTTAGCTTACTTACCAGATCTTTTTTTCCCTTGTACTTTTGGCTTAGAATAAAGGTAAAATTTTGAGTTAATAAAAAGCTAAGTGATTTATTTTTCAAGTACAGCAAAGTTTTGTTTTTATGTGGTTATAACCATAGGCAAAGACAAAAATGTGTTCAGTTAAAAAAAGTGAAAATTGTGTTACTTTAAGAATTTTCTTCCTGTAAAAAGATACATTTAAATAATGGGAGGTATATCTCCTTTCTTTTAAGCCTACTGTAGAAAAGCAGTCTATGGAAAACTTAGCAAAATATTTTATAAAAATCATAAATATAAATATTCTCTAGTTGCCTATTTCCCACTTCATAAAACTTGACATTTCCCATTGTAACTGGTACAACTAAAGGAATGTTCTGTGTCCTGTAGCTGTTTGCTCTCAGCCTTTTGCTCAGCTCTTTCAGATATGGAACCATTATCTTAATCTAATAATGGTTTTAATTGGATCTTAGGTTAAAGCAAACACTTCAACTAGACATGGGCTGACAGAATGTTATTAATGGAGACATAAGATGATTACAGTGAGTTAAAGGAAATAGCTTCTGTATTCAGTGCACATTCTTTATCTTGGCATTCAAAGCCTTTCTGTCCACCTTTTCAGCTTGACTTCTCTTCATCTCTAAAGAAATTATTGGTATATCATTCTGACAAATTGGGTTTCTTAGCTGTTCCTTAAACTTAATCAGTTGTATCTGATTTTGTAATTTGATGCCTAGAATAAGAATGCAATTCACAAATGAACTATTTGGCCAAGAATTCTTATTCCTAGGGCTTCCCTGGCCGCTCAGATGGTAAAAAAAAAAAAAAATTGCTTGCAATGCAGGAGACCTGGATTCGATCCCTGGAGAAGGGAATGGCTACCCACTCCAGTATTCTTGCCTGGAGAATTCCATGACAGTGGGCAAAGAATCTGACATGACTGAGTGACTAACATTTCATTTCATTTCTTATTCCTAAGATAAAATTCCCCTTAACTCCTTAACCTTTTTGCTCTCTTCACCCTGAGCATCCATGGGGTCAGTACTAGACCTTTGTCAAAGATCTGGCCCTGATTGCCTTCCTAGCTGCAGAATCTAAGGTCCCAACTTCATATAGAGCATGTCCACAAAAATACCCCACTGGTGCCTGAGAATCAGCATTCTTGAGACAGAAGTCAGTATCTTCTAAAGGCATTTTTACCCCCTCCTAATTGGGGTATCATCTAATCAATACTCATTCCTGAAATCCAGAAATCAACACTCATACTAATTGATACAAAACGTATTGCTGTAGAGCCCTGTTGTCTTTGTGTTCTTTGTATTTCCAGTGATTGTGTATTCTACTTTTCCCATTACCTTTAACCTAAAATCTCACAGCTGATGCCTGACTTCTTACCTCTCTTAATCTGTTCTGTCCACTGCTCTCAAGATTCATTTTCTAAAATATAGATTGGATTTTACACTTCTACCCAAAAACTTTAGATATTTTCTATTGTCAAGAGCAGTCTTCTTCAGTAGAAATACACTGTAAACTATATATGTAATCTTAAATTTTCTAGTAGCCACATTAAAAAAAAATGAAATGGATGATGTTAATTTCAATTACTATGTTTTATTTAACCCAATATATCTGAAATATATGTTCAGCATGAAATTAAGACATTTTACAGTTTGAGGGGTACTAGGTTTTTGGACTCCAGAGTGTATTTTATGTTTAACAGCTCATCTCAAACCAAACTAGCTACATTTCAAACTAAATGACCACATATGGATGGTGGCGCCCATATTGGACAGCACAGGTCTATACCATAAAGCTTAAAGTTCTTGGACTGCAGTTTTGGGCCCACCACAACTTTAGTTCCTGCACTGCATACTTCAACTTCTCTGCCACTCACCCAGGCCCCAGCAGCACCTAATTTGCTGTTCTTTTCCTTTAATTACCCTTCCCTGCCTGTGGGAATCTGACTTACCTTCCAGGGCCAGATCTGAATGCCACTTCCTAGTAAAAGCTTGCTCCACTCTCACAGTGCTCCGTGAGCATTAACCACTTGCTTTTGACTCTTCAGTAGCAGCGTTTGTGGGAGCCGTTTGTCTAGTTCTGTGAGTGAGTGGTCTAGCTACCCACTAGAAGGTGAGCTTCCCAGAGGCAGGGTGCACCTGCCTCAACCTCTGTTTCCTACCGTTCATTGTAGCGTTTGCTCCTAGGGATATTCTTATCCTTTGTTGCTTGATGTCTTCGAGATCTAATGCTATTTCTCTTTTAACAGTTGTTTACTGCAATGAAATTTCCTTTTATATATGGATCAGTTCCACTATTTAATTGGAAGTGTGCTCTCATTGTGGATTGAAGCTTTTGCTTATGCAAGAGAGGAAATACTCGTTTTCTTGTAGAAATAACTGCCTAATATGAATAAACTAGGTTTCAAATGTAGGTTACTCTGGTTTTAGCCTGGTTCTAATCCCAAATGCAACTCTTTCTGTTACATAACTTGTTCTGTGTAAGTAAACTTTGTATGTGTACTAAGACTTTTCCCCCCAAAGATTTATTGAAAAGTTTACATGCTTCTTGAATCCCCTTTTCCCCTAACAAGATTTGCAAATGGAGTTTTGCCTGGGTTCTTTTTCCCATATAAAAGCAAACAGGTGCCTGAAAGGTTATGCTCTATTCTGGGAGATATCTGATTAATGTTGAGGGGCTATGCCAGGTCAGACTCTGTAACCCGTTGACAGATTGTTTAGTGAGTGCCAGGATCAACTCTCAACATTATCTCAGGTTTTAATGGTTTTCTTCTGAAGGACATTTGTAGATGAAACCAGTTTGTATTTAAAGTTAATTGTGGCTCTCAGATCAGAGACTGGTTAAAAAGAAATTCTTTCCTTGAGCAAACAGTAGTTTGAAAAGAACGAATGATTCATCAGATGCAGTTGTAAGGACTATAATTGCATTCTGTGTTTTAACACAAATTATTGCATTTAAATCGTGGTAAAAATCTTACCGCTGGTGAAGTAAAAATTCCTCAAAAGAAGCTCCCACTAAACTTTCGTAAGAATTTCTAGATAGCCTTCCAACTGCCTGAAAAACAGCGATACTTCTCACTGGGAGGGTAGACTTCAGCCATCCCTGAAGCTTCTCTTTCTGCCTGCCTCTCTGCACCCCATCAGTCTACCTGTGAGTCCTTTTGTTGCACTGGATCCCAAATCCTGCACTCTTACTGCACTGCCACTGTTTCCTAACGGAACCACTGAGACTGTCTCCAGACTCACGCCTTCACTGCTTTTGCTCTCCACGTGGCAGGCAGAAGGATCTTTTTTCTTATCGTTATTACTGTTTAAATTTTACATAATGGAAAATTTCAAGTATATATCAAAATAGAAGGATGAATGTATCTCTCATTCAACTTCAGTTATCCATTCATGGCCAGCCTTATTTCATCTACTCTTCTGTCACACACACACACACACCCCACTAATAATTTGAAACAAATCACAGATATATCTAATCAACTAATTTGTATTTTGCCCTAAAGTGAAATTTTGCCTTGTGACTTCCCTGTCAGCTAGTGGTTAAGGCTTCATGCTTCCACTGCAGGGGGCATGAGTTCAATCCCTGGTTGGGAAGCTTACCACAAAGCATGGCCAAAGCGGGAGGGAAAAAACATGAAATTTGCCTGTTGGTTGGTCATAAGAGATGGGAAGGTTTCTGCCACAAAGTGATACGTTATTTGTCAACCTCTTTACTGTCTTCCAGCTCTGTTTCCTCTTATTTTTTCAAGATGTGTTCCACTTCTGTTTATTAAGTGCCATTACCAGAGAAACATGTAATGTGTTCATTTTATGTTGTCAGTTTTTCAGAGATGCATATATAAGCACCTTGCTACTTTTGTACCAGATATATTCTTTGAAGTGTGTAAGTTGAATGTACAAAAAATATACATATAGCCCATTTACACTTCAGAAACAAGCTCATAGAAAAAGAAATCAGGTTTGTGGATACCAGAGGCAGGAATGGGTGAGGGGTAATTGAATGAAGGCAATCAGAAGGTACAAACTTCCAGTTATATTAAATAGGAGGAGCCTCGTAGGCTGTAGTCCATGGGGTCGCTAAGAGTCGGACACGACTGAGTGACTTCACTTTCACTTTTCACTTTCATGCATTGGAGAAGGAAATGACAAGCCACTCCAGTGTTCTTGCCTAGAGAATCCCAGGGACAGGGAAGCCTGGTGGGCTGCCGTCTATGGAGTTGCACAGAGTCGGACATGACTGAAATGACTTAGCAGCAGCAGGAATGTAGTATACAATTTACACTTCAGAAACAAGCTCATAGAAAAAGAAATCAGGTTTGTGGATACCAGAGGCAGGAATGGGTGAGGGGTAATTGAATGAAGGCAATCAGAAGGTACAAACTTCCAGTTACATTAAATAGGAGGAGCCTGGTAGGCTGCAATCCATGGGGTCGCTAAGAGTCAGACACGACTGAGCAACTTCCCTTTCACTTTGCACTTTCATGCATTGGAGAAGGAAATAGCAACCCACTCCAATGTTCTTGCCTGGAGAATCCCAGGGATGGGGGAGCCTGGTGGGCTGTCATCTGTGGGGTCGCACAGGGTCAGACACAACAGAAGCGACTTAGCAGCAGCAGGAATGTAGTATACAATTTAAATTATATGATAAATATAATTAACACTTCTATATGTTATATATGAAAGGTGTTAAAAGATAAAAGAGCAAATCCTAAGAATTTTCATGCATTGGAGAAGGAAATGGCAACCCACTCCAGTGTTCTTGCCTAGAGAATGCCAGGGACAGAGGCTGCCGTCTATGGGGTCACACAGAGTCGGACACGACTGAAGTGACTTAGCAGCAGCAGCAGCAGCAGCAGGAGAGAAATCATTCATGGGTCCTTGCTGGTGTCAATTAATGAGATATTTTACCCCTTTTTTCTTACTAATAAGTTTTCAAAAAGTCCAGTGTGTGTTTTATACTTAGAGCATTTCTCAGTTTGCATCAGTCAGGCCCATATCTAGTGCTTCCTAGCCACACACGGTGGTGGCACTTATTGCTGGGCAGTGTGGCCGTGTACAGGATGGTGGTTGTCTCTGAGGGAGGAGCAAAGAGGGTAAGATATATTCTTAATTTTGTTTTCTCTTTAACAATTATTGACCAATATTTGAAGTTAAAAGTTTGCTGCCTTTGGTATTCTTCATGATGGCCAACTGGCTCAGTTGTATTCTCACTAGCATCAGCACTTTTTATTTATTTATTTATTTATATATAAATGTCTATTTAGTTCTTTGGCCCATTTTTTGATTGGGTCATTTATTTTTCTGGAATTGAGCTGTAGGAGTTGCTTGTATATTTTTGAGATTAGTAGTTTGTCAGTTGCTTCATTTGCTATTATTTTCTCCCATTCTGAAGGCTGTCTTTTCACCTTGCTTATAGTTTCCTTTGTTGTGCAGAACTTTTAAGTTTAATTAGGTCCCATTTGTTTATTTTTGCTTTTATTTCCAGTATTCTGGGAGGTGGGTCATATAGGATCCTGCTGTGATGTATGTCGGAGAGTGTTTTGCCTATGTTCTCCTCTAGGAGTTTTATAGTTTCTGGTCTTACGTTTAGATCTTTAATCCATTTTGAATTTATTTTTGTGTATGGTGTTAGAAAGTGCTCTAGTTTTATTCATTTACAAGTGGTTGACCAGTTTTCCCAGCACCACTTGTTAAAGAGATTGTCTTTAATCCATTGTATATTCTTGCCTCCTTTGTCAAAGATAAGGTGTCCATATGTGCGTGGATTTATCTCTGGGCTTTCTATTTTGTTCTCTTGATCTATATTTCTGTCTTTGTGCCAGTACCATACTGTCTTGATGACTGTGGCTTTGTAGTAGAGCCTGAAGTCAGGCAGGTTGATTTCCTCCAGTTCCATTCTTCTTTCTCAAGATAGCTTTGGCTGTTCGAGGTTTTTTGTATTTCCGTACAAATTGTGAAATTATTTATTCTGCTCTGTGAAGAATACCGTTGGTAGCTTGATAGGGATCGCATTGAATCTATAAATTGCTTTGGGTAGTATACTCATTTTCACTATATTGATTCTTCCAATCCATGAACATGGTATATTTCTCCATCTATTAGTGTCCTCTCTGATTTCTTTCACCAGTGTTTTATAGTTTTCTATATATAGGTCTTTAGTTTCTTTAGGTAGATATATTCCTAAGTATTTTATTCTTTTCATTGCAATGGTAAATGGAGCATCAGCACTTTTTAAGAAAATCAGTTTTCATTCTTATAAAATACAACAAAGATTAATAACACAAATAGTTATGTGCAAAGATGAAAATCCTGCTGAAAACAACCTTTTGGTTGGGAGGCAATGCCACCCTGTGGTAGCTCACGTGTTTATTCATCAATATATGACAGATCAGATTCTAAGTAGAGAATGTGGCTTAGTAGTATTAGTGTATAATACATTAAACCTGACTGCTTTTTATTCTGAATTTCACAGTAAATTTATGTACTAGTGTGTAGTAAAATTAGTAATAGGAAGACGGGGTAAGAATTCCTGAGACACTGATTAGGACTATCTTTTGAATGTAAAATTTTTATTTTTATTTTTTAGGAGTTGCAGATGGTGTAGGAGGATGGAGAGACTATGGTGTTGATCCTTCTCAGTTCTCAGGGACTTTAATGCGAACATGTGAACGGTTAGTAAAAGAAGGACGGTTTGTCCCGAGTAATCCTATTGGTATCCTCACCACAAGCTACTGTGAGTTGCTGCAAAATAAAGTACCTTTGCTTGGTAAGTACATATCCCATGTGTTTTCCTCTCTAAACACCCCCCCACCCACCCCCGACTCTCCCCACCCTCCGGTGGTTCAGACAGTAAAGAATCTGCCTGCAATGCTGGAGACCCAGATTTGATCCCTGGGTTTGGAAGATCCCCTGGAGAAGGCAATGGCTGTCCACTCCAGTATTCTTGCCGGAGAATCCCATGGACACAGAAGCTTGGTGGGCTTGCAAAGAGTCAGACACAACCGAGCGACTAACATTTAAAGAAGCCCAGGAGGTGGTTAACAACAAAACCAAGAAAATCACCGGCCCAGCTGTTTATCCGAGGCTCTTCCTGTTAAACAGTTTGATGGAGAAGCCATAGGCTACACCAGAATACTTAATACTGCGTGAGATAAATACAGCCACTTTGGAAAACAGTTTAGAATTAAAGAATAAAGTTAAACATGAATAGATAATATGCCCCAAAAGTTCAGCTTCTGGGTCCTTTACCTTGAACTAGAGAAGCTCTTGCACATCAAGAGATGGTACAAGAATGTTCATAGTAACCTCATTTATAATAGCAGAAAACTGGGAACAACCTTAAAGTCATTTATAGGAGGAAAATGCATTTTTAAATAGAATGCGTTAAGGTTGCATGCAGTACTCAGGAGCATGTTGTTGAGGAGAAAGATGACTTTGCAGAATACCACCCACCAGTCTGAGTCCATAAATTTCCGTTTCAGAAACATAAAGCTGTATCATTTAGGGGTCCTAAAATATAAAAGAAGAAAAGCAAGTGGTTGTATAATTGGGTTAGTGATTCTCTCCCAGGGAGGAAGAAAGGGGATTGAGGTCCCACGTGTAATGCTCAGTTGATTACTTGCGGGAGTTCAGGTTGCAGATAGACTGCCCAATTGCTTGCAGTTAGCAGTTACATTAGTCTGTATAGATCCCTGTTAATCTTGTATTAGAAAATATACAAATATGTAGTGTTTGTTTATATGGCATGCCAGTGAAGCGTTCTTTGGCCAAGCTGCTCCATTTGTTTGTTAAATGGTTTCTTGGGCACTTACCCAGCCTTCTAAGCAGGCTCTCAGAAAGGGTGTTATTAAGTTTCTGCTAATTGCCAGCATCTTTCTGGTTACTAGAAGGCCCCCTCCCAGTCAGCAGGCACATTTAAAATCAGCCTTCTCTTTTCAGTGTAAATGGAGATTTCCATTTTTGTAGAATTTTACCTTCAATTTGAAACCTTTGTGAGAAGGGGTTGTTTCCATCATGCTTCTGTCTTCTCTGTGCTGTGATTAACCTGCTGGTTCTCCTTCTAACTGAAGAGAAATCTTGTCTTGAGGTTTCAATATACTACTTTGTCTTAATCTGCTATTTTAGGCTTGCAATCTTGAACTTCCCTGGTATCTTGAAATATCCTAGACTCTATTTCTAGCACCTCTCTGTCAACTTGCCATATGACTTTAGGCAAACCACCTAACCTCTGACCCCCTTATTTCATGTTAACTAGATAAATCCATTTTTGTGAAAAGCAGTGACTTAAAGCTTCTTATAGTACTCAGAAACATCTTAAGGGAAAAGAAGACACATTGCAGGGTACCATCTGACAGAGAGTCTGTAGACACAATACAAGGGGCCTGACTCCTATGCATTCCTGTGAGTCTTCTGCCAATACTACTCCAACCCCAACCCTGTTACTAAATTATGTGACTAAATTATTATGACTTGGAATAAACCATTACAGCCTATAACAACTATCCTCATTTTGTGCTTTGAAAGCTTTGTTTTTTTGCTGAGTTTCTTCCTTATAACTGCTTTTTCCCCTATTCACCTTCATGTAACTGGAGACTTAGTAGAATAAGTTTAAGGACATAAAAGAGGTTCTTTTACATTGAATGTTATAACTAACCGCTTTCTCCTAAAAGACACTTGGAAATATGTTTGACAACATACATACTTCTCTCTTACCTTATCTACATATCTCTAAGCTGTTTGTAACAAAAACCCAAGTATATTTTGGCAAAGGCAGGCTGCTAAGTTTTATTGAACCTCAGCTGTAATTATAAATAATAACTTTATAAGATTAGGTAATCTTTTTTTAAAAAATCTTACAACTTTGAAAAAGCATAATTCAAGTATAAAGGGTGAGCTGATAGCTGTAACCACTTATTTCTTGAGAATTTCTAGCTGCTTTTAGATCTGAATTGGCATCACAGGCTAATTGTTTACATATATTATTTCTTCAGAAACCCTTAAATGGATTTAGGTCTTATGAAACCAACATATCTTAAGAATTTGAGGAATTAATCCTTGTAAGGTTATCCCTTTTTTCCTTTGCTGCTGAAAATGCTTAACTGTAGTTTACAGAGTAAGGGCCATTTTATCATGAGGGATATGCTTGGGGACCTGTCTGGATTGCTCATCTGAGTATTCAACATGGTTCTTAGCACTCTTTTCTTTCTTCTTTGCTTGTTTGTTCTTCATCAAACATTTAAGGGTGAACTCTTCTCCCCATGTTAGACTGTCAGGGCCTGAGCCGCTGTACTCATCAGTAATTTGAAGAGGCCCAGATGATTGTGTAAGGGTGAGCTTCCCCTGTTTGGCACTGCTTTGCATGTTAAAGCTCTGTCTATCACTCAGGAGGACCATTTTGATTCTAACACAGCGGGTGACTGCCACAGGGGTAGCAAAGTGATAGCCTAGGTTTGTCAGTGAGTAATAATGAGTCAACATGAGTCCTTCCTGCAGCAGCATCTTCAGGACTGTGCTTCTCATCTGTCATTTTTTTGTTCTCAGTTGAATTAATCCCATCAGCTTTCAAAAGATCTTTTGTGTGGTGGTTCTGTTAATGATGTAAATGATTAGATTTTTTGTGCATTGGGTTAGGAAGGAAGGGTAATTGGTGACTTTAGCTCTAATGTAAGCTATAGAATAGGTTCTCAGACAGCATGACCAGTTAGTTACAATACAAAATACAATACAATACAAAAAATACTGTTTTTCTTTTCTTTGACATTTAATGGGTAGGGACTAGATAATTTAGTATTAACCTGTCAGATTTGTACCCGTGCATATACTGTAGATAACAAGGAAACAATTTCTGAACATTACAGTGACACAAATGCTTATATTTAAGTGTTTTTTAATTAAGTTACACATTTTCATTAAGGAAACAGTAACAAAAATTTAAATTACTTATAATCTATTAAGAAAACTATTAATTTTTTAGTGATTATGCCTCCTGACCTTTTTTCTTTGGGCATAGCATAATAGTAACAGGAATTGAATTTACTGTGTGCTCACAGTAGCCCCAATGACGTAGATTTGTAGGTGCTTTTATTCCCCATTTTGTTAGGAAGAAACTGAGGCCTAGAGAGAATAAGTGGTTTGCCCACGGCCATATCACATGGCTAGAAGGTGATAGAGCACTGGGATTTAACACAGCTGGTTCCACAGCCTGTTTATTTTCTTCTTTTTGCCCTTTAACTGTCATTTTAGCAGGTTAGCTTTTGCCTACATATTGTGCTTTTTAAAAAAAGATTACAATATCGATGTTTCTGATGTACAGTTCGTTATATTTGGTATCACTTTTTTTTTTTTTTGGTATCACTTTTTAAAGGTAACTTTAATACGAGCTTATAATCTACTTGTTTCACTTATCTTTTGTTTTCAAATATATTTCTCTCACACAGTTTTAGTTGCTGTCAAATAGCCAGCGAACACATTATTTATTGTAAGTCTTTGACATGATTTAACTAATTTTATCTTACAAACAGCTCTCTGAGGTAGTTACTGTTATCCCTGTTTTTATAGATGGGGAAACTAAGGCACAGACAGGTTACATAATTTGTCCCAGGTCGCACAGCTAGTAAGTGGCAGAGCTAGTGTTAAGATGCAGGCAGGCTGTCTCTAGAGTCTGTATTCCTAAGTATTATGTGATAGTGCATAGCCTTCCATTGTATGGATGAGCTGTAATTTATATAACCAACCCCTTAATTTTAGATGTTGAGGTTGTTTCCAGTTCTTTGTGATCTTATACAGTGTTTTGTACTTGAGTCTTGTTTGCATTTCTATTTTCTTATAATAAATCCTCACAAATGGAATTGCTAGGTCAAAGGATATGTACATTTTTCAGGGCAGTATTGTCCTTTAGAAAGATTTATTTAAGTTTTACTCTTATCACCATGGAATGAGAGTGACCACGTTCCCTATACTAGTGCAGTGATCATTAAAAAAATATATTTATTTACAGACCATTTACATGGTTGTTGAACTGCTTATTTTTTCAATTTTGCCATTTTCTGTAGGTATAGGTTGAAATTTTAGTATTTGAAAGCAATCTCACTAACTGTATTACCAACTTCAGGCTGAGAAAGGTCCTGTGAGCTGTGTGCTACAAAGGCACACAGAAGCTTCTGCTTGGAATGTTCCCTTTAAATGTTAGTAGTCTCTGTAAAGTGAACAGGTTGATTCCCCACCCATGAAACTTGGTCTTGTTACTCCATAGTGAGTCTGCAATAAAATTTTTTCATGACCTCACCAGATGGAAATCCCGTTAAAAATTGAAGTTATGTGCCCTGTCTTAAATGTTAGTGAATTTCACAGGGAAGGCTTTCTGCCAGTGACTAATGAAAAGTGTCATGGAAACGTGACATTCTCATTTTGGCATTTAAGTATTAAAACTTAATATCTCAATAACATCCTTTTGAAAATTTGGCATAGATTATAGCACTATTGAAATGAAATAATGTGGTTAAATACCAGCCATTTTTATTATTTCTTCATCAGTGGCCCACTTTGTATGTGTAGTATAAATCCCTTTTTCTCTCCCCATTGTGTTGATCATGATCAGGTTACTACTGACATGGGTATGGAGCTGTAACTAAGAAAGGACCTATTTAGGCAAAGGAGGTTCACGTTACGGTATGTTGCTCCTCAGGATGATATGATAAAAATGTGTATGCAGAGACAGTCTGGGAAGAGAAAATAAATGGACATTGTTTTTGTTTCTAGGTAGCAGTACTGCGTGCATCGTGGTGCTGGACAGAACTAGCCACCGCTTACACACAGCAAACCTGGGTGATTCAGGCTTTCTGGTTGTCAGGGGTGGGGAAGTTGTGCACCGATCAGATGAGCAGCAGCATTACTTCAACACTCCATTCCAGCTCTCAATCGCGCCCCCCGAAGCCGAGGGAGTTGTCTTGAGTGACAGGTAATCTCCCCTCTCTCACCAACAGGTTCCCTTCCATTCCCCTTAACTAGGCTGTTAGAGATGGGCATTTTCCATTCTCACGTGAGAAGAGAAGACACATTGAAGACCTTTTAGTCTGACATCGAAAGATATTCTGCTTGAACTTGATTTCCAGCCAAGTTGAATTCTGATAAACACCTAGTAATTTGACCTGACCGTGAAAATACTATTTCAAGCTTATAGAATATCAGTTTTTCATACCAAGACCACATGATACATACAGTTGTATTTTTTAAGTAGTGCTGGATAAATGAGTCATTGTTCATGTGTGCCGTGCCATATACAAGGTTTTGCATATGTTATTAGGGAAGAATTCAAATGGACATCTGCTTTATTTATCAGAATAACTTCCTGATTCTCAGAGCTGCCTATAATGTGCATCAAATGGAACTTTCAGTCCTTGCAGAACTTGTCAGGCAAAGTTAACTTGCAGGAAATGGACTTAAAGGTGGTCTTGGGAATGTTCTCTGATGGTTCTCTTAGATGTGTGCTTTTTTTTTCTTCCAACACCTTCTCAGTTCATTTTAAACTGTCAAGACCTTTCCAGGACAATCAGTACTTTTTTCAATCAACTTTTATAGTTTACCTTTTCTCAGATCAGAGTACAGAGTAATACTAAGACAGTCTCAGATTTCACTGCCTTTAACAACCTTATAGGGTTTGACACAAACATTGTTGGCAATTCATAAATGTGGTAAACTGGGTAATGAACCTGTTGTAAAAGTAGAAGCATCCTAGCAAACGCAGATTGTCTCTACTTAATAGTTCTTATTAGGCCAAACCTTAGGTCCAGACGAAGGTAAAATGATGATTACTGCCATCTTTAACTAGAATGAGCATATTATATAAGTGCTCCATATTACCCATCGAAAGTCTATTGCTGACTCCTACAGAGAGGGAAGCATTTTTTTTTTTACTTTCAGAGTAAGGCAGATTACCATAATAGGAAGAAAATTTGATTATAGGCCCTTCTTCAGTTGGCTGTAGTAGCACGTCGATATTAGTCACATTGGAGTGAGGCAAACTCAGAACCCCAAGACCTTGGTAAATGTCAAGTTAAGCTAACAGTTTTTGGAGAAACAGTGTTTTCAATTTTCCTTTATTTGATCCTTGTTGTTTTGGCTTCCCAGTGCTAGAGCGGCCCTGCGGTACCTCACACACTATCTTTGGGACAGTTTGGTCAGGGCAGCACTTGGCCTGTCCTGCCAGTGAGGTGGAGGTTGCTTCCCCTGGAGCCCAGAGACAGTTTGCTAGCATGTGATTGCAGCTCGTGTTTCAGTGCAGTCAAAAGTTTCCAGCAGCACAGTATGTTCAATCAAAATGGGCAAAACTGCAGCTGGCGGAACACCAAGCTCATGGGTGGGAGTGTTGGGAGAAGAGGACGAACTGTCCAATGGCAGCGAGTCTCTCACAGGCAGCATAGCAAAAGACACTCCTGGGGAAAGAAAAACCTCAGCATAAAATAGAGCTTCAGTGCCAACCTGGTCATTAATCTAAACTTCTAGAGTCTGATTCACTTCCAAAGACTGAGCAAATGTGAAATGTCTTGTATTGTTTCTCTCTATTCCATGGAAGAAATCAACCTGGTTTCTACCAATTTACAGTCTGTTTTAGTGTCTTTTTTTTTTTCTCTTGGCTGCTTGTTATCCTTTGTTATCAGTCTCTCTTATCTATAAAATATTATTTTAACCTTAACTTACAAATTTCCTTTAATAGCTGTTTTGACAACAGCTATTGTTGTTAAAGCAGCTATGTTATTGTATAAATGTATAAGTGAAAGCTAGTTTGTTCCTTGTCAGAAGCCCATTACAGAACTTTCAGGTGTGGTGCTGCTTTTCTCAGTCAACAGAAGACAAACTAGAAATTTTCTTAGTGTAAATCCCCAGCAGCCATGGGTAGGCTGTTTGTTTTTATGTTTTCCCTTTACAAATTTTATAATACATCACTTAAACAATTTAGTTTTTTTTTTTTGGTGAGGCTTAAGGTGCTTTGGTTCTGGCCCCTGCCTTCTGGGTCAGTGTATGAATTTTTTCCTGGCTCTTGTTCCCTAATTACACATTAAGGCAGATTATCAGATACCTCACCTTTCCCTCACCTTGGAGGCCTGGAAGTGGCAGAGCTGGCCTTTCAAAATGGCTGAGAACCAGTCTCCAAGGGGGCCATGAACTCTTTGAATATATTATCTTCTCTTTTTCTCCCCACCTGGGCTTCTGTTTTCTTCATGTAAGTCTCCCCTCTATCTTTTTAAAAAAGTTTTACACAGATGTAATGAAAAATCTACCACCTGTCCTCAGAGGCAGCCCGTTACGTTTCTTTGAATCCTACCGGATTTATTCTCTCCATAGAGAAGCGCCTGTATATATAGATCTTTCTTTCTCACACACACACTACCTTGTTCTTTTCATTAACAATATTGAGTCTTTACCCAAATTGGAGGGTTAGTTACTGTGATTCTTCATTCATTAACTATTTCTTGAAGATGTATTGTGTGCCAGGAACCCTTATACATAAGTAACCTGTGCTTGATGGGAACTTTGTAAGCCCTGAGAGAGACAGTCTTTACTCTGCCAGAGTAAGGGTGATTTATTAATATTGATTTGGTGTTACAAATAATACACCAGTAATTACTAGTATTATAGAAAGAAATACCATTGTAGATATTTCACATGAATTAATTCTTATAGGACTTGCATGGGCTCCTCCACAGTGCTCATTTATTCCACTAGAACACAGCCTCCAAATTTAAGCCTGCAGGGAAACTGATGAGTGGAAAGTGAGTAAGGGAGGATGGAATTTGGCACTAAAGAATCAGGAAACAAAGACTCATTTCCACTAGGATTCTAGAGGCATTTTAGTGTCTGACTCAGAAAAGAACCCTTCTGCCTTTTAAAGCACATGTGACTAATCATCAAACTCAGTTTTACTTGATAGTTTTTGTTAAGCTTTTGAAAGATTTATATCAGAGTTTTCAGTTAATTTTTTTCAAGGTTAGGGATTTCAGAATAGTGGTTTTTATTATTGACTGCTACTATAAATTAGTTTTCCTTAAAGCCTTGTTATATTCTAGCATCGTCCCCATTGGAAACTTTTAACAGTATCTCTAAAGGGCTCTGCTAACTTTGCCCCCACCCTGTCCTTGTTACAGCCCAGACGCTGCTGATAGCACATCTTTTGATGTCCAGTTAGGGGACATTATCCTGACAGCGACAGATGGACTCTTTGACAACATGCCTGACTATATGATCCTTCAGGAGCTAAAAAAGTTAAAGGTAATTAACTCAAAGGTGGGCCTTTAGAAACAGTGACCGTCCCTGGGCAGCCGAGGTTTTTTTATTAATTCAGTTGCATAAGCTCTTTTTGTAGTTTTGGAAAGGACTACTTTGTGAATTTAGGAAAATGAAAATGGTTCTGATCTTGTTCTAAACAATTGTAGACAGAAATATTCACAGTTGGAAAACCTGAGGAAAAAAGAGGCTTCTCATCCAAGCCTCTCTTTAGTAGGGTGATAAAGGTAGGAAAAACTCCAATGAGAGATTTCTTGTTTGTGTTTTTAATTGTATTTTAATGGTATTTAATGGTGTTGGTTGCTGGTTATCTTTTTCATTTTTCAGTCTCGTAACAAACCCAGCAGGTGTTGAGGCTGGGAAAGATAGGAAATCATCATACCAGAGCCAGCCAAGGGTAGCAGGCAGCTAGGGCCTTGATGTGATCTGAGCTGTCACCAGTAACGAAACAGGTCAGACTTGGCCCATACAGTGAGTGGAAGGAAGTGAAAGCCAGTCTGCATGTTCTGCTGGCTTTGTGAAGTACTGACTTGGGGGGATTGATCTTTTCTCATGTTTTTACTACTAACCAGTATGACCTTGAGTTTTCTAAACTTTCTTAGCAGTGTTTTTCTCACCTGTAAAATAGGGGTGGGATGGTTCAAAGACCCTGTTTTGTAGGGCCGTGGTGAGGATGAACCAAGACCATGCACTAGAAATCCTTAACACCATGCTTTGTCTGTGGAGCTTAGGAAAGGCCAGGTGCTGACACTTGCTGGCACTGTGCCACGTATGTAACAGAAGGAGAGGCAGAAATCACACATTCCCTGACCTTACGGGGCTTACATTCTAGTGGAGGAAGACAGAGAATACAGAGAAAGAAAGAATAGAAATAGTGTTGTTGCTAAATAAAAAGAAAAATAAAGCATGGAGAAGAAATAGAGAATAGAGAGGGCTTTTCAGTGGGGCATCTGGCAGCATTTACTTGGAGAGCAAGCACACTAAGCTTGGCCAGGCGTGCGTTCCCAAGCAGGGAGAATTTCGAGGTCATCCTAAAATGCTATCAAAATCCGCCCCTTCAATCCCATCCCATTTTAGCAAGAATGCCTTAAGAATTTCAAGGGGGGCGGGGGAGATACGAAAATCCAAACTTCAGGACCCAAGGCCATCCTCACAAAGAACTTTCTCATTGATGTCCTATGCAGGCAGCACTGGTGATCTTGTTCATTTTAGTCGAGGTATTATGTTCCACTGTCTTCTCTAACTGGAATAAAACTTAAATGATGGAAACTATGATTAGATAAATATTACTGTCTTAAAAAGTGATGTTTGCAAGTGATGTTTACTTACGTGTAGAAATCATGTGAGGCATTTTGGTAAAAATATCTCCCTCATATTTTTGTATTAGAATTCAAATTATGAGAGTATACAACAGACAGCAAGAAGCATTGCTGAGCAAGCTCATGAGCTGGCCTATGACCCAAATTATATGTCACCTTTTGCACAGTTTGCATGTGACAACGGATTGAATGTGAGAGGTAAGCATTCTTTGGGACCTTCGTAAGGACTAATTGGGGACTTAGGGGATGGGAGCATTCTGGGCTGTGTGTGAGGCCGGCTGCTGCACTGGGGTGAGACTGCTCAGGGGTCCTCCCCCAGCTGTGAGCCGGTGACTCTGAACAAGGTCAGCAGGCCCGATCACTGGAGGACAGCAAGTGCATGTGTTCCCTACAGAGGTGCCCTTCAGAACTGCACTTCATTGGCTGCAGGGGCAGGTGGAACCTGAAGCCCTTTATCGCCGCCAATGCTCTGCTTGGACCCGAGCCCAGAAAACCTCCGAGTTCTGCCTGGAGGGCCTGGACATTGCTAATGGTTTAAACATTCTGCCCTTCACAAGTCTGACATTTCACTTCTCCCTTCCTCTGGCTTTGTGGGACTCATTCACAGTATTTGCCTACCAAATTGCTATAGCGAGTTTTTTGTTTTTTATTAATTTTTATTAATTGTAATTAATTGCTTTACAGTGTTGTGTTAGTTTCTGTCGTACAGGAAAGTGAATCAGCCATATGTCCCCTTTTTTGGATTTCCTTCCTATTTAGGTCACCACAGAGCGCTGAGTAGAGTTCCCCTGTGCTGTGCAGTAGGTTCTCATTAGTTATCTGTTTTATGCATAGCAGTGTGTATATGTCAGTCCTAGTCTCCCAATTCATCCCACCTGCCTCTATAGGATGTTTTGAAAAGGGAAGACTCTCCTTGCCTAGAGTCTTCCTACCTACTGAGCAATGTGTAACTTTGGGAGCGGGCCAATAGCTCAGCTTTGAGCTTGGATAACATGTTGGTGCAATCATATTAGCACTTGTAGAGTTGGTCAGTTTCTTGCAGGTATAATATTAGGACACGTAAAGCATTTCTTAGCTGTCTGGGAAATATTAAATAGGAAAAAAGCACATGCCATAGCTGTTTGCCAGATTAGACTACAAGACTATCAACTAGTTTCAAAACATTGGATCTGTTTGTCCAAATTAGGATTACAGGGGGTGGAACATAGAACTTTCCTGTCAGGCAGAATCAATCTTAGTAACATTTTGTCTTTATTGTGATTGCTATACAGAGCATGTGGTGGTGGCCATTTTAACAAAGCTCCTATTGTAAAGGAGCAGAGAGGATTTTTTTTTAAAGGTTCAATTAAATTAGATGTAATTTCTTGGTGTGTTTTAACTATTTTATCGATTTTTCCCCCTTTTTTTCTACTAGAGTATATTGACAAACCTATTTTTTTCCTAGTACTTACTTATTTAGGCTTATATTTTTTCTTGATTTTTCCTTTTAGAATGTATGAATACATTTTCATTTTCATTGTAGGTGGAAAGCCAGATGACATCACCGTCCTTCTCTCAATAGTGGCTGAGTATACAGACTGACTCGCCTAGGTGTCGGCTCCCGCCTCCCCTTCATCATCCCAGATTCTGCCCTGCCGTGTGTGCTGATCCTGCTGGCAGGACCACGTCTCTTTGCCACTGATCTCAATGGCCAGTGATGTAAACCTTTTTTGCCTGTCTCTTTGAGATCCTTGTTGAGAACCACTACTGTCATTCTACTGCTCATATCTGCCAGCAACATTTGAAGAAAATCAAGATCTGAAGATTGGCCTTCACATTGTCCTTTCCATGATGGGATGGATGTTTTCAAAGCCAAAATGACTATTACTTTTTGAAAACGGTTGAAGTATTGAAAATGAGTAATATTGGTAAAGTGAATTCAAAATTACAGTGTGTAAAAGGGATTTTAAAAGTCTGACACAAATTGTATGTTATGATACATCTACTAGAAACATACTCATCAAACGATGCGTTACACGTGTACTATACAGTCTGTGTTATGATCGAGTGTGGCTTTATGTTTTCATTATAAACTCCTATTTTTCAGGGGCTTATAATTTTGCTCTAAAACATTGCTCTGGATTATAAAATCTTGATCCTGGGAGCTTTTTTTTTTTTTTTGCAGGTTGGAAAGAAATTCAGTTTAGTTCTATGGATGCAAATGTTTCATGGTTTTTAAAAGATGCTTAATTGTGCTCCTGTGATGAAAGTTTCAGCATTTTAGTGCATATCACAGGCTGGTGGCTTATCTGCAGGAGGGGTTGGGGAGACTCCTTACCAGAATTTTTTAATGGAATATTATTCAAGGTTATAAAATTCCTCAAGGCCTAGGTATTTAATGTTGCAGCTGAAATTCCTCCCAGCTGTCTGGTATGATTCCCCCATGTGAGAGCTCTAGGCCCACAGGCCTGAAGGGTTGAGAATGGACAGCTCTAACTTTGAATTTTGTTGGCCTATCAGGTCATGCTACCCCTCGTGTCTTAGACCTCTTGTTAGTAGCCTTGCTTTCTGTAGAGCATGTACCAAATCCAGGGAGTCCATGTGAAAGCACCATGGGAGTGGCACAAGAGTCCACGAGGAAGATGTCTAGTGATGACCTGACATTTGCATTTGCCCTCCACAGAAATTTAGGGGTTTCCAAATCAAGCTTAATGTTTACAGTTTCCAAATAGCCATCTTGCAGTGTATAGTTTTCCTATAAAATTACCCCATGTTCAGTTTTTCCATTATCTGCAAGCTCAAAGTTATTTTTAAGGTTTGTGTACAAGTCGACTGCTGTAAAGATATATATTTTGGGGTCAGTTTTTTCCTTCATTAACTTGGTGGTAGAAAAATATATATACTTAGAAATCCTTAAATTAAAGCCATGTTTTATATATAAGTCAGGTAACATTGGTGTATAGATAAGAATGCAATTAAACCTGATGAGAATCTACTTGAGGAGAACATAGAAAGTGTCTTTCTCTAAAGGAGATACTTACTCCCTGGTTTATTGCATTAAAACTTATGTTTGAGGTTACCTCAACTTGTTTTAAAAAGATTTTGTTTTGTGAATTTGTACTGTATATTTGAGTAACTGTCAAGCTTGTTTTATTTAAAATTGTTTAACATGTACCATGTACATGTCATTACTATATTTCAATGCATCATGCTTGTAACAGGCATTTCATTTATAATAAGAATGAGTTATTCATTTGTAAGCCGTTCAGTAATTTATCTACTATTCCTAAATTGGCATAATGTTTAGATACCTATTTTGAATCACCTTTAATTACTTGTCAGAATGCCTTAACTACCCTAACTTGACAAAACACAATTTGGTAAAGGAGATCGGGGGGGTGGGGTAGGGAGTGGAGAGAGACTGTTCAAATAATGAGAACCCATCGTGCTGTGATAATACACAGACGAGTGAGTGGCAAGTGGCAGGGTATTTATTTTGCACAAACTATTTGCAGTCTTTCTGTATTTAAAAAGTGAGGAAAGTTGCATCCAGAAAGGTTTTGTTGGAAGGAATACATTTACACTTGGACTGACAACTTCAGTTGTTGTTCAGAAGTTGACAACTTCTTTTGTTGGGTTTTTAATTATTTCTGGTCAGAGGCATGGAGCCTTATGATCCAGGTATATTTTGTATTAATTTTCCATTGCATACATTTAATTCCTGGTAAGAGCAGTGCTGGTCAAGTCACTGGCTTTTCTCTGCACTCATCTAAACTCATCAAACACTGTCTTCATAAAGGTAGATTGATGGTATTTTACACAACTCATTTAATCAACTTAGTATTTTTTGAGAAATGATCGTTAGAAATTGACGACGTGTTTCAGTGATGTTGAAAACAGTGGGACAAGAATTGAGTTTCACAGGGGAATTGACTTTGGACCTGGCCTGTAGATTAGGGACGCAAAATATTTTCTGTTTTTCCCCCCTGCCCTTTTTGTGTTATGCACTTAATTTTATGACTTTGGGGGTCTATTGGAGTGCTGTTTAACAACTCTCCTACTCTCAATGGTCAGAGGCTGTGTAGGTACCCATACTGGAATTTTCCAGGCCACAGGACCCAAGTCTGTGGGGTGTGCCTGACATGTACCACTTGGTGGGTCTAATTCTAAACTTGATGTGTTAATTGTACTTTAAATCAAGCAGTATAAACACACACATTTGCCTCGTGTAGTGGACTTTTATAACAAAAGAGAATTTGGATTTCTAATTTACAAATGGCAAATTATTTATCCCTCTCTGGATGCACCAAAGACCAGTAAAGTTTATAGCTTTTCCATCTATATTTATAAAGCAATACTGTATTATAAAAGTCAATATTTTTATCACATGCTTGAAATTTTTATTTTGTTCTGTTTTAAAGTGTGCACTCTAAACATATCAGAACCTTATTTCTTCCTGTGAACTTAGGCTGCCTGCGCACAAAAAAAAAAAAAAAAAATTACCAAATGGATATGCAGTAGAGTCCATAGACTCTTAAAACTGAAAGAAGAAATGAGGTTGGGAGAACAAGTTCTTTGTCCTGAATTACTGTACTGGCTTGACATGGTTGATGGGTACTAAATCACAAAAGAATCCATTCCAGTTGTGCATGTCTGAGGGTTGGGCTGTGACTAGATTTAGAAAATAGACTTCAAGCTTTGCATGGTGGGCAGGTATCTTACCCCATCAGTTGCATTTGTTCTGGGTAGAACAGTGGCCTTCAGTACCACCTTCAGTACCACCAACGTACCACATCAAGTAACAAGGCAGGAATTGTGGGAATTCACTGAGTCAGTTTTGAGCATTTTGGAGATTGTAAACAAGATTGGCTAGAACTGTAAATGTTTGTACTTTTGATTAAGTTCATGGTTCCTTGTCACCTTATACCAGCTATCTTTGGTAGAAGCTACAGCATCCAATTTTCCTGGAAACTATCACATTTGTGCATTTAACAAATTTTGCAATAGCAAAAAACCCAAAATCTGCTTATAAAACAACATTTGGAACAGAAAACATTTGGATTCCACTTGTTAAAAAAAAAATTATTTGCAAAATTGGTCTTCTTAGTTAAAAATCAGCAGTTGTCCATGTCAAAATTTTAACTGTAAGCAGGTAGTTTATGGCAAAGATGGCTAAACAATGAAGCAAGTTTGAATTTGTGTATGCTAATAAGCTGCTTTTTTCTGTTGAGACTATCATTATTTGTCTTATTACCCAAGAGGCAATGACCTGAATTGGATGTCTGAAGTATAACTTATGCAGGAATAGTTGTGTAAATACATTTAAATAAACTGTAAAAATATTTAATAAATATAGTATTTATACTAATCTGTGTACTCCATTTAATTTGAGTAGTAACAAGACACTGTCCTTGACATTGAGTTTGTTGGTCTCTATCAAGTCCTCATTTCTAAGCGTCTCAGTCTAGCAGTGACTCCATACTTTGTGGCTATCATTTCTGTCTTTCACTAGTTTATCGCTAAAGCTCTTTTTCACCAGCTGATTTACTACATCAGTTTCAGTTCAGTCACTCAATCATGTCCGACTCTTTGTGACCCCATGAACTGCAGCACGCCAGGCCTCCCTGTCCGTCACCAACTCTCGGAGTTCACTCAGACTCATGTCCATCGAGTCAGTGATGCCATCCAGCCATTTCATCCTCTGTCGTCCCCTTCTTCTCCTGCCCCCAATCCCTCCCAGCATCAGAGTCTTTTCCAGTCTTTTCGCATGAGGTGGCCAAAGTACTGGAGTTTCAGCTTCAGCATCATTCCTTCCAAAGAAATCCCAGGGCTGATCTCCTTCTGAATGGACTGGTTGGGTGTCCTTGCAGTCCAAGGGACTCTCAAGAGGCTTCTCCAACACCACAGTTCAAAAGCATCAATTCTTTGGTGCTCAGCTTTCTTCACAGTCCAAGTCTCATCCATACATGACCACTGGAAAAACCATAGCCTTGACTAGATGGACCTTTGTTGGCAAAGTAATGTCTCTGCTTTTGAATATGCTATCTAGGTTAGTCATAACTTTCCTTCCAAGGAGTAAGCGTCTTTTAATTTCATGGCTGTAGCTGTTCTCCCAGCTGGGGAAATTTTAGCATCTTTTAAATGATATGTGAGGTCACACACAAATCTGGTGTCATTTAAATTTAGCATTCTGTATCCAAATTCTAAAATCCAAACTATATACAACTTGACAGTGTAACTATCTTACAGACCAGTGCTGAATCTAGGTGATCACTGATGATGGTGCCTTCACAGGCTAAACCACCCTGGCCCATTTCAGTGAGTGAATCAGAAACTTCATCCTCAGTGAGGAGACATACACTTATTCTTGGATATAATATCCTCTGGGTAGTCATATGCATTTGTTAGGAATATGTGTAATTCATTGCTAATCATCAGTGTAAACAAAAGATACATAAATCTTTAGCCTACAGTGTGGAATTATGTGGGCATTGCTGATTTCCACAAAAAGCTTGGTGAAAGCCCATTTTCATTCACTGAGGAACATTTCGGGATGAACTTGAGTTTTTATTAGGTTATTGTGGGTAGTTCTGACTCATCACCAAGCTAGACCCATTCTGGTTTTAGTCAGAACTCTGTTCACAGTTCTAAAGTTTACTAATCCACTCAGCCACCTTTGTTTAGTTAATCCTCACAAAATCTAAAGCACAATTGCTTGCCAGTTAATATTTCCTTGTGATTTGATGGTTTCACAGACTTAACAATAAGGTGTTACAGAAGTCGTTTGTCAGGTTATAACTGACTAGAAACAGGTTTAGGGGAGGGAGAGGCATGCATCATAAGATGTTACATAACAATGTTATTGTGTCAGATTGTTTAGCTTGTGCAGGTAAGAAGCTAATTCTTAAAGAGGCAAAGAACAGAGACATTAATCTTCCCCCTCATTCCACTCCAGACCCAGGCTCTCTTGGCAGTGGAGGCTGCTGTTCTATGTCAGCTAATACAGAAATAATTTTTTGGCATCCCTTCCATTCTTTGCTGCATCACACTGCAAAATTTTTAAGTCACATTATTTAACTTAAATTCTTAATATAAGCAATGGAGAAAAAGTTGGGTTTTTTGCCTTTTATTTATTTTAATTTTTGTAATGTTGGGTTGGTTTCTGCCATAAAACAATGTGAATCAGCCATAATCATACATCCCTTCCCTCTGGGGCTCCCTCATCCAGTCCCTCCAGGCCATCACAGAGCGCAAGACTGGGCTCCTGTGCTTGCTGTACAGCAACGTCTCATCAGCGATCCATCTTACACCTGATGGTGCTACATGTTGATGCTGCTTTCTCCATTCACCTCACTCTTCTTCCCCTGCTGTGTCAAAGTTATGATCTTACATGAGAAAAGACTGCAGGACGTTTTCATCTGTCAGAAAGCATCAAAACTCAAATACTTGCAATCAAATACAAAAGATACCTGAACTTTACAAGCCATTCTGATGCACTTGAAATGGCTGCTACAGGAAGTTTAAATAACTATAAAACTGCAAAGAAAATGCTAAAAACTATTGTAAAAAAACAATACATTGAAGAATTCTTTTTTTTTTTTTTTTTTTTGGCCACGCCATGCAGCTTGTTGAATCTTAGGTCCCAGAGACGGAATCTGTGATCTAATCAGAGATCAAACGCTTGCCCCTTGAATGGAAACTCAGAGTCCTAACCACTGGACTGCCAGGGAATTCCCTGAACTGAAGAAAATTCTAATGAGCTTTTTCCCTACACAAAAAACTTTTCTGCCTCCCACATAGCATAATGGTTTTAAAGCAAGTTACATTTATTGACAAGCAGTTATTTCTAGATATGGTGGTTGTACAAGATGATGTGTAGATAACCAGTAGCCCATTCTCCAGGAAGCCCAAGACAGTATCTTCACAGATTTAAATGTGAAAATGTGTTTGTGGTACAAGTGAACCAGTAAATTGACGGGGCGGGTGAGCTCAGCCATCACTGTTAGAATGTGGAGAAACTGCCATTATTCATGTCTTCTTCACTGCCACTTGCTGTTGCCAGACTCTGGAAAGGGAGGCTGAAAGGTTCTTGTTGGTCAGAAGAAGCTGCTCCAAAGAACATGCAGGAGAACTGTGGGGGGTGGGGGGGAGAATAACTGTTGTTTATTCAAAGCAAGTTAGTGCTTATCAAATGCCCCTTTTCAGAAACTCAGCCACTGTGGTCTCACATTAGCTGATGGTTCATGAGATACCCAGAACCTTCATGAGTGGCCCAAAACATCCTAAAGTAAAACCCTTCCCTGGACTCCAGAGGCACACAGTTTGGGATCAGGGATCTGCTTTGGACTACCCTGCCCGAGCCACTGAAACCAACACCAGGGCTGTGGGGGACAGATGGAGACTGCTGGCTATCTTCCTCCACTTCACCCATCCTCTCCCCTTTCCCTCTTGCTGTGACAGAAGCTACTCCTGACCAGAGTCAGTCCTTCCCTCCCTGTCTCTGACTCCCAGCCTCTCCCATGCCTCCCCTCTACTGGATAGGAATATCAGCATTTTAAAATAATCAGATGTCTCATTAAAATATATAGCCTCATCCACGTCCTCCCTCCAACTTAATCTCTGCTGTGGAACTGTCTACAGGTGCTTTCTCTATTTTCTCATTCTACTCTTAGGTCCTATCTAAAAAAGCTCCTGACCCTCATACAGAAATTGTCCTTATAATGGTCACCAAAAATTGCCAGATTCCCTAAACTAATGGCCATTTCAGTCTCCACCCCACTAGATACTCACTCTGACACTTTCTTCTCATACCTTCCCCATGCTATGTTCTTCTGGTTGCTCTTTTCAGTTGGCTTGCCTTTTATTATTATTAAATTTATCTTTAAATGAAACAAAGATGAATGTTTACCCTCTTCTACCCACACTTTGAATCAGGGTTTCTCAACCTTAGCAGTGCTGACATTGGAGGACTTAAGTTTCTTTGCTGTGCGGGCTGTCCTGCTCCTGGGACGACACGGAGCAGCACCCCTGGCCTCTACCCGAGATGCCAGTGGCAGCCCGCTTTCCTGAACTGTGACATCCGGAAGTGTCTGCAGACATTGATGACTCTGTGTCCCCTGGCTGTGGTTAAGAGCCACTGCTCTAAGTGGTGGCAGTCTTCTCTGCCATACCCTCTCTCTAGAACTCACATTCACACTGCTGGCAGAAATTACTGTGTATATGCCAGGGAGTCTCACAGTTAGAATTTGAGCTTCCTATATCCTACTTGATTTCTGCAACTTACATGCAAAATAGAATTCATGATCTTAGCACTGAACCTGTTTCTCCAACCTTGATACCTCCCTTTCCCTTAAGCTCCATGACCGATCCATCACAAAGTCCTGCTGTTTTATTTCTTCAATTAGCTGTTTACTTTGGCTACTTCTCTCCATTTGCTACTGAATCACCATCTTTCAGACACAACTGAGTTTCCAGTCTTGCTTCACTGCACTGTGGGCAGCTTTCCCTGTTAAAACCCTTCAAATACTTTCAATGCCACAGTACCTGATATTGGCCATTTACACCCAACATGAGTTGGAACTCACTCACTGCTCCAGTTTCATTCACCCTGTGCCATTGTTTCCCCCGTCTATCTGCCCTCTGGCCGCACTGGTCTTCCTCCAGGTCCTTAAAACTACCACACTCCCTCCATGACAGGGGCCTTTGCACATGCCACATCCACTCAGCTTCCCCCTACTATCTTATCCTTTCCAGCTCAGCTCCAAACACCAGTTTCAAAGACTTTCTGACCTCCTGGATTAGGTCAGCTCACACTTTAAATCCTCTCAAAGCACCCTGAACTTTTCCTTTATCACAGGTTAGTTTTTTTAAATGATCATATGTTTAGTCATATGATTATTTGTTTAATGTCTACCTCCCCACCCCCCCATCCCCAGTCTATAATCAAGTGTAGGAACCTTTCTTGTTTATTTTGCACACCATTGTATACCCCACATCTATGGTGCAAGGCCCTCAACAAACACTGGTGGGAGTCATATGGTAGGTATCAAGCATGAATAAACAAACGATCCCTATTCTTGGCTCATCCTTACAAATCAGAAACTGAAGATGCCCTCCACATGGGGCACTTCAGACAGCAGTTGCTGAACCTGGGCTTCAGATGAAACACCCCAAATTAGCTGTGATATTGCCTGTGGTAGCCAGAATGAGGTCTGCCCTCACCCCCAAAGATCTCCACGTCTTAATCCCAGGACCCTGTGAATATATCACAAGGCAAAGGGGAATTAAAAGAGCAAGTGGAATAAGGCTGCTATCCAGGTAGGCCCAATGGGAAATCACAATGACCCTTAAATGTGGAAATCAGCATCAGAGTGAGGAAATGTGAAATGGACTCCACCAACCATTGCTGGTTTAAAGCTGACGGGTAACCATGATTAAAGAATGCAGATGATCTCAAGAAGAAAGGAAAAGAAAGAAAGCAGATTCTTCCCTAGTCTCCACAAAGGAACACGGCATTGCCAATGCTTTGATTTTAGCTCAATGAGACCCATTTTTGATTTCTGAACTGAAAGATAATTTGTGTTGTCTTAAGCCACTGAGCTTGTGGTAATTTGCTATAGCAGCAATAAGAAACTAATACACTGGTAAGCTAAAAATCTTAGTTTACTATGGTCTTTGAGAGCTGCCCTGAATTTGCCATTGACTTAAGGTCAAATGTCATTTGCTACTCCCCGCTTGTCCCCCCCTACTCTTCAGCCTCTAAATCGTTCATGGCTGGATGATCAAGCCCTTCCCTAGTATCTAATAGTCTTCTAATGCAGAAAGTCTGTGAATAGCTATGTAACTTGGAATGAGTCCAAGTTCTGTATGAATTGAGTAAGAAGGTGCATTGTTATAGAAAAATTTAACAGTATACATGTTTTCTTAAAAATAGAACTGCCATACAATCCAGCAATTCCACTCCTGCTGTTTTTCTGAAAAAAATAAAAACACTAACGCAAAAAGTATCTGAGCCCCTATATTCTTTGCAGCATTATTTATAATAGCAAGATATAGAAGTGACCTGTGTCCATCAATAGATGAATGGATAAAGAAGATGCGGTGCATATATACAAAGGAATATTACTCAGCCACGAAAAAGAATAAAAGTCTTGCCATTTATAACAAAATCAATGAACTTACAAGGTGTTGTTATACTAAGGGAAATAAGTCACAGAAAGACAAACACTATAAGATTTCACTTATATATGGAATCTAAAAAGCAAAACAAGTGAACAAACATAAGGAAACAGAAACAGACTCATAGATACAGAGAACAAACAGGTGGCTGCCAGAGCGGGGAGGTGTCGGGGGGGATGAATGAACCAGGTGAGGGAGATTAAGAGGTACAAATTCCAGTTACAACATAAATGAGTAATGTGGATGAAACGTACAGCATGAAGAAATAGTCAACAATATTATCATAACTTTTATGAGACTTTGGTCTTTGAAAACCACTCTAAATTTCTGTTATTGTGATCATTTTGTAATGTGTGGAAATACTGAATCATTATGTTATGCACATAGAATTTACATAGTGTTGTAGGTCAATCATCAGTAAAAAAAGGTAACAATTCTAGATATTTTTCCTCATTTTGGTGTCCCTGAGAGCTGTGTATAACTTCTTGTGTGTGTGTATGTGTGTATAACTTCTTGATTAAACTTATTGAAAATCCACAATGGAAAAAATATTGGTCATTATTTAGAATACAGTAATATTTCTCTGTGCTGTGCTTAGTCACTCAGTAATGTTTGACTCTTTGCAACCCTATGGACTGTAGCCTGCCAGGCTCTGCTGTCCATGGACTTCTCTGGGCAAGAATACTTGAATTGGTTGCCATGCCCTCCTCCAGAGGATCTTCCCAACCCAGGGATCAAACCAGGGTCTCCTGCATTGCAGCCAGATTCTTTACCAGCTGAGCTATCAGAGAAGCCCAATACTCCTCTACAATAGTTTAATTTTGAAAACCCCCTTCCCCAAAGTAGAATACTACCATATATTTATTTTTTTAATACGGTGAATTTAAAAATCGGTTTCATTTTGGAATTTTGTGATACTATTGGAGGGATTTTTAAAATTTTCTCAGGCTATCCCAAACCAGGTCTGGAGGTCTGCCAACTACTGGCTTATGCACTAAGAATACAGAGATGAATAAGACTCAGGTCTGCCCTTGATGAACTCACAATCTACCTAGTGGAGTAACAAGCATATCTACCAAGTTATTATGTGACAGTAATAATGAGTAGAATGAGAAGACTTCAGAAGGAGATGTATCATTTGAGTTGGGCTTTGAAGGTGGGTAGGAGTTTGAACAGTGAAAAGAGGAATACTACTACCCTGAAATGTAGGTGCAATAATATGAGCAAAAGTAGAACACAAAAGTATATGCACAATGTTTCCATTAAGATCAGGAACTAAGCAAGCAGGCCCATTCTCTCCACTCTAAATGTGGTACTAGAGGTTATGTGCTAATGCAACTGAACGAAAGTCAGTTGGAGGCATTAAAGAAGAAATGAAACTATTGGTATATAAAAAAGTGACATATAGTAAGTATGTCTAAAAACCCTGAGAGAATCAGTGATAAAAGGAATGGAAATAACATAAGTCAGCAGGGTAGTATGATATAAAAGTAACACAAAAAACAATAGCCTTCATATACATAAAAGGCAGTGAGAAAACAGAAAACATAACATCCATCCACAATAGCAATATAACAGGTTAATTATTTAGGAATAAGCTTAATAATAAATGTGTAAATGTATGAGAAACATTTTAAAACACTGCTGAAAGACACAAAAGTGGACCAGAATAAAGGGAAATACATTGCCTGTGTTCACAGACAGATTGACTCAACATCATAAAGATGTCACTTAACAGCCTCAAGTTAACAGAAATTTAAGGAAATCCTAATTAAAAAAAAACACCAATAGATTTTTTTTATGGAGTTGGATACATTGATATTAAAGTTCAAATAAAAAATACATACTCAGGAATAACCAGGAAAAAAACTGACAGAATCTACAAAGGGATACTAAATCTACCAGACATTAAAACCTAATCTGAAGGACTAGAACTGGACCTCAGAGGAGGAAATGAGATTATATTAAATACTCTAGGCAAAGTCCCCTAATGCCACTTCAAGGAGTTTAAGTGAAATTCCATGGGAAAAGTGGACAATCCAAGAGATTTAAAAGCAGGAGAGTGATGCTGAGCACTGACCATCTGCCAGCTCCAGCTATTAGCTCAATTAATTCACAACAATTCAATTTCACAACAATTCATCATTATTATCCTCATTTTACCAACAGAAAGAAAACTGAAGCAAAGATACGTAACTTGCCCAAGTCACACAAGTGGCAAGGCAGAGGCTCCAACCCAGGAGCCCTATACCTCACTGTAAGGTCCAAACAGAATCTTTTAGTACAGTGTGGAGGAAAACAAGAATGGAGAAGAATGGAGGTATGGAGGCCAATCAGAAGGCTCCCCGTAGTTCAGATAGATGATAAGGGTCTAAATCATTTACCCATAATGTAATCTCATTTCTGCAGGAGTTAAGGCAAAACTTCCCTTCCAAAGTAGAGTTTTCTTTTTAGAATTTAGGATGTAAGTGACATGACAGAAAAGAAAAGAGTGCTGTAATGAAACTCGTGGAGCTTACAGCTCTAAATGTCACTTTCCCTAGTGAGGAAATTGGCAATCTTAGTGAATTTCAGGGAGATGAAGCAGCAGGGAAATGTGTTCCTGTTGTTGTCTGTAAAAAAAATAAAAGTAAGCACAATATGTGTGACCAAAAAACAGGACGGGGAAAATGTTTTTGCATAATGAAAAGACACATTTTAGTTTTCTTTTATGGCCAAGTTAGTAATTAACAAGAAGAGAAAATTGCCATAAGTACTGGGCATATAACAGGTATTCAATAAACACTTATGGGATCAAACTGAATAATAAGTGGAGTTTACTGTCCAATTTTACGACCCTAGAAGTCTTTATTACAGCATTGTCATTGTTTAGTTGCTCAGTCGTATTTGACTCTTTGCAACCCCGTGGATTGTAGCTGGCCAGGTTCCTCTGTCCATGGGATTTCTGAGGCAAGAATATTGGAGTAGGTTGCCATTTCCTTTTCCAGGGGATCTTCCTGACCCAAGAATCAAACCTGCATCTCCTACACTGGCAGGCAGATTCTTTACCACTGAGCCACCAGGAAAGCCCAGTAGCAGTGGATATTGTGACTTAAAAATGAAATAAAGTCAAAATGTAAAATTCACAGGGGTATGTAACATGGCAAGTGTCAGCTCCCTGCTCTTTCTCTTAGTAAAAAACTGACTGCCATCCTAATGACACTTTGGAAATGCAACTTAAATTGGTCCATTTTGCTAATTACTATCAATTCTGAAAAGGACTAGTGAGAAGTAAGTAGTAACTTCTAGCAATATTATTTCTCCTTTCAAATTTCTAAGAAACTCATATTTCCAAACCAATAATAACAACAGCAAAACAAGCTTGAATAAAACATTAATGTAAACATGTAAAATGTGTACTATCATTATTTAAGATACTTCTAATAAATTATGTTTATCTTCAGTTCAATAGATGACATAAGGTTTAACATTATAGCATTTTGTAGAATTTATCATCCATCTATAATAGCAAAATATTGGTATTACAATAATGTTATTAACTGGGACTCTACTACGAAGAAATTTGTGATGTTTCTTGTGATGAAATTTGTATCTGTGCTACCATGAATAAGAGGTTTCTTGACCAAACTTGAAAAAGAAAATTAGGACACTTATTTTAGAAAACAAAGTATATGACTTTAGCATATTATCAATATTTGTATGCAAAGATAATATGCTATAAACAATCACAATTTGTTCTTTAAAACAAGTGATCAAATCTCTAAACATACTTTGTTAGAATTACTCAATGAACAATTTGTTTTGTACTGACATTGTATAAATCAGCCTTTTCTCCATCTCAGACTGGCTTCAGCTCTCCCCATCAAAAACTAATGAAATTAATTTGCAGGATATTGGGGGTGGGCTGAGGCAGGGAGATTGACAAGGGAGATGGACAGCAAGGATGCCTGACCTCGGCTTACTTATGTCTCAGTGTTGTTGTTCCTTTACCTTCCTGAGACATGGAGACCCTGGCACGTCTTCCGTGTCGCTGACACTGCTTTCTGGTACTTCACTCAGGTTTCCATCGCTTTCGGGTACTTCAGTAATGTCTTTGTTTGCTCTTTTCATTAAAGGGCTGCCACAATTTTCCAATGTAGAAATGTTCGTGGGAGTCTCATTAGAATATAGCCTTTTGGGTTCTACTTTTCTTGAGATATACTCTGGGACCTTGCTGGTTACATTTTTACCAGCCTTTGAATTTGAATGTATCGGCTCTGACCTGAGGTATTAATAATAGAGATTAAATGAATGAACTGTTTACTTTGAAATATATATTTGTATATAACTAAAAGAGCAACATGAAATGACAATGATAACACCAGTTTAGGGAATATATTGAAAAAACATCAAACTAATTGTTTGAAAGTTAAGATTCACATATACGATTATTTAGAAATTCTCTTGCAGATTCAAATTTTTCAGTAAAGCAACCCAAGTGTGCAGGAGACAATCTTATGACACAGTAGAAGGGCATAGGTAGGAAAAAAAAAAGTCAAATTACAATACATCTGTATGATAAAATTGTATAGAATCATTAAAAAGCATGTTTCTAAGTCATTATCAGCAATATTAGAAAATGTTCACAATATAATATTTTGTGGGAAAAAAACAGGATACAAAACTACCTATGCTATATGAGCCAATCTTGTTTTAAAATGCAAATATATGCAAAATTAAAAGTCTGAAAGAAAACACAGTGTGTCAAACATTAACAGTGGCTACCATTAGGTGGTAAAATTGTGAGTGTTTTTCATTTTATTCTTTGTACTTTACTGCATTTTCCTAATTTCCCATAGAAATTTGTTATTTTTTACTATGAAGTAGCCTCCACCAAAAAAAAAAAAAGTTAAGAGGCAAAAGGGGGAGTTCCCTGGCACTCCAGTGGTGAGGACATTACACTTTCACTGCTGTGGCCTAGGTTCAATCCCTGGACAGGGAACTGAGATCCTGCAAGCCATGCAATGCAGCCAAAATTTAAAAAAAAAAAAAAAAAAAAACAAACGAGAGAGACACAAAAGGGAAAAAAAGAAAGAAAGAAAGAAAAACAATGGCTGCCTGTCCATATGTCTAAGAAAGAGAGCTCTGGGTAATGAATACAAACCTTCCTGTGAAACTTAACACTATATCACTCCTAAAAAACAGCCACTGAAATCACAAATGAGTTTTAGGTAATGACAAAGATAAACCAGACAGTTCTGTTAAACTGTGATCATAAGAGAAAAAAGCAAGTATCTGTGAAAGATGGGTGATATTTCTATGTTACAGTTAGGTCTTCCTGGAGCTCTTCCTGATTCAGTTAAAATTTCAGATCTTTTAATGTTTTCCTTCTCAGTTGTTTCCTAAATGAATGCCATTGAATTATTGCAGAATAAGATTGCAGTAGCTTTATCCAAACCAATAAAGACATTAAAAACACAGGCTTACCTTCTTTGTTTTTGTGAAAGATACAGTGTTTGTAGAGAAGACGCTCTACTTGGCTCATCAGCTAATGTAGCCAAAATAAAGTTGGCTTCCAATAACATATCGTCAATACTTAAAGCCATGGGTCTAAAAAAGGCAAAACCAGAGCAAAAACCACACTCATTTTCTGATGGACACTGGGAAAACATTAGAAAATGATACCTGATTTTGGAGTAAAAAGAAACAGTAAAAGTAGAAGTCTTAATCGTTTTTTCACAAATTGAGATAGTCCTTAGACTTAAAAGAGCCCTTAAAAATTACCACATCCTAACCCAATCTCTTTGAAATTTTAGTTCTGAAATATAACATACCATAGTTTCATAGAGATTTAACTTGTTTAAGGCATATATAATTTTCTAATTAGGCAATTTATTCAGTATATCAAGTTTATAAATGTTTTTGCTCTGCAAAATAATGTATTTTTCTAAATCAAGTCACCAATCAAAAGAACACTAGGTTACAACATCTTTCAAAATTTTAGTTTGATAAGTGTTGCTAGTAAAGTTAAGGAATTCCTGAGGTGTGAATTAATTTCAACGTGACCCAAAGGGTTTTATTTATTAGTATACGACAAAAGAAAAAAAAATAAACTCAGAAATGTCCCAAAGACCTACTTCCCAGGAAAGTCAAAATGAATGGCTATAGGAGCATGTATAGCTTCTGAAAATGTCAGCACTCCCTGAAAAGAAAAGAAGGGGGAAAATGTGAAATCTTTATTAAAAACTGCCACCGATAATTCTAACTGGACACTACTTTTGGTTTTACCTTCAGTTCTTTGAAGCAAAATGTTATTTCAGTGTCAATTCCAATTTGAAAGAAGTCAAACTCATCTGGACCAACAAACATCTCACTGTATACAGAATCGGTCAGGTCTGTTCAATATTATAGGAAAATAAAGAATAACATCAATTCTGTAGGTATTTGTGAAATTTTAATAAGAAAATATAGTCAGGGACTTCCCTGGTGGTCCAGTGGCTAAGACTCCTTACTCCTAATGCAGGGGGCTGGGGTTCAAAACCTGGTCAGGGAACTAGATCCCACATTTCGTAACTGAGAGTTTCCCTGCTGCAACTAAAGATCCCACACAGCTCAACAAAAACGGAAGATCCTGCAATTAAGACTCAGTGCAGCCAAATAAGTAAGTATTTTTTAAAAAAGAAAAGTAAATATAACCATAAATTGTAGGTTAAAAATAGCCACAAGTTCTTTGACATTTCTTCATTGAGTGGTAGGGTCTATACCTGTGTCTCTTCCCCTTGGGGTGAGTGGGCTTTCTGTCTACTCTCACTAATAGTATATGATGGAGTCATCTAGTGCTAGTTTCTGGTCTGGGCCCAGGCATTAAGAGACTGCCACCTCCACTTTCTCTATCCCACAAGCTGGGAGGGGTGGCCAAAAAAGAAAAAAATGGAAAGTAAAAATCAACTTCACAGAATGGGAGAAAATATTTGAAATAATATATGTATGATAAGGGGGGCTTCCCAGGTGGTGCTAGTGGTAAAGAACCCGCCCACCAATGCAGGAGACGTAAGAGACACAGGTTCAATCCCTAGCTTGGGAAGATCCCCTGGAGGAGGGCATAGCAATCCACTCCAGTATTCTTGCTGGGAGAATCCCACGGACAGAGGAGCCTGGCAGGCTATGGTCCATTGGGTCGTACAGAGTTGACTGAAGTGACTTAGCACAGCACGGCACATATGATAAGGGGCTAGTATTCAGAACAATAAAGATAAATAACTCAAGTGAAAAATAAACAAGGGATATGAACAGACATTTCTCCAAGAAAACATACAAATAAACAATAAGCACACACAAAAAGATACTCAAATCATTAGTTACTAGACGAATGAAAATCAAAAGCACAATGAGACAACACTTTATACCCACTGCTGCTGCTGCTGCTAAGTCACTTCAGTCGTGTCCAACTCTGTGCGACCCCACAGACGGCAGCCCACCAGGCTCCCCCATCCCTGGGATTCTCCAGGCAAGAACACTGGAGTGGGTTGCCATTTCCTTCTCCAATGCATGAAAGTGAAAAGTGAAAGTGAAGTCACTAGGATGGCTATAATCCAAAAGACAGACAATAACAGGTGAATTTTGTTCTCTTTTATTAAAATTTCATGTGCATTTTAAAAATGAAAATACAATCATACTATGCATACCATTTTATAATCTATTCAATAATATATCCTGGCTATATTTCCACGTCAATAACTGAAAGTTGCTCAGTTGTGTCCAACTCTTTTGAGACCCCATAGACTGTACAGTCCATGGAATTCTCCAGGCCAGAATACTGGAGTGGGTAGCCTTTCCCTTCTTCAGGGGATCTTCCCAACTCAGGAATCAAACTGGAGTCTCCTGCATTGCAGGCGGATTCTTTACCAACTGAGCTATGAGGGAAGCTCAGTCCCTTATGTCAATAAGTACCTTTTCCAAATTATTTGTGTGTGTTGGTGTTTTGTGTTTTCCACTACAATTATTAACTTCAATAACATCTTTGATATACATCCCAGAGAGAAAGAAATGTATACATACACACAAACAAGACTACTATTTTTTGGGAGGGGCTGTGCAGCATGGCTTGCAGGATCTTAGTTCTCCAACCAGGGACTAAACCCAGGCCCATGGCAGTAAAGGCCTAGAATCCTGCTAGGCCACCAGGGAACTCCCAAGACTACTTTTAATAATAGCTTCATTGTATTTCACCAATTAAACCAATCTCCTGTTCTCAGATATAAGATATAGAAAAGTGCTTTTCTATATTAAGTGCTTTTCTCCAGGTAGGAGGATTCCAGGTGACTTTATGTGCTGTTTGTGTGTTCTTAATTTTCTTCAATGAACATGAATTATTTAAGCATAAGAACAAAGGAGAAATAGTATTTATATTTTTAAAGGACCAAACAATACCTTACAAATACCTTCATCTCAATCAAGAAGGTCACGACTTGTGGTTGCCATGGGGGAGGGGGAGGGCAAGGGAGGGTTGGACTGGGAGTTTGGGATTAGCCGATCAAACTATTAGATGTAAAGTGGATAAGCATGTCTTACTGTATAGCACAGGTAACTGTATTCAATATCCTATAATAAACCATGATGGAAAAGAATACAAAAAAAGAATATTTTAAAAAATAAATTGAGAAAAGAAAGCTCATGTCACTCCCAGAGGGCTGACAATAGAGTAGGTGCAATAATAAAATTAAACAACTGGGTCCCCAGTCAAGCATAACTATAACTACTCATTAGAAAGCTGCTCACAAGGGATAGCATCTCCTGGTTACTAAATGGCCATCTTTATTCAGAGATGACATTATGAATATAAAACAGACCCTCTCACTAGCCACGCATATACTTTCCAGATCATGCACTTCTAAGTGCCAAAAAAGAATACTAGATGAGACTTGAGAGAAGCAACAAGAGCACGGTGGTAATGAGCCTAAGCCCTGGAACCTGACAGCCTCTATTCAGATCATAATCCACCACTTATTAGCTGTGAGACAGCAGCAAGTCACTTAGTTTCTCTGTGCTTCATATTGTTCATATGGAAAATGAGGATACTAATAGTAGCTACATCACAGAGTTGTTACAAAGATCAAATGGCTTCACAAATGTAAACCATTTAGAACAGCATCTGGCAAAAACTAAACACTACAAAGTTACCTGACCCACCTTAAGCACTAGTTATACTGGTTTTTCACTTTCTTTTTTTTTTCAGTGTTTATTTTTTTTTACTTTTTTTAATATAAATTTATTTATCTTAATTGGAGGTTAATTACTTTACAACATTGTATTGGTTTTGCCATACATCAACATGAATCCGCCACCTTTCAAATATTGTTTCTACCTTTATATTCTTTCTTTGCTGCTGCTGCTGCTGCTAAGTCGCTTCAGTCATGTCCCACTCTGTGCAACCCCATAGATGGCAGCCCGCCAGGCCGTCCCTGGGACTCTCCAGGCAAGAACACTGGAGTGGGTTGCCATTTCCTTCTCCAACGCATGAAAGTGAAAAGTGAAAGTGAAGTCCTCCAGTCGTGTCGGACTCTTTACTGCTATCATCCCGCAAATATTATCCAAGGTCAAAGAATCTCAAACAGCTTATGCCAAAAATACCCTAGTAAATTTCCTTAACAGCAAAACTCCAGATTTAATCATGCCATAGTGTCTCCATTCCATCTGGATAACTCTTGGAAGAGTGAACTAAAGAAATATTCACATTTTCTGCCCTATATATTTGCCATCTGGAATATCTTACATTTCTAACTTAGTTTTCCTTTTTATGTGGTCAAATATCATCTCAATTAGATGGCTGGCCTCTTCCCTTCCTTTATGCTAAATACAAAGGATAAGAAATAGACCTTAAAATTTTAACTGAAAAAATATTTTTTTCAGTAACCATTCTAATTTTAAAACAATTTGAATTTCACAGCCAAGTATTTTAATTACTGGTTGACAAAATTCTTTGGTCTCTTGAAAATTTTGATGATCTTTCTATGTTTTACTTTTACTGCCTTTTAGTAAAGAATAAATATTATGCCAGTAATATTTACTGTATAACCATAGAGTAATCAGGAAAGCCAGGAAGTAATATTCCATCAAAGCACAGTGACAGATATAATCCTTACCCATTGATTCCTCATTAGAACTCTTAATGCAAACCTTCAGTGGAGTAACAGCAAGAGTAACTTCCTCTTGACTCGATGTAAAAAGAACAATTGCCTCAGCAAGTACCCTATAAAATGCAATGAACAATATTACACTATTTGAAGAACAGAAATAAATTATCTTATGAAATGGAACTCAAATCTTTAATCTGGAAATAAATAGTTGAACTGTCCTGAATTTAGAAAAATCTACCCAAAAGACTTATCTCTATTCTTCCACGTGACGTGCTATATTTTTCGTATATCTTAAAACTACACCATTGGAAATTCCAGGGTGTTCCAGTGGTTAGGACTCATGCTTTTACTGCTGGGGCCTGGGTTCAATCCCTGGTCCAGGTTGTCCTGACATCCCAAATGCCCTTTCATCCTGGGTTCCCTTTTTAAAAACACCTTCATTGAGATACAATTCATATTCTACACAATTCACAGATTTAAAGCTGTATGGTTTGCATTTCCCTAAGGTCTAATGATGTTGATCATATTTTCGTGTGCTTGTTGGCCATTTGCGTATATTCTTCGGAAAAATGTCCATTCAAATCCTTTGCCCATTTTTTTTAGTTAGGTTATTTATCTTTTTAAAGTTAAAAAGTTCTAAAAGTTTTTAAAATCTAAAATCTTTTTAAAGTTTTAAAGTTTTTAAAATCTAAAATCTTTTTAAAGTTTAAAGTTTTATCTTTTTAAAGTTAAAAAGTTCTAAAAGTTTTTAAAATCTAAAATCTTTTTAAAGTTTTAAAGTTTTATTTATCTTTTTAAAGTTTTTAAAGTTAAAAAGTTCTAAAAGTTTTAAAAATCTAAAATCTTTTTAAAGTTTAAAGTTTTATTTATCTTTTTAAAGTTAAAAAGTTCTAAAAGTTTTTAAAATCTAAAATCTTTTTAAAGTTAAAAAGTTCTAAAAGTTTTAAAGTTAAAAGTTCTGGTTTATTTTTTAAATCGAAGTGAGGTTAGATAAAAATGAGATTCTTAGAATTTCTGTGATGTTGGTGTTAACCTGATGCTACACCTTAGATTAGTAGTGTTTCTCAATGCCAAAATGTCAGGAACACCTACCAAATTAATCTGGGAACTTTTCCAGCGTTAAGGGAGAGGTTTTGTACAAGATATCAAACAAGCTAATACAAAAAATGACAACATGAATGTGCAATTCAAAAAAGAAAAATACAAACTTCTAATAAATGTAAAAAGATGCTCAAGCTCCCTAGTAATAAAACAGACATAGTAAAGAACAACTAAAATGCCATTTTCTACCAAACAGGTTGGTAAAATTTTTGAAGATTAATCATAATCCTTTACTTGAAAGGATTCTCCTACACTTTTGGTAGGAATGTAAATTGGCACAAACTTTTCTGATAGCAATTTGCTAGTCCATATGTATGCAAATTTAAAATTTGTGTAAGCCTTTGACCCAGCAGTTTCATTTCCAGGACTCAATATGTGTTGTCGGCTTCCCAAGTGGCTCAGTGGTAAAGAATCTGCCTATTAGTGCAAGAGATGTGGGTTCAATCCCTGGGTCAGCAAGATCCACTGGAGAAGGAAATGGCACTCCATCGCAGTATTCTTGCCTGGAAAATCCCATGGACAGAGGAGCCTGGTGGGCTACAGTCTATGGGGTTGCAAAAGAACTGGACACAGCTTAGCAACTAAATGACAAAGTATGCGATACAATTTTGAAAGAGAGAAAGGTATCCATAGATACAGGGAGAGGGAAAGTTATAGACAAACTGACTATAAATAGAAGATGTAAAAAGATATACACCAAATTGTTAACAGATGTTACGCCTGCCAAGTGCAATAAATGGGGTAAGTAGAAGAGAAAGACTTTCATTTTACATCTTTGCACTTTTCTATAAATTTTAGATGCACTGCAAGGAGTATGTATTTCTTTTGTAATTTAAAAAACAGTAAGGGTGATGCTTTTGAACTGTGGTGTTGGAGAAGACTCTTGAGAGTCCCTTGGACTGCAAGGACACCCAACCAGTCCATTCTAAAGGAGATCAGCCCTGGGTGTTCTTTGGAAGGAATGATGCTAAAGCTGAAACTCCAGTACTTTGGCCACCTCATGCGAAGAGTTGACTCACTGGAAAAGACTCTGATGCTGGGAGGGATGGGGAGCAGGAGGAGAAGGGGACGACAGAAGATGAGATGGATGGATGGCATCACCGACTCGATGGATGTGAGTTTGAGTGAACTCCGGGAGTTGGTGATGGACAGGGAGGCCTGGCGTGCTGCGGTTCATGGGGTCACAAAGAGTTGGACATGACTGAGTGACTGAACTGAACTGAACTGAACTGAAGGGTAAAATATCTTTTGGCTTACAAAATAATTAATGTTTAATGCTACGGTTTAATTGAAAAATTGAATTCCCCCTCACTGACAAATATATCTCACTCATTTTCTAGGAAAAAAACAACAAACAGGGATAAAATCAATCACATAAAATCTGTTACAATTTGCTCATGCTGCCTGTTTTGAGACATACAGTGTCTTATAGAAAGCATCATATGAATGCAAAGTGTTATCTAATAATATATTTTTCTCTTAATACCACTTGATGTAGCAAGCCACTGATGGGATAGTTCTAGAACTTTCTTGGCCAATAAATGATTATTTCTACCATTAGGCAGTTATTATCTACTATTATCTTTCTTCAGGTTTCCTCTTGATCCTATAAGGTGATTTCTCCAAGTCTAATGTTAGCTTTAAAAAATGTACTTGATTTAAAAGTTCTAGGGCATTAATTCTTTACTCTGTGACCATACTATATTCAGGAAAAAAACAACAGAGAACTCATTACCTTGGCTGAATCACTAGTGTATTAGCACACATATTCTTTTGAAAAATAACTTGCAAAGGCCGACTTTCTTGAAAACACACATTATGAATCTTTTTAATACCTTAAAAATAATAAAGCAATCCATTAATAATTTTAAGTGCAAAATCAAAATTTTTAAACACTTTTACACTTTTAAGTTCAGATTACAATGATAAAATTAAAGTAATATTTACTATCTAGCAGGTGCACATAGGTTACAAGAAACACTAATCCTAAATGAATGTGTTTATCGCTCCCTAGTGGACACCATGTAACACGTCACACCCTCCAAACAGGCAGCAGAGTTCCCACATTCTTTTGAAATATGGGTAACTTCTTAAATTGTGTGTAAAATGGTAATGGCCCACTACCAATCATATATCTATGACTCTCTTTCAGAATTTTTCAACCAAAGCTGGTATTTCTGGATGGGACCTTTGAACATAAAACCTGAGCATTGAATCTGTATGTTCTTTCCCTGAGAGGATGAGAGGAGTGTGGAGCAGTGATAGCTATCATCCACTGTAGCCACAACTACAGTATTCGTTGCACAGACATTATCTCTGATCCTCTCAATATCTCTATGGGGTAGGCACTTAATCTCAGAAGAGGAAGCTATAGCTTGAGCTTGGTTAAATGACTTCAAGGCTAAGCTGTTTTAATAAGTACAGTCAGACTTTATCTTTTTCTTTTTTTCTGAATCTAAGTTTGAACATAGAGCCCATATAATAAAATCCAGGTAGGCTACAACTTTCTACAGCATAATAATGTTACAATGAGAATCAAAATGATTCACTATAAATAGCATTTCTTAACTTATTTTTTTAACTGAATTAATAACAGCAATATTTATTATTTTCATAAATATTTACTGAGCACTTACCGTCTGCCAGGCTGATCAATTAGTTTTTAATGATCATCAAAAATACAGTGACTCAAAATAACAAGTGTTTGTTATTTTTCACATTTCAGTTAAGTGGCTCCTCTGGTTTGGGCTGGCTTCACTGTGGCTGGATCGTTTTGAATGGCCTCACGTTCATATCTGAGGCCTCACAGTTGGGACACTGGGACAGTTTGGATGGCTGGGGCCTCACATCACATGGTCTCCAATCTTCCAGGTGTCTACACAGGCTATGCTTATTCTCGTGTTGATGGAAATGTTCTTAGTTTAACAGTGGAAGCTGACGGGCCTCTTGAGGCCTAGGCTTGGAACTCACACATCAATTCTAGTGCATTCTACTGATATCAAAGCAAGTCCAAGGCCAGCTGAGATCTGAAGTGGGGAAACAGACTTCAGCTTTTGAAGGGAAGGCCTGCAGATAATTTATGAGGGTTTTTTTTTTTTTTTTTTTTGTAATCTACCACACAAGAAAGATTTGGGAGCTATGGACCAGTGAACAACTTGGACAAAAATCTTAGACCTCACAAACCTTACATTCTAGTAAAGAGAGGTACACACTAAGAAAACAAGTATTAATGAAACAATTGGTGTATCACATAGTGGGCTTCCCAGGTGGTGCTGGCGGTAAAGAACCTGCCTGCCAATGCAGGAGAGAGACATGGGTTCGATCCCTGGGTCGGGAAGATCCCTTGGAGGAAGTCATGGCAACCCACTCCAATATTTTTCTCTGGAAAATTCCATGCACAGAGGAGCCTGGCGGGCTACAATCCATAGGGTCGCACAGAGTCAGACACGACTGAAGCAATTTAGCACTCATGCACACATGTCACAAAGTAGTAAGTACACAGGAATACAAAAAAAATGGCAGAAAGGGAGCTGGGGAGTGCCAGTGGTGAGGGTAGAATTTTAAATAGGGAGTTCAAGAAAGACCTCATGGAAAAAATGCCATTTGAGCAAAGACTGAAGGAGGTCTTCAAAAGATCAAACCACGCGCTGTTTGGAGAGGGAGCTTGCTAGGCAGAGGGGACAGCAGCCCAGCCCTTGAGGAAAAAGCATGCCTGGGACTCCTGGATCATGTGGGACCTCATAGGCTGTTGTAAAATCTTCAGCTTCTACTTTGGTACAATGGTGAGCTTTTTGAGAGTTTTGAGCTGGAGTGACATAATCTGACCTATTTTAAAGGTAGTATTGTGGCTGCTATTTTGGAAAGATATGAAGCTCACAAGTTGGCATATCTTATTTAAAAAAATATTTTCAAGTTACTTTTAGATGGATACATAATAGGATACAATAGATGCGCAAGGCATAACATTTAAAAACTACCAAAAATAGACAATGAAAGTTAGTCACCCTCCACCTCTGACTCCTGCCACCCTAGCACCCTTTTCAGAGTAACTACTGTCACCGGTTTCTCAGGTATTCTCCAGGAACAGTCCATGCATATACAAGCACAATGATACCTCTGTAACAAATATCTGACTCAGGTGAATATTGTATTGGTATTACCAAGGATGTCCAAGTAATGCCTTATTTCTTTGTCATCCCTGAGGCTCTTTCTCTTGCTGCTTGCTTCCTTCCCCTTTTTCGTTAACACAAACAAGACACTTTCAGTTTAGGCCTTTGATCACACTGCTTCCTCATAGTAGAATGCCCTCCCATTTCTGACCATTGGAAATGTACCCAGATGTGGGGCCAGCACCTGCAAGACCTTCCTTTCCTCTTCACCTTTTCTCTCCCAAGTACATCCATTGTACCCTTTTAAAACCAACTTGGTTGGGGGCTTCCCCGGTGGTCCAGTGGCGAAGAACCTGCCTGCCAATGCAGGGGACACGGGTTCAATCCCTGGTCAGGAAGATCCCACATGCCGCGGGATAGCTAAGCCAGTGCTCCACAACTGCTGAGCCTGTGCTCTGTCTAGAGCCCTTGAGCTGCAACTGAGCCCTCGTGCTGCGACTACTGAAGCCCACACACCTAGAGCCTACGCTCTGCAACAAAAGAAGCCATCACTATGAGAAGCACCACAACCAGAGAGTAGCCCCTGCTCGCTGCAGTTAGAGAAAACCCATGCAGCAATGAAGACCCAGCGTGGCCAAAAACAAATAAATCAATCTTTAAAAAAATAAAGTAACTTGGCCTGATGTACTTCTTCATTGCATTTTTTTTCTAGCCTCCTAGTTTAATAATTTTCCGTGACAGAATGCAAATGGGATAAAAATTTAAAGTCCTGTTTACTTTGTGTCATTTACTGACTTTTTCTAGTGCTGCACAAAGTACTGGACTATAATGAGACAAGGAATTTTCACCAGAATTTCTTCCTTCCTTAAGAAAGTCTTATTATTGAAACAACAATGAAAACAAAACAGCTGAACTAAATAGAAGGCTTAGCAGTGTTGACTTAAATTCTGGCATAAGTTCCTTATCTTCTCACAGACCAGCAACAAACAGTCTGAGGTCCAGCCACCAGTCCGTGGACCGCTTGAAGGCACTGGTCTGTACCATCTGCCCCCAGCAATGGAGTACCTGATGCTATGATAGAATCCTGCTTGCCATTTCATAACTCAATCTGCAACTTCCTTCAGTGGCTCCAGAGAACTCTCTCAGACCTGAAGAGGCACAGCTAAGGAATAAGCATTATTTTGATGTTCCATTTGTGGAGTTTGGAATTTCAGAGGTTAGTGATAGCTCAAAAATCTTACAAGTCGGCCAATGCTCCTAATTCCTTTATATTTACTGTTACCAAAGTTTAGTCATGAGTAGATCTGTAAATGCCCTGTCAAAAAATCTTAAAACCCTGAAGTGGGAATCCTGCCCTCTTGACACCACATCATTAATATACATGTACAAATCAGGGTTTTATCTTCACTCAAATAGCCAGTGCCCTCCTCTTAGGGAATCCCCTCTCTGTTGGAGACCTGTTTTCTTGATCAGAACAGAACTTAGTAGCAGGCGCTTTGGATCAGCAGAGCATGTTCTTCAGGGACAACTCACTAACTCATTTTTAGCTACTCAGGGACTTGTGCAAATGAAAATACAGAGAGTTGATAGAATTATTATTAGGCAGGTGAATATTTCATATGAATCTTGGTTCTTGATGATATAAATCAACTTTTTTCCATTAATAGATGCTAAATACTCTAAGAAATCACCATTCTGGGAACTACTTCTGGTTAGAGTCAGAGAAATTGGTCTTTTTTAGTGGCTCATATTTTCACAACTGTTTTCTATCATTGAAGAGAGCCAAATTCACTTCACTGTCCTTCATTTCTTCCCAAATTCCAAATATGTATTTCTAGCAATTTATTGGATATCTCTGCCCAGGTGATTTTTCTCAACTAAATTTGAACACTGTTTTCCTGCCAGATTACATAAATAAAATTACAAGCATAATTTCCTGAGTACATACAGTTTGGGAAAATATAAGTATTAATATTTACCCCAATTACTATACTAGCATCTATCGCCTCTGTTCCCCTTCCTTCCTGAGCCATCCGTCCCTGTTGTGTAGCCGCCATGAGGTTTGGGAGGCACCAACTTCACTTCAAGCATCTCTTGTGGGCCCTCACTGGTATAAATCAATTGATGTAATCTTATCTCCCTTGTGATTGAATTTGGTCCAGATATGGCAATAAGCCAAGGCAATTAGAGAATGGAATTCCTGTGGTCCCCCAGGATTAGTTTAGGTTGGTCCAACCAGAGCCAAGCCAAGTACTTTTGCTCAATGCATGTATGAGGTATAACTCTCACTCCTCTTATATGAAAGAGCAAGCATGTGGCCCCAACAGCTGCTGCTAGAAGTCACCTTATTATTAAAAGTTTATAAGAGAAGCTGGACTTAGTATAAATCACATGGAGGAATGTAGAGCTGAGAGAATTTTAAAAGGAAGGAGAAGGAGAAGCAGCTGCTGCAGCCTGGACCAAACCACCCCTCTGATCTAATTTTGAACTTTTAGCTTATATGAGCCAAAATTCCTCTTTACCGTTTTAAATCAGTTTGAGTTGGATTTTCTGGGTGTTTTTCCTTTCTTTCTGTTACTTGTAACTTAGAGCATCCTAACTCATACAATTTCCCAACAAAAGCTATTAAAAATCTACCAATCACAAATATGTATTGGACATTAATCAAGTCACTTGAGACATACTTAAGAAACTGAAAACTTAGTACTGGTGATACCTATTTGAAACTATGCCAGGTATTTCTTTAAACATTGCAGAGCTATAACTTCCTATAACTCACTGAATCTTCACAAAAACCCTAGAGGCTTGTATTACTATTGTCCCCATTTTACATAAAGGAAACTGAGGCACAAAGTAAAATAATTTGCCCAGTGTCTCAGCAAGGAAGCAGCAGTGCAGGTTTCTACCCCAGACCTTGGGGCCTCCAGAGTCCATGCTCTTTATTATCATGCTATATATGTTTAACCATGCAAAATCCTATATGCAGATTACACCACCCTTATGGCAGAAAGTGAAGAGGAACTAAAAACCCTCTTAATGAAAGTGAGAGAGGAAAGTGAAAAAGTTGGCTTAAAGCTTTTTTTCTCAACATTCAGAAAACTAAGATCATGGAATCTGGTCCCATCACTTCATGGGAAATAGATGGGGAAACAGTGTCAGACTTTATTTTGGGGGGCTCCAAAATCACTGTAGATGGTGATTGCAGCCATGAAATTAAAAGACGCTTACTCCTTAGAAGGAAAGTTATGACCAACCTAGATAGCATATTCAAAAGCAGAGATATTACTTTGCCAACAAAGGTCTGTCTAGTCAAGGCTATGGTTTTTCCAGTGGTCATGTATGGATGTGAGAGTTGGACTGTAAAGAAAGCTGAAGAATTGATGCTTTTGAACTGTGATGTTGGAGAAGACTCTTGAGAGTCTCTTGGACTGCAAGGAGATCCAACCAGTCCATCCTAAAGGAGATCAGTCCTGGGTGTTCACTGGAAGGACTGATGCTGAGGCTGAAACTCCAATACTTTGGACCTCATGTGAAGAGTTGACTCATTGGAAAAGACCCTGATGTTGGGAGGGATTGGGGGCAGGAGGAGAAGGGGACGACAGAGGATGAGATGGCTGGATGGCATCACCGACTCAGTGCACGCGAGTTTGGGTGAACTCTGGGAGTTGGTGATGGACAGGGAGGCCTGGAGCGCTGCGATTCATGGGGTTGCAAAGAGTTGGACACGACTGAGGGACTGAACTGAACTGAACTGAACTGAAAATCCTATATGACTACAACATTTGAGTATCTATCTTGCAAGGCTGGGAGGCAGGAAATCTCTTTTACAACTTGATGTATCAGAGAGAATGAATGAAGGTCTTGGCTCCTATAATTGAGGGACTGGACTCAGAGCACTTCTAATACAAGTAGGCATTATTCTTTTTCTGTTCTTGGCAAGGAACACTGTTACCAAGGCACACTTACAGAATATCATCCAGCAGTTAGTTAATTTCAGAATAATCAATTGTTAGAGTTCAGATGAACATTTAAAAAATTGGTCTGGGGACTTCACTGGTAATCCAGTGGTTAAGACTCCATGCTCCCAATGCAGGGGGCATGGGTTTGATCCTTGGTTGGGGAAATAAGATCCTATATGGCAAAAAAAAAAAAAAAGCCCAACTGGTCTGTACGTAGGCATAGCCTGTGCCACTGATAAGCCAAAAAAAGAAAGAATTAATACCAGTCATCTCACAATACTTCTACAAAGAAAAGTACAAGAATATTTACAACCTCCCTACCATAGACTACACAAATTCTAAGCAATATTGCAGTCTGAATATTCTAAACGTGAACAATATTAACAAAAAATGCACATACTTTAAACTAGATTTAACTATACCTACCATGTCTGCAGAAGAATTGAATAACTACTTTGCACTTATCAGATCTGGTAAATATTTTGCACTTCTCCACATTTTTCTCTAGGGAATTCAGACATCTAAAGATGGGCAGAATTGACTGTAATGCAAACACATTAGAGAACAGCATATACTTAACATGGTTGCTTAATTACTTTTTAAAAATCTAACAAGAGTATTTATATTCTTTTTTTTTAATTTTATTTTTAAACTTTACAATATTGTATTGGTTCTGCCAAATATCGAAATGAATCCGCCACATGTATACATGTGTTCCCCATCCTGAACCCTCCTCCCTCCCCATACTATCCCTCTGGGTCGTCCCAGTGTACCAGCCCCAAGCATCCAGTATCGTGCATCGAACCTGGACTGGCGACTCGTTTCATATATGATATTATACGTATTTCAATGCCACTCTCCCAAATCATCACACCCTCTCCCTCTCCCACAGAGTCCAAAAGACTGTTCTATACATCAGTGTCTCTTTTGCTGTCTCGTATACAGGGTTATTGTTACCATCTTTCTAAATTCCATATATATGCGTTAGTATACTGTATTGGTGTTTTTCTTTCTGGCTTACTTCACTCTGTATAATAGGCTCCAGTTTCATCCACCTCATTAGAACTGATTCAAATGTATTCTTTTTAATGGCTGAGTAATACTCCATTGTGTATATGTACCATAGCTTTCTTATCCATTCATCTGCTGATGGACATCTAGGTTGCTTCCATGTCCTGGCTATTATAAACAGTGCTGCGATGAACATTGGGGTACACATGTCTCTTTCAATTCTGGTTTCCTCATATTCTTAAATGAACAGACCTGTCTTGCACGTAATTTAAACCAAGTATTAAGAACAGGATAGGTGTTACACCCTATATATTGAGCATTTCTACAACACCAGAGGAAATCAGGCCCTCTTACACTTACCTTCATTCCCAATCTGCAATTTAAATTCAATATTATGTCAGTATCATTCATTTTCACTGAGGCTGACCATTGATAATGTTGAAAAAACACAGGAGAGAAGAGGACACATCCATATGCTGACCGACAAGAATTCACAGATCTTAAAGCAAGCTAGAAAAATAAAATAACAGCCATATAGGAAAAGAAATCAGCTTTCTTTAATGGTTAATTAAAAAAAAATTCTAATATGTTTAGCATATCATTGAAATGCATTCAAGTAAACTATGGGATGTTAACTGCAGTATATGGACCACATTATACGTATGAATGTGAGAGTTGGGACTGTGAAGAAGGCTGAGCGCCGAAGAATTGATGCTTTTGAACTGTGGTGTTGGAGAAGACTCTTGAGAGTCCCTTACACTGCAAGGAGATCCAACCAGTCCATTCTGAAGGAGATCAGCCCTGGGATTTCTTTGGAGGGAATGATGCTAAAGGTGAAACTCCAGTACTTTGGCCACCTCATTCGAAGAGTTGACTCATTGGAAAAGACTCTGGGAGGGATTGGGGGCAGGAGGAGAAGGGGATGACAGAGGATGAGATGGCTGGATGGCATCACTGACTCGATGGACATGAGTCTGAGTGAACTCCAGGAGTCGGTGATGGACAGGGAGGCCTGGTGTGCTGCGATTCATGGGGTCGCAAAGAGCTGGACACGACTGAGCGACTGAACTGAACTGACTGATACATATGAATTATAATATTGATATAATATGAACTGCATTATACAGTGTTTTTTAAAAAATTATTTATTTTTTTGGCTGTGCTGGGTCTTCACTGCTGCATGGGCTTTTCTCTAGTTGCGGCAAGCGGGGGCTACTCTCGAGCTGGGTCAAGTGGGGGCTACTCTCTAGTTGCAGTGTGTGGACTTCTTAATGTGGTGGCTTCTCTTGTTGCGGAGCATGGGCTGTAGGGAACATGGGCTTCAGCAGTTGTAGCATGTGGACTCAGCAGTTGTGGCCTCCGGGCCTCAGGGCACAGGCTCAATAGTTACAGCACAGGGGCTTAGTTGCTCCACCGCATTTGGGATCTTCCTGGGTCAGGGATCAAACTGGTGTCTCCCGCATTGGCAGGTGGATTTGTTTACCACTGAGCCGCCAGAGAAGCCCCTTTAGAATGTGTTTGTAATTTGCATATGTATACGCATATGTGTCCATATCTATACTACACCTATAGGTTTTAGGTCTAAAATCCTGCGTGTTGAATTTGTATTTTTTGTTTGTTTTGGTAACAAGAACATATTTTTAATTGCAAAAATGTAAATGCTCACAGGTACCTTAACTTCAAAGGACAAAGTGATCAAAGGCAATAATACGAAAGGTAGTAAAAAGACTGCAACAAAATGGCAGTCTTAACTTTGTCTAAGGTAAGAAATTGTTAGTCAGTCAACCATTAATACTTCCACTTGGGAATGCAGGCCCCAAACTAGAGATCTTCTGAGTTTTCAAGAGAAGCAAGAAATTCAGATTTTTATGTGGACTCTCTCAACTACTGTTAGAAAATTATTTCAATTTTTTAAAATTGGAGGATAACTGCATTACAATATCGTATTAGTTTCTGCTGTATAACAATGTGAATCAGCTGTAAGTACACATATTCCCTTCCTTCTTGGCCTCCCTCCCACTCCCCCATCTCACTCCTCTAGGTCATCAGAGAGCACCAAATCGCACTCCCTATGTTATATTTCAATTTTTAAAAAAACAGTGCAGGCCCCACAAAACATTTCTGCAAATCGTATCTAGCCTCTTGACCACCAGTTTGTGATTCTGGCTTAAATCAATTTTGTATGATTTTTTTAAGTTTACCATGCTCTAAATGTATTCAGATATGTAAAATACAGATCAACAGTGAAAGGGATAATTACAATTTCTGGATTTCCTAGTTAACATTCAATCTGGACTGGGATCTTTAAACATCATCTTTTGTCCTTACTTGATGGTCTATGAACTAAATTTCTTACTTACACCTTTTTCAGAGGGGTCTAGCCACAGCTCATCACTAACTCGCGAGAGAGCTTGGATTGCTTTCCCAAATACTATGGAGAAAAAGAAAGATGCTGTTTACATTCTTTCAAGCAATAAAAATAAACCATAGAACTACTTCAGCATTCACAGGACTTGAGATAAATTCACAAAGAACAGTGTTTTATAGACTAATGCTACAAACTGCTTTAAGAAATACAGTATAATGGCCTTGGCAAAATTCCAGACACATAATAAGTGCTCAATAAATTCACAGATTGGGTGTGTGAAATAATAAAATGCAACAAAATCCTTTCTTTCTAGATGTTAAAAATGTTGCATGGAACTACTGTGGTAAGCTAATTTCCATACTAAAGCATTTTTAAACTTGGTTTAAATGTATACCCCTTACTGCAAAAAAAAAAAAGTGTGAAAACAGAGCATACAGAAAATGGTTCAAAGGGTTTTAATAACTTCACAGGTGGCAAAGTCAAAACAAGTTATAAGAGAGAAATTAGAGGCATTCAAGATATATCTCTGATGCTTGAGCATGGATCGTGCCAGATCTTGCCAGAAAACACAGTTAGATGCCCTGTCATAAAGAATAGCTAGACCTGGATGAAATACTAGTCTGATTTGGTATGACACTGTTAGTGTTCTTAAAAATTACGAATAAGTAAAAAATATATATATAGCAAACAGATATGGGATACTATGCTTCAATAAAAAAGGATGGCTATATCAATCCATGGAAAAGTAGAAAAAAAGGAAAAATAATTCTAGAATGTAAAGTCATATTATGCTTAAAAATCAGAGTTGGGAGCATCATACTATGATTGGTCCAGTGGTTAGGACTCTGCACTAAGATCCCACAAACCACATGGCATGCTAATAAAGAGAGGGGGGAAGAAAAGAATCAGAGCTGGAGGTGCCGGCCTCAAGCTGAGAACATAGGACGACTAGGGAAAAAAAAGAAAGTGGCCCTTTTTTAACACTTCACATTCACCACTTTTTCCTGGAGCTAGCTAATGAAGACCTTTTGTTCATTCAGTTAATATTCACTGAGCCCCTAGCAGGTTCCAAGAGTATACGCCAAGGCAATGGGGGTATAGCAATGAACAAGGCAGGTTTACAGTTCCCACCCTCACAGTGCTTAGGTTCTGGAGAAAAAACAAAATTAAACAATCATACAAATTATCACTTACTGAGAACTAAGGTACACACTGCAAAAAAGAACTTTCTAGAACTCTGAAAACATGCAACAATGGGGATCTTTTTCTTTCCTTTCCTGTTCATTAATACTGGTCCATAGATGCCCTCAACACTGCGGGAGCCAGCTGCGACACAAGATGCCTTTCAACGATCATTTTCAGATTATGATCTGTAGAAAACCGTTACTTTTCGAAACAGAGACTTTCTGGAGTAACTTACATGTTTAAAGTACCATTTATAATAAGGATTAGTTCTTTTACATTACCATTTGTTACTGAGCTCTTTACCCGCATTTCATTCCTACAACAAATACTATAATGAAGATGCTGTTATTATTCTCACTTCACAGATGAGGAAACTGAGCCCTGAAGGGATTCAATGGCTTGTCCCAGGTCATACTTTTAAAAATGGTAGAATTTGGAATAAAAACGAGGTTTATGCTTTTCTCATCGCTTTAAAATACTTTTAACTGTCCAAGCGTTATTTTTCCCAATTTCCCACACAGTCTTTCTCACCCCGAGTTTAAGGCCTACCCTTCCACTACCTGTCCCGGTGGTGCAACTTCATTTAATGGACATCTATGAATATAAATAATACGCATAAATAAAAGCAGATGAGCCTTCATTTGCACCTCAGAAGTTAACAGGACCCTGGGTGAGTGGATGCTGGCTATGGCCAGGCCTTCTGTCCCTTAGCCATAAAGGCAAAGGTCAAGAAATGAGACGACGGTGGAAACGTCCCCACGCCCACAAACCCTAAGCTTTCCCTTTTTCACACAGGAAGGCAAGAAAGGCCTCTGCACCTTTCACCTGACTGCCGCTCATCACGCATTTCAGCATGGCTGCAATTCCCAAAAAGTAACGTCACATGGCACGCCTCAGAGCGAGGGCCCCAGATGTTGCCCGGATGTTGCCCGCGCTTCGAAACTTCGCGATTTTGCCCCCACCCCATTTGCCAAAGAACAACTTCGCTTTACGGCGGAGAAGGGCCCGCGCGGGCCTCCGTAGAACAGTCTCTTGCCGACCTCTCTTTTCATTGGTGTTGAACGAGGTGGGCGGGTCGCCGAGAAGTGTGAGGAAGAGAAGGCGGCGGCGATTGTGGTGACTGAGCGGAGCCCAGTGACAGGATGGTGAGTACCGCAGTTGCGACCACCGAGGCCTGCCTCTCGGCTGAGGTTCTGCGTTGTTGGGAGCCGCTGGGAGTCACTGGGCGAGGGCTTGGGTGATCCTGGAGGCCGTGACGGGCGCGACTGCGGCCTGGGCTGGTGCCTGGGCAAAGGCAAAGGAGGAAAGAGAGCGGCCACCTCTGGGTGCGGCCAGCCGGGGCCTTGCATCCCAACCCCAGGGGCCAGAGGACGTCCGAAGGCGGAAAGGGCCACTCTCAGCTGCTGCTTCTGTCACGAGACCCGCACGCCCGAGCCGGGGAAGGAGGCTTTGGGCCTGTGCCTTGAGAATCCCCGAGAAAGGAGCCACGGGATCCCCTCCGTTTCCAGACGTTTCCTAGCTCTTTTCCCGCAAAAAGTACCTCCCGCTGCTTGGTAACCCACTGGTTACCACCCCCATGTGGCGAAAACTGGCTTCTCGGATGCAAAACGGGAAGAAGCGAGTAGAATTCTCTACCCATTTTAATTTGCTGTCTGGGGAAAGGGGATAATAAGTCTCCTTTCTCCCTTGAAATAACGTGAGCTGCCATTGAAATGTGGCGGTGTACCCTCAAAGGACTGGATTTGGCTTTTAGAATTGCTGGAACTACTTGCTTCTTCAGGAGACTGCGACCCTTTAGAGTAGAATTCCTTAGTGGTTTTCGAACTGATTTTGTGAGTACGTATGTTCTTCTAGTTAAAGGGCCATTATTGGCGGTCAAGAGGAGTTTGGGAAGCTTTACCTCATTGTCCATCGGATTGCCCCGGACCGGCCCATCACCCCCATACCCCCAATAAGTCGGTACCCCTAAGACCTTCCTACGTGAAAACTTGGGAGCTGCTGCTGGAGAGGCCTAATAGCTGTAATCAGATTTTCAAAGTGCCCTTGATTTTCTGAAAAGTTAAGAACGGTTTGAAAAGGAGCTCTGATGATCTTGGTTTTTGTTGATAAAAAGGGACTCCTCTCTGTGATGAACATCCAGTGCATTTTTAAGATAAATCATGATTCTATAACAAGCAACCTTTAAGGTGCCTTATAAACGTGACATTCGTGGTCTGTGGTTCTTTAGTTCTTTGTATATGTTAGAGACTCTAATCTCACGATTTTTGCTTCTAAACAGACTCCAGATTAGAGTAGTCCAGTTAGCATTAATTTTGAGACATCTTATCGCAGGGAGAAGATGAAATTTCCTGATATGATTTAAGTATTCATGTTTCTGAGGTTTTTTTAGGTAGATTTTCAGGGTAGTTGTACTGAAGTATCACTTTTCATGTGAAATAGAACTGGGCAAGGTTTAGAGCATTGATGGATTCTTTTACAATTAAAAGCATTTTATTTGGTAAAGAGACTAAAAATGTTTAATATTCAGCAGTATCCAGAGTCTGTGGGTGACAAATTTAGGTGTGGGGAAAAGTCCAGTTTTAGCTGGAGGAGGGTGTTTGCTTCTATCATCCAGTATCTGGTGACTTGATGATGTATTCATAGTGCTGTGTTAGATCTTCTGTACAAAATAATGACCTAGCTGCAGCATAATTTTCAACTACTAGAATTTTAAACATGAGAATTAAAATCAATGTATTTAAAGAATAATTAAGCCTAAAGAATCCAGAAAATGTTAGCTTTCATTTAAGCTTATCGTTGGTGAATTTTCCAAATTGTTTTGTAAAATTCTAAACAGAGCAACAAAACAAAAGGGATAGGCGTCAAAGTGGAGAGTGAGATTAAGAAAATTAGAAAAGATTGTAAATGTGTGTGTGTGTGTGGTATTTAATAGTACAGCAAATGGTTCTTTTGGTATTGTTTTGAGCAAAGCTGATTTTTAACATTTTCTTTCATAACACTCAGAAATCATTAACAATTGTTTGCTTATTCATTTGATGAGTTTTTTGTTCTTTTTTGGTTTGTTTCTTTTCGTTGCTTTCTTTTAACATTGGTCATGTTTCACCCTTTTTTTTTTTCATTCCCCTGTCTGCAATCAACTTCTTCATTCCACTAAGGCTGGGCACAGAGTAAGTTTCTTCTCTTAGCTCCTACTAACAGTGGTGGTGGGGTGGCTGATTACTGGGATTTCACCCTTTTACAGTCTATCAAATAGCAAGTAACCAAATTTTCTGTGCTTTGATTAGATTGGTTCTTTATTTGAATTTAACAAGACTGCCATTTCCAGAATCTTTTGCCATCTTAAAAGACTCTATGTAATCTATGTCTAACCTGCACTGTCAAAGTGTGGAATTTGGGCAAAGACGCTGCTCAAAGTATGACATTTGTTATGTGATACTTTTCCCCATATAACTTCATTAGCTGCAGGAAACCAGAGTCCTAGTAAGGATCCTTATTAATCTGAGATAATTTCTTTGTGGCCTTTCATTGTTACATCTTTAAACTGCTAATAGTGTAGGTACACTTGGGCATAATCTACAGTACATTATATGATTCAGGTTATTGATCATTATAAAGTATCACATTTTATGAATGTTCGTTCAGCCACACTCAGATTGAACAGCTCATTCATGATTAGTCCCAAACATTTTCAACCTGTTACAGTCATATACCCTTAATTTATGAGTTTGAGGTTCTTTTTTTTCCTTTTAATATAGAAATTTGTTTTTTTACCTTTTTCTTAAATGCCAGCTTCCCACATTAACTATGCACTTCAATCCATATCTGAAGGGATCCCCCTCTAAAGATGAAGATTGTTCTATCTGCAGGTACTTTTGTATTGATTACCACTGAGGGTGGAAGCTATGTGGTGGTTTTTAGTTCTATAGACGTTTTGTCCACTGAGATCTGGATTGAAACAATATAAGTCATTGAGCAAATACCAGCTGAAACTACTCTTTGTAAAGAAGCTTATTTAATAATTTCTTTTAAAGTGCACAGGTTTTGTTACCTTGTGTTACTTTGGTTACTGTATGTTCTGTTGACATTTCCTTTTGTTTGTGATCATTTTGATACTTGTTGCAAGATGAATCAAGCTTATTGTGGTAATAATTTTAACTTCACACCTTTCGATTAATTTTAATTTACAAAGTCTGTGGTGGCCAAACTTTTCTGTTTATCTTGTTTAAGACAGTTAATATTTTCTTTGGTAACATCAAGGAATAGTCATACCTTCTTTGAAACCAGTCAAAGGGCTTCTACATTTATGGATGGGACGTCTGTGTGGGAAGACATCCTGTTGTAGAAAGAAGGTGCCTATACTGTCTATGGCCATACCACCCTGATCTCATCTGAAGGTGCTTATACTAATCCACGTGGAGAAATTGATTCTGTTGCCCTCCCTTTGGAGGGCAGATAACTATTTTTATATGACCTTTTTGACAATATTCTGTTAAATGATGTATACATGTCGAATCTTGAAATTTTAAAATTAAAAATTCACAGAATTGAGGTTAATTCTTTTGTATTTATGTGCAGAATTTGTTTTTATCATCTGAGATTGTGTTCCAACTCTAAACCACCTCCTGCTGAATTATCATTTATTTGGTTGATCTTCCTTTCTTTTTTTAATGCTCTAATGTACATGAAAATTGTGATTTGTCATTTTAAGTTTGGGAACTAAACTGAGGATATATAGGCAGTTTAATCCAGACAAAAATATGACAGGATTTCTAACAATGAAAGAAAGAGAGGATAGCAAAGATTACAATTCAAAAGCACGTTTGTCCTACTGAAACTCTTTGAGGCATAGGCTGTTTTTATTTTTCTGTAATGTATTGTTAATATTTTAAGTAACAAATACTGTAAATTTTGGCTACTCTTCCTCCAAATAGTTGTCAACATAGTAAATTATAGAATTAACTTTTTTCTCTATCATAATTTTAACCATTCTTTTTATTAATGTCCCTGGAATCAATATGTTTTACATTTAAAACTGCAGAAATATGAATTACCATATCAGATTCCATAGGGCTCAGTAGTGTATTTTTCATTTTTCAGTTTTTTTATGGAGTTTTAATTTTATAGGTCTCTAAATGAATTAGAAAGCTTGGTTTTATTCTCAGTAAGTAGAATGGTTACTTGTATTGTGTGCACACCTATTTATGACCAAAATAAACTAAGATTGATTTAGAATCACATGTATTGTTAAAATGTTCATGATAGGAACTGTGTGAATAAGTTCTGCTCTTTGGGGTTCTGAAGTCTCTGATTAATTTAAAAGAGGAATTATGGGAGGAGAATATCTTATTTTGAAATCATGTTTAACATTACACCTTTTCTCACCTTGACACTTTAAAGTTGGTGTTGGTATTAGGAGACCTGCACATCCCACATCGGTGCAACAGTTTGCCAGCTAAGTTCAAAAAGCTGCTGGTGCCAGGGAAGATTCAGCACATTCTCTGCACTGGAAACCTTTGCACCAAAGAGAGTTATGACTATCTCAAGACTCTGGCTGGCGATGTCCATATTGTGAGAGGAGACTTCGATGAGGTGATGTACTTCGCTTTGCCTTCCCAAATACTTCCTTTTTCTTTTTTTTTCTGTTGCGTTGACTATATATTCATGAAATATTTCCTTTTCTTGATTCTTATATATGCATAAGCTTTATTTTTTAGACCAGAGTTGCTCAACTGTTAAGGTCTTTTTTTTCCCCTAGTGTTCCAGTGAAAAAGTATGCAGAGTTTGAAAATGGCTGATTTTAGACTGCTTATTAAACGTTACATACTTGTTCTAACTGAATTGATAACGGTTTTGTTACTATTTTTTGTAGTGTTATCATTTAGAATGCAAAGGTTTTGTTAGGAATTTAACTGCCACCACCTCCGCTACCCATTCTAGGCCACGATATCACTTTACTGTGTCCAACTTCCTGATTCTACCTCCGTAGTTTGATTGCTTCCTCCATAGTTTGTTCTCCAAGTAGCAGCCAGAGTGACCTTTTATAGGTGAAGTAAGATCACATCACTTCTCTGCTAAAAATCCTACCATGGTTCCCAGTCTCAAGGGTTAACTATAAAGAGGCATGAAGGAGTTGTGAGGAGCGGGTAGACTGTTTTGTATCTTGATTGTGGCAGCACCACTATATGTATTTGTCAAAACTCCTTGAGTTGTATACCAGAAAGAGTAATTTTCCTGTATGGAAGTTATATCTCCATAAATCTTGCCTTAGAGAAAAAATAAGGAGTTCTAAAGTTCCAACTTTGCCTATTAATTAATACTGAGATTTTAGGCAAGCTATATCCTCTTATTTCCCTACTATGTAAATAAGATTGGAATAGATGATTTTTAAGACCCCTGCCAGAGTTAACACTGTATGATCAAGCTTAGTAAACTTGACTCTAGTGTGAAATTTTTATTTTGTATTTCTGGAAATAGAAGATTTTTCATAAATTATTTAACTTCACTGGTGCTCCTTTTTTTGCAGTTAAGTTTGAATAAACTAGAGTTGGCATGAAGGTAGGATGAGAGTTGGGGGTGATGAAATAGGAAAGGGCAGACATCTTGTCAACAGAGTATAGGTTTGGATTATTAAAAATATATTAGGAGTTCTGTTTGTGATATGCTAGTTTCAGCAGCAAGAATTAAATTTTTTTTTGCTTCTAATATGATAATAAATTCACCAACCCTGGAGCCATATTTCCAGGGTTTAGATCTTGGCTTAAACAGTTAATCAACTGTGACCTTAGGCAAGCTATGTTAACCTCTCTGTGCCTTATTTTCCTCATCCATAAAGTGGAGGTCAAAATGAAACCTACCTCTCAGGGTTGTTTGTAAGTATTACATAGGTTGACATTTATAACCTCTTAGAAGAGTGCCTGGTTCATACTAAGTGCTACGTAAGTGTTAACTATCATTACTATTCTAAGCCATTAACTATTAAAGCCTGGGATGTAATTTCAACACATCCTAGCTTACAGGTCATATTCCTTGGATTCTTAGAGGAAACACAAATTTGGGGGAATTACTCTGTAAAGAACTCATAGTCTATAAAAATAAACTCAATAAAGAGATTGTGTGATAAATTCCAGTTCTCCTGAAGGAAGTTATGTTTTGAGCAGTTACAGCCTTAGATTGCGAAGAAATCAGATATTGAACAGATTTGTTGGTTGTGGAGCACTGTTTCAAAACACCCATATGAGATTTAATATTTAAAAGCTATTTATAAACATCAGTATCTCTAAAGTATTTTTTATGTCTATTTCGTATTTTAGAATCTGAATTATCCAGAGCAGAAAGTTGTGACTGTTGGGCAGTTCAAAATTGGTTTGATCCATGGACATCAAGTTATTCCATGGGGAGATATGGCCAGCCTAGCCCTATTGCAGAGGCAGTTTGATGTGGACATTCTTATTTCAGGACATACACATAAATTTGAAGCATTTGAGCATGAAAATAAATTCTACATTAATCCAGGTTCTGCCACTGGAGCATATAATGCCTTGGAAACGTGAGTAGTATGCAATTTTGGGGTTTTAAAAAGTTAATAATTGAACATGTGACATTTCGTAAAAGATAAATGTGATTATTTAAATAATTACAGCCTCTGTGGCAGTATTCTATTGGTGATTATCTTTAATATGTCTAACAACCAGATTTCTCCTTGAATCCCAATTGTCATCCTAAGTTGAAATTTATAATGCTATGGCTTTTTAATACAAAACAATGACATTATTTATATTTTCTTCCAGAAACATTATTCCTTCATTTGTGTTGATGGATATCCAGGCTTCTACAGTTGTCACTTATGTGTATCAGCTAATTGGAGATGATGTGAAAGTAGAACGAATTGAATACAAAAAATCTTAAAGCCAGGCCTGTCCTGTTGATTTTTCTGCTGGGCTTTTTTTTTTTTTTTTTCCCATTCCCCTGTTCAACTCAAGTAATTAAACATTTAAGAGCCACAAAATTGTATCACTTTTATAATATTTTGCAGTAAAATATATCATCTTCTGTTAATACAGTGTTGGAGCTTCTTGTAAACTGTAAGATTATATTTAGTTTAAGTGTATGATTTCTATGAAAAAATGTTTACCACACAGTAAATGGTCACACGTTAAGAAAAATTTATCCTTGTAAATATCTTCATAGTTGATATTTGGAACTTTATTACCAAAGTAGTGCATGAAGAGGAAGAACCTAGACTTTCTTGTATACATTTTTCTCTTCTCCAGTAATAAACAGTTACCTTTCATTTATACTTTGTTGGTTAAACTGTGTTTTAATTTTTAAAAATCATGAAAATAAGAGGCCAAATGAAACTGCAGACAAGTGTTACAGTGATAAGGTAGATGGCTTTTCAGAGCTCATGCCTTAACAACTGTTCTAGATCATAATGTTGGACTCAGGTTTTATTTTCTAAATAGTATTTGACATAGTAAATCCAGTGATTTTTCAGACTGTGTTAAATGCCCTGTTCTTTTAAGTTTAAACAAAATTTTGCAAACATTAATGTTTAATTCAGGAAGATACATGCACCCCAGTGTTCATAGCAGTATTATTTACAATTGCTAAGATATGGAAAGAACCTAAGGATTCATCAACAGATGAATGGATGAAGATGTGGTGAATATTACTCGCCATTAAAAAGTGAAATTTTGCCATCTGCAGCAACATGGATAGACTTGGAGGGTATTATGCTAAATAAAGTCAGGGAAAGACAGATTACTGTAGATATCACTTGTTGTGGGGTCTAAAAACTAAACTAGTGAATATAACAAAAAGGAAACATGGATATAGAGAACAAACTAGTGGTTACAGGGGGAGAGGCAAGATAGGAATAAGGGGATCAAGAGGTACAAACTTAAAATATAAATAAATAAGCTACAAGGATATATTGTATAACATAGGGAATATAGCCAATATTTTATAACTATAAATGGAGTATAACCTTTAAAAATTGTGCATCACTATGTTGTATACCTAAAACTTACATAATATTGTATATCAACTATACCTCAAAAAATTAAAAAAAAAAATTTTTTTTAAACACTGATGTTTAGAAGGCAAGAACACTATAGAGTGAAACACCCAGGACCTATCTCCTTCAGGATGGACTGGTTGGATCTCCTTGCAGTCCAAGGGACTCTCAAGAGTCTTCTCCAACACCACAGTTCAAAAGCATCAATTCTTTGGCGCTCAGCTTTCTTCACAGTCCAACTCTCACATCCATACATGACTACTGGAAAAACCACAGCCTTGACTAGACAGATTTTTGTTGGCAAAGTAATGTTTCTGCTTTTCAATATGCTATCTAGGTTGGTCATAACTTTTCTTCCAAGGATTGATATTTCTAAGTTCAAGAAGTTAATACTTATTGAGCACCTTCTCTACAAGGCAGGGTATTATCTCTATCAAAGGCTGTTCTATATCAGCATATTCAGAGTTTTCCTCAGCCTGAAGGAAATACTTCTAGGATATTCTAATGTTGCTATTTTAGGACTTGTAAACAGAATTATACAATGCATTTGTCAGCTTTAAAGAAAATTCAGATTTTAGGTGACAATAAATTTTAATTGTATCTAGGAATACAAGCATGTATTACACATAAATTTTATTACATAAATATCAGTAGTGCATGAAAGTACATCATACTTTTTATATTGTGGTAAAAGTTTCTGAACAAACCAGAATTACTTGAATAACAATACTGTCTGTCCTAAATGTAGAGAGAGGACACAATTCACAATCCCTTCCCCCACCTTTGGCACATCATCAATACTCAGGTTGTCAAGTTAACATCAGATGTTCTCCCTGTTCTTCAATTGACATTGATTGCATACACTTATTTAGTAAATCTTCTTCCTTTTTTTCTTCATTCATGTATGATTCAGAATCATTTGCAGAAACTGAAGGGAAAATAAGAATCTATAATGTCTGTTTTGGAAATAAAGTATTTCATCCTGAAAATTGAGATTTGTATTTAAGAACAAGCTTCAAAATGACCTACCTTACTAATAAGCGTTTGCCATAAACTTCCTGTAATTTTCAAAATTTCATGACTTCCCCCTCCCCCTAAATATCTCACTTTTTAAAAGTAAGTTGCCTAATACTGTATTCAAATCAGGTTATATTATAGCAAATTCTTTGCTACTAAGTCCTGTTTTCCCATTGCTTTGCAAAAATCTTTTCACTGGGGGAAGTTATAGTTTTAGTATTCTCCATTCCTTAAGTTTTTTCTTGTTTCTTTTCTCTTGGCATCACAGGGACTTTTCCTCTGTCTGTGGTTTCCTTCAGGTGTTCTTTTTGGAACCATACTTAGGTTCTACCCTGCCCTTTCCCTCATTTCTTGGGTAGGCATAGTTATGTTATTTACAGCAGAGCTGGGCAGTGCTGTCACACAGCAGTGGGATAGGGGTTCAGAAGGCCTAACTTCCCTACTTCCTACCCACTTCCCTCCTACTGTGGTAGTAACTAGGTAACTGTTTAACTTCCACTTAATCCTTTCCACTTAATCGTTTCCACTTAATCAATTCTGAGAAATACTTCTGAGCATTCAGTCTTCCTTCCTCTTTTGCCTTTTTCATTTTGTCATACTTGGAGTAGAAGGATCCTTTAAGCCAGTCCTTCCTAAATGATTTATCTGAGTAGCTCTGCAAAATTTTGCTAATAATAATTGGTTTGCTTCCTCTGGTTTGTTGAATATTTAACAAAATGGAATAGGTGATATAGCCCTTTGTTAACTATTTGACTCATACAAAATTTGCTATTAGGGTATTTCCCTGGTGGTTCAGTGGTTAAGACTGCTTCCACTGCAGGGGGCACAGATTTGATCCCTGGTCAGGGAACTAAGATCTCATGCTGCACAAGTAGCCAAAAGTTTTCAATGCTATCTGTCAGAAAATTACACTATCTCATAAAAGAACTGCTGTGGCATGAAAAGGTCATGTTTATGGCTCTGAGTTCTGACAAATTTCATTGTTAAGTCTCTGGCCTTCACTATAATATCTTTACTTAGAAATACACTGAATGTTAACTTCCCTGACATGTTCTTTTATGTGGAAACAGAAATCGATTTCATGTTTTGTTTGGAGCAATGTAAGCAAATCACACTTCAAAATTTTTAATGTCTTTTCTAATAGAAATGGAGCTATATTGGGTTTAATATTTTCAAAGCATAACATTTTTTAAAACATATATTAAAAATTCCACATTTACCTGATTGCATGAACGGTCTGCCTGGTTTTCTAAAAATCTTCAGTGATTTACATCTTGTTTTAGATGCATATCCAGTTTTTAAACTGTAAGAAAGAGAAGCATCTTAATTGGAACTAGCAAAGTGCACAGTTGTCTAGTATATGTGGAAGACCATACAAATTTTTATTAAGCTGCCGGCATCACCAAAGAGACTCTCTTAGCCCCTGAATTCTCACATGACTTATTAACCCTGAGATGCAAAGCTATCAGTTGTAGCATAGGTTGAATAATCAGGCATCTTAATCTCTTTTTTCCTTTTTGGTTTATAGTATTCCCCTGTGCAGAAGCCACCGTATACTACTCCTTTTGGAAGAGTTTGTATTATTTTGAATTTAAGTGGGAATCATTTAAAAGGGCTCTAGCTGATAGAAATTTTTACAATTCCACAAAATTCTAAAAGCAGTAGCAGGACTTGTGGCAGAGTGGCTAAGAATCGGCCTGCCAATGCAGGGGACGTGGATCCGATCCCTGGTCCAGGAAGATTCCACAAGCCACAACTACTGAGCCCACCCTCTTCAGCCCCTGAGCCACAACTACGGGAGCCGGCCTGCTGCATCTGCTGAAGCCTGTGCACCAAGGGTCTGTGCTCAACAAGAGAAACCACCTCAGTGAGAAGCCAGTGCACTTCATCAAAGAGTAGCCCCCGCTCGCTGCAGCTGGAGAAAAGTCCATGCAAAGCAACAAAGACCCAGTGCAGCCAAAAATAAATAAATAAAATTACATATATATATATATATAAAAAAAAGTAGCATATCCCAGTTAGCTCAATAAAGAGGCCATAAGATAGCACTTTTTTGTGCCTTTGTCCAACCTATTCTGAACTTAAAGCGAACTTACAAGGAGCATGAGATATAACATCATTTAGCTACCCTTCAGGTAAAGTTGGGGGTACATTTTTTCTCTGAAACAAAAGGAAACAGACCCTTCTTTGTTTCTCACTGGTCGCCAAAGCGAATGTTGTATCATCTCAGGTGCAGATGCAGCTGCAGTGTTAGGAGGCCCCAAGTCCTCTCTCTCCAGCTGGTGTCGCCATGTAGTACAGGGGTAATGCTGCTTCTGTGAGTAACGAGAACTGAGGTGGCCCCTGTGATGAGTGAGGACACCTGTACACAAATCACCTGTGTTAGAATGCTCTCTTGTTTCTTGTGAGAACTATTGAGAAACTACCTGGAGGTACACCTGCCTGGTTTTTGGGAGCTGCGCTGGATCACATGCATGTAGTGCCTCTTCATTAAAGTCCTCAGATAGTTTGCATTATAGATCTTAGCAACGCTACACAGGTAGCGCTTCTCGACTAAGGTGAGGTCTGGATGCTAAAAGACAAAAGATGTATAGCTGCATTGTAGAACAGACGTTGGCAATATTCCATATCTGAAAGGATGAAATGTTCAGGAGTGTCGTACCATCTGTACATTTTACTTATGCAAATTCAACTATATTAATCTGGCTCAAAAATTACCAATTTGCACACCTCTTTAATAACCCTAATTTACATTGCTATAGAGAGGTTAGTTCTGGCAGCTATGATCTTTAATAGGTAATACAGATCAACAGTCATGAAATACTTGTTGCCATTTTCTTGCTTGCTTTTAATTTTAGAGTCCTTGAGCAAAATCTTTACAAGGTTGGGTTTCTATCTCTAGAGTGGAACTTTCCTCAGACATCTTTGTGCTTGGGGCACTAAGCTTCCAGAGTGAAGATGTACATTAAAGCCAAAGTATCACAAAGCATGAAAATATTCCTATGAAAGGGAATCTATAATGATAAAATTCTTGCACTGATTCTTGAGTTTACCCAGCAGATATTTATGGACTCCTCCCTGGTGGCTCAGACAGTAAAGCGTCTGCCTGCAATGCGGGAGACCCGGGTTCCATCGCTGGGTTGGGAAGATCCCCTGGAGAAGGAAATAGCAACCCACTCCAGTACTCTTGCCTGGAAAATCCCATGGACAGAAGAGCCTGGTAGGTTACGGTCCATGGGTTGCAGAGTCGGACACGACTGAGCGACTTCACTAAGACAGTGTGCTGGGTATACTTGTGTTCTACAGTGCTTTACTCTCTGAACTAGATTCAATAAAAAGTTCAACTCTGAATACAAAGACTATTAGCATTTAAATAAAATATTGGTACTTAGTTAGCATACCTTTAGAAAGGAAGGCTCTGTCATTGACTTAGGGGTGTGAACTGTTTGAGGCATTTTCCGTAACTCTTGCAGCTTGGCTCTAGGCGAGTTCACTTTGTGTCCATCTTTGATTCTGTCTGTAGGCAAGGACATTATAATGTGACTCTTATGAGCAAAGATTGGTTTAACAATTACTAAGATCTATCTGTTTACATGTGTCAGTGATTATTCTGGAGTACTAGTTTTAGTCAAACTGTTAAATTTGAAGAGACTTTATGATTGCCATGTGGTTTTATTTATTTATTTATTTTTTGCCATGTGGTTTTAGAGCACACAAAAAATCAAAGACATTTATAAATATTTACTATATATAATCATTACATCTGGACAAAATTATTTTGAACTCAGCTGAGATGCAAAGGACTGATGCTAAAGCTGAAACTCCAGTACTTTGGCCACCTCATGCGAAGAGTTGACTCATTGGAAAAGACTCTGATGCTGGGAGGGATTGGGGGCAGGAGGAGAAGGGGACAACAGAGGATGAGAAGGCTGGATGGCATCACTGACTCGATGGACGTGAGTCTGAGTGAACTCCGGGAGTTGGTGATGGACAGGGAGGCCTGGCGTGCTTCGATTCATGGGGTCGCAGAGTCGGACACGACTGAGCGACTGAACTGAATTGAGATGCAAACTGTTGACAGTATACTTCTTTAGTTCATTGTATGTCAGACCACACTAAACAGGAATATACATGCAGGACTTGTGCTTTTAAAAGATTTTCAAAAATATTTTATCATTCATTTGACTTCAGGATGTAGTTTCAAAACTTTATATTAGATGCAACATAGAATAACACACATTTTGTCCCTTTAATAAGGCAGTGTTAAAATGAAGAGCTTTGCAGAAATTAATTAAAACTTATTTTTACATAATTTCAGTTATTTCATTGTTTCAAATATGGATGTGGGTACATTAAAGTAATTGCCTTTAATAAAAATAAAAGTTGAGATGTTTTTGCAGAAGAATGGAAAGTAGTTTTTAGCCTCACATATGTTAAGGTAACTCAGGATTACTAGCAGTTTGGGGAAAAACAGTGCCTGGCAAAGTTTAATCAGAAAATAACTTTTTTACATTCCGATCCTCCCCATACACTTCCTCTCTCCAAGCAACCACTGATGCATTTTCTATCACTATAGCTTAATTTCTTGAGTTTGTTATAAATGGAAACATACAGTATATATTCTGGTTTTGTCTGACTTCTTTCGCTCAACATAATTATTTTGAGATCTATTTATGTAATGTGTAACAATAGATAGTGCCTTTTTATTCTTGGGTTTTATTCCATTGCATGTATATACCAGAATTTGATTATCCATCCACTTCTTGATGGAAATCTGGGTTGTTTCCAGTTTGGGGCTATTACAAACAAAGCTGGCAGAACAAATTCCAAGTTAAAAATCTGTACGAGGTAAACTAAATAAGCACAGTTTTGTTTCCGTTATTATTGATAACAAAGCCACTGTAATTTTACATATTAAACCTTAAATTTAATTACTTCTTCAAGATTTTGGGAAATTGGATGGTTAGTGCAGATAACTAAGAACTACATTTGCATACTAAAGGACTAGCTGATTTACCAACAAATATAAAATCATCCAGAAATTACATTATTATGATCCTTAAAACATAATTTGGAATCTGTAATAATAAAATGAACACCAATTCAACATACTGAAAGTTTATTTTTTAAGCCTTTTCATATCATAAGTGTGGAGTAATTATCTAAGAATATATTTTGTGTGTCCTTGTTAACAGTTCTGAGGTGCATATTAGAACTGGACTAAAATTTAATTCCTCAGAAGCTTAGCATTTCTTTACAGAAAATGAAATCTTTAAAAACAATAGTTAAACACAACAAACAACCCAGCTAAAAATGGGCTATGGACTTAAATAGACTTTAGATGTCTTCAAAGAAGATATACCTGTGGTTAATGAACACATGAACAGATGTTCACTATCACTAATCATTAGGGAAACGCAATCAAAATCACAATGGGATATCACTTCATATCCATAAGTATGGAAGTGAGAGAAAGTGAAAGTGAAGTCGCTCAGTGGTGTCCAACTCTTTTTGACCCCATGGACTGTAGCCTGCCAGGCTCCTCCATCCATGGGATTCTCAGGCAAGAATACTGGAGTGGGTTGCCATTTCCTTCTCATCAAAAAATGAAAACAAGTGTTAGCTAGGATGTGGAGAAACTGGACCTCTGTGTGTTGCTGCTGGGAACACAAACTGGTGCAGCTGCTGAGGAAACAGTAATGGCAGTTCCTCAAAAAATAAAACAGAATTGCCATGTGATTCAGCAATTCCATTTTAAAACAACCACATGTATATATAATAAAGTTATGTGGATATATGCATACACACACAAATATGTGTGTTTTTCCTAGGTAACTGTAAGGACTATAAATTTTCCAATAAAAAGCAAAGTGAATTCAAGTTTTATACATCATTTGAATTGAAATTGCTCACCCACAAAAAGTTAGTGAGAGGTCTTTGGGGGCCTGTCTTAACCTCTTACCTCCAGCAGCTATATCCTTAATGTCAAGTGAGAGGAAAACAACAGCACTGAAAAATATTTTATGTTCTTTGAAGTTGTACAATTGAGAATGTTTTCCTTCAATCTTTGTATTAATATTAATATAAACCCCAGGTTATGTTCTGTCCTTTCAACCAACATCAGTTATAAACAGTTCTTTTCAGATTCACTGCAATTTTGAAGTACTCTTTTGATGTACGGTATTTTATTTGGGTGCTCCGGGTCTTAGTTGCAGCATATGTGATCTAGTTCTTTGCCCAGAGATCAAACTTGGGCCCCCTGAACTGAGAGCACAGAGTTCTAGCCACTGAACCACCAGGGAAGTCCCTGATGTGAGATATCTTAGCAGGAGACAGAACCTGCTGGATTGTTCTCTGAAAATCTTAAAAACTGAGTTTACCAAAGATGCTAATAAAGACTTTTAAAAATTCCATTGTGTTAGTATTTATAGCAAAATTTATTTCTCTTAGCCATATTATTGATGCGTATTATCTGCTTTATATACTCTACTCACCAGTACCTTTGGAATTCTGGTAATAAGAATGTCCAGCTGACCTAAGAAAAAAAGGATGTATATAATATGTAACAACTGACAGTTGTATAAACATTAAATAAAGTATTTTAAATGAAAAATACGGACAGTATTACATATGCTTTTTACTCTCCATTTCCATCAGATATAATGTCTTGCAAAGCCTTCTCCTATAATTCTGGTTATATCCTAATGACTCCAGGCTTTTTCAAAGTGAATTATCAGAGATTTTTACCATACTATATATAAAGTATTTACTTTAAGCCAGATTTGGCCTTAATTTTACAGCCTCAGAATCTAATTCCTACACTGAGCTCAATGAAGTAATTGGGCTTCTGTGCTATCCATGGTATTTTCTTCCTTTATTCTTAATAAAATTATTATATGTAATTTAAGGTGAACTGGAACTAAGTTGGTCTAGAATGTTTGTACAGTTCATTTTTTCGGTTCTCAAATTAAGACAAAACACTCCCCTTTTCCTCTTCCTACAATTTTTTCAATGTCCAAGAATTCATTGATGCTCTGATATACTAGGATCCAGAACTTTGCTAAACACTCTGAAGAGCAGAAAAGAGGAACATAGCACCATCCCATCTTTAGAAGTCATCAATGCACCAAACACATAAATATATTTTTAAAGATGGCCATGGGTGCAGCAGGAGCCATGACTATGGGCTTGAGAGGAACATCCGGCAGTTCTCACTTTTAGGGAATAACTGATGCAAGGGATGAGGTACTGCCTCCAACAGCAATTTCACCAACTATCTTCAGCGTCCAGGAAATAATAGTAAAAACCCAATGGCAGAAACCATTACAATATTGTAAAGTAATTGTTCTTCAATTAAAAATTAAAATACAAAAGTTTCCACTAAGCAGTTAAAAAAAAAAAGTAAAAACCTGCTCAAAAGGGTTTATGAAAAAGGAACTATTGAGTGAAGAAAATGCCAAATTCAAGGTGCCTCTAAAACTTGTCTCATTACAGATTTTGAATCTCAATTTGACATAAAGATGACTAATGTCACACAGGGAAATGATTTGTTGACTTGGAAGCGCTCCTTTGAGCGTCTATTCCCTTGGTGCCTCCCTAACCCCCCACGCCCAGCCTGCCAACCCCTTTTTGTAGAAATACAGTGGCCAGACGGCAAACGTTCAAGCAGATTTCGCAGCGCCCCCTGGGGCACAAGAAGCACCCAGACGACCGTCGCAGTCACTGCGTTTAGTCAGTCATTGCACCAACCCTTGTCCTCAGCTTTCCTCAGAAGCCCGTCCCCTAAACTGAGTCGGCCACAACAAAGGTTCTCCCTTCCTCTCACTTCAGTACACTAGGGACCAGTCCACAGGAGCAGCCAGCTCCCACCCCCTCGTCTACCCCGGGATCACGACCAAGGGCTGACGGCCATCCTCCCAAAACCCTCAGGGCCCCGCAGCCTCACCCGCCGCCGCCACCCTCGGCCCTGGCCACTGCAGGCGGCTCTGTGGAAGAACTGCATTCCGTCCAGTCGGACACTGGACCCTGGTTGGGCATCTCCTCTCGGGTGCCCTGACCGCGAGCTCTCTGCGAGAGACGCTTTCCCCTCTCCCCTCCCCTGTCAGCACGCGTGCGTCAGGCCGGGAGATATTGGGGGTGAAGAGGCAGACGCCGGATTCTAGCCCCCTCCGATGAAGTCCGGACACTGCCCGAATAGCTTCGGAGAAGCGGGGAGGGTAGACCCAAGATCCTGGAATTAAGTTGGGGGAGGGGTGGGAGTTCATTAGTTGATTGCGCGTTTGTTCATTTGCGTCTTTTTGTAAAAGGGATGCGTCGCAGAAAGGAAGTATACTTTCCCTCTAAAACGAAAGGTGCCTTTCACCTCAGTATCCAGACCCTCTGCAAATTTGCAAATCTTGAGGGTCACCATATAAGTCAAACAGCAGTACACAAACCAGGGACCGAAGCACCTCGCTGAGGGATGAGGAGCGTTGTCGGTTGTCCGTTATTACCAAGGCAACCAGACCTTGCCAGAATCCCAACGGTTGATTTCCGCCAACTACTTCTGCGCACGCGCAAAATATCCCGGGCCTTTTGGCAAAACGCGTTTCTCTTGGGATTTGGCCTTCAGGACGCTCCGTAGTCGGAGGCGTGGCAGAACAGAAGACGCCAAGGAAGTTGGGTTGCGATTGGTTTCTACTTCGTGTTCCCGGAACTTAGTGGGCGTAGCGCGAAGGCTGAAGGGAGCGTGGTGATCAGATTCTAAGTCTGTGCGACTGGAGGCGTCAGGAACTGGGGGAGCTACCATGCCTCGGTATGCTCAGCTGGTTATGGGCCCCGCCGGCAGCGGGAAGGTGAGGATTTGGCAGGCGAAGGAGGGAAATGTTTGTGGGAGGTAGGGAGGTTCGGGTCCTGAGGGAAGGGCTGGCGGTTGTATTGGGGACCCTGAGACCTGGGCAGCTCGCTTCTGCAGCCTGGGCTTCACTGTCCTTTTTGTTGTTCTTTTGAAAGGAAATTAGTGATAGTTGCTAGTTTTTATCGCATAATTAAGCCCAAGATACTGCGCTTAAACTTGTTTCCACAACAACCCCGTGAGTTAAGTCCTGTTATCCTACTTTGCCGGTAAGGAAAATGAGACTTAAGTTTTTGCTCAAGATCGCACAGCTAGTAAGTGACGGCTGGAATTTGAATCCAGTTTTGTGTAACTCCAGAATCTGCCCGTGTCTTTAACCCGGGAGGTTAATTTAAGGTGGGGTCTCGTTAATCACTGTTTCTCAGAACTTGAGGTGTGGACTTGCGGTGTACTTAGGAAATACATGGGCCTGACATTAATGAACATTGAATCGTATATTGAGAAAGCCGCTCCCTTTTCAGTTTTCTTTCAGTTTGCATTGAGATGAAATCATCAGTTTGGTGCTAGTGTGTCTTCAGTTCAGTTCAGTTGCTCAGTCATGTCCGACTCTTCGCGATCCCATGAACCGCAGCACGCCAGGCCTTCCTGTCCATCACCAACTCCCGGAGTCCGCCCAAACCCATGTCCATCGAGTCGGTGATGCCATCCAGCCATCTCATCCTCTGTCGTCCCTTTCTCCTCCGGCCCTCAATCTTTCCCAGCATCAGGGTTTTTTCAAATGAGTTAGCTCTCCTCATCAGGTGGCCAAATTATTGGAGTTTCAGCTGCAACATCCGGAGAAGGCAATGGCACCCCACTCCAGTACTCTTGCCTGGAAAATCCAATGGATGGAGGAGCCTGGTGGGCTGCAGTCCATGGGGTCACTAAGAGTCGGACACGACTGAGCGACTTCACTTTCACTTTTCACTTGCATGCATTGGAGAAGGAAATGGCAACCCACTCCAGTGTTCTTGGCTGGCGAATCCCAGGGACGGGGGAGCCTGGTGGGCTGCCGTCTATGGGGTCGCACAGAGTCGGACAGGACTGAAGCGACTTAGCAGCAGCAGCAGCAGCTTCAACATCAGTCCCTCCAATGAACACCCAGGACTGGTCTCCTTTAGGATGGACTGGTTGGATCTCCTTGCAGTCCAAGGGACTCTCAAGAGTCTTCTCCAACACCACAGTTCAAAAGCATCAATTCTTCTGTGCTCAGCTTTCTTTAAGTCCAACTCTTCACATCCATACATGACTACTGGAAAAACCATAGCCTTGACTAGACAGACCTTTGTTGGCAAAGTAATGTCTCTGCTTTTTAATATGCTGTCTAGGTTGGTCATAACTTTGCTTCCAAGGAGCAAGCATCTTTTAATTTCATGGCTGCAATCACCATCCACAGTGATTTTGGAGCCCAGAAAAATAAAGTCAGCCACTGTTTCCAGTTTTCCCATCTATTTGCCATGAAGTGATGGGACTGGATGCCATGATCTTAGTTTTCTGAATGTTGAGCTTTAAGCCAACTTTTTCACTCTCCTCTTTCACTTTCATCAAGAAACTCTTTAGTTCTTCCTCACTTTCTGCCATAAGGGTGGTGTCATCTGCATATCTGAGGTTATTGATATTTCTCCCGGCAATCTTGATTCCAGCTTGTGCTTCATCCAGCCCGGAATTTTGCATGAGGTACTCTGCATATACATTAAATAAGCAGGGTGACAATATACAGCCTTGACATACTCCTTTTCCTATTTGGAACCAGTCTGTTGTTCCATGTCCAGTTCTAACTGTTGCTTCCTGACCTGTATACAGGTTTCTCAAGAAGCAGGTCAGGTGGTCTGGTATTCTCATCTCTTTCAGAATTTTCCACAGTTTATTGTGATCCACACAGTCAAAGGCTTTGGCATAGTCAATAAAGCAGAAGTAGATGTTTTTCTGGAACTCTCTTGCTTTTTCAATGATCCAGCGCATGTTGGCAATTTGATCTCTGGTTCCTCTGCCTTTTCTAAAACCAGCTTGAACATCAGGAAGTTCACGGTTCACATATTGCTGAAGCCTGGCTTGGAGAATTTTGAGCATTACTAGCGTGTGAGACAGAGAAGGCAATGGCAACCCACTCCAGTACTCTTGCCTGGAAAATCCCATGGATGGAGGGGCCTGGTGGGCTGCAGTCCATGGGTCGCTAGGAGTCGGACACAACTGAGCAATTTCACTTTCACTTTTCACTTTCATGCATTGGAGAAGGAAATGGCAACCCACTCCAGTGTTCTTGGCTGGAGAATCCCAGGGACGGGGGAGCCTGGTGGGCTGCCCATCTATGGGGTCGTACAGAGTCAGACACAACTAAAGCGATTTAGCAGCAGCAGCAGCAGCAGCGTGTGAGATGAGTGCAATTGTGCGGTAGTTTGAGCATTCTTTGGGATTACCTTTCTTTGTGTCTTCAACACGTCTTTAATTCTCCTCTTTTTCAAGAGCAGATCTTAGACTCAGAGCTTTTGACAGGCAATTATATTTACCTAGAACTAAAAGAGTTTTAAAGTTGTGTTATCTTTTATGGTTATCTTCACGTTATGATAAGCATAGCTGCTTTTCTGGTTAGAGATACAATTTTTTCTTGTAAGCAACTATTAAGGAAATCCTATTAGAGGCTCTTAAATATGGTAGAAATTGTGAGTATATTGATCAAATAACAGGAGTGTGGGAAACACGAGTCTGTGAAAGTGTTTTGTGGCTTCAGTTTTTCAGTTGACAAACTCATTCCTCTGATTCTTGGCTTATTCTGGATGCAGGAGATACACAGGTGACAATGGTGTGATCCTTGCTTTCCTGGAGCCAGTAGTCTATTTGGGATGTGTATGTGTGTGTTAGTTGCTCAGTCATGTCCGACTCTTTGCGACCCCATGGATGGTAGCCCACCAGGCTCCTCTGTCCATGGGATTCTCCAGGCAAGAATACTGGAGTGAATAGTAGACTGCTATCACACTTATAGGTGACTGGTCGATTAAAATGTAATGTGATATTTAGAGAGGGCTCCTAGGCAGAGAGAACAGTGTGTGTCAAGTCACTGAGGAGAAAGATAAAAGCATGATAGAGGTTATTTTTATATTCTAGATTAACTTTCACACTGTGTTAAATAAGTATCTTTCTATAAACTTTTGATGCCTACTATCAGAAATACTCTGGGGGATTGTGTTGTGACTAAAATACACACACAAAAATCCTCTGCCCTGATGGAGTTTATTCAAACATATTAATCAATTAGAAATAATTATTAAGTACTTATTATGTACCAGGTACTGTTATAGCTCCTGCGTGCATCTCAGTTGCTCAGTCATGGCCAGTTCTTTGAAACTCCATGGATTGTAGCCCACCAGACTCCTCTCTTCCTGGGATTTTTCAGGCAAGAATACTGGAGTGGGTTGCCATTTCCTCTTCCATTGGATCTTCCAGACCCATTGATCAAACCCACGTCTCCTGCACTGGCAGGCAGATTCTTTACCACAGAGCCACCTGGGAAGTATGTTATGGCCCCTAGGCTTATAAAACTGAATAAGACACATCCCTGCCTTTCTTTATTTATTGGTTGTGTCAGGCAGCTTGTAGGATCTTAGTTCCCAGACCAGGGATCAAACCCTGCCCCAGCAGTGAAAGCACCAAGTCCTAACCACTAGATTGCCAGGGAATTCCTAACACATCCCTGCCTTTAAATAGAGGGAGGGAGAGACAGACAAGTAGCCTTAATGTAGTATATGAGGGATGAAGAATTCTGTAAACCAGAAGGTGTAAACTGAAAGCGTATTGCCAGGCTGTTTTATTGGCCTAATGTTCTCTCATCTTGGATTGTTATTCCGCTGGCCTGGCAAGCTCATTGCTGTCCCTCAGCTCAGATACTCTCTTCTCAGATACATCATCCCTAACCAGCCTACCTAAAGCTTTGTTTGGACTGTACCAATCCTAGTGGATACATCATGTGTTAGATGCTGCACAGTGTAATCAGAAATTTTCCCTTTAAATTCTGCTTGTTGCAGATGAGAGCAGTAAGGAGCCTTAGTGATCATGGAAGACATCACATTTAGAGACAAGAAAATTTAGGGAGAGAATGCAAAAGCACCTCCCCATGAGTCTGAGCCAGGTCTGGATCCACAGCCCAGTCAGGTGTCCTAACCCCCAGCCTAATGCCTTTTAGCTTCTTGGTCAATGAAGGAATAGTTTTGGCCTTAGTAGACTCTGCCCAAGGTGGGTGGAGAGTCCTTCTGGAGGTGGAGGGGTAAGCACTATACTGAGCTTTGTTCTAACCCCTCGTGCTTGTGACATTACAGAGCACTTACTGTGCCACCATGGTGCAGCACTGTGAAGCCCTCAATCGATCTGTCCAAGTTGTGAACCTAGATCCTGCAGCAGAACATTTCAACTATTCCGTGATGGCTGGTAAGTCCTGAGCAGAGCCTTCCCCCTCCTTCAGGAAAAATAGGAGAGTGGGGAGGCAGTGAGTGCTGGCTGCTGCACACAAAAGCTGAAAATTAATGCAGCCTGGTCCCCTGCTTTCATGGTGAACATCATGAGGCTGAATGTCATGTGGTGACATCAGCTCATGTTGATGTGTGTGACAGTATCCTTTCTTAGTTTCTGATGTAGGAATGAAAAGTGAGTACACGCTCCCTCACCACCCTTCCCTTCTGTTTTTTTCGTGTTTGATCCTGTTTGGTAAATCTGTTTTACTGCTGATCGTACTATACTATAAGTGAGCAACCTTTAAATATTTTGTTATGTTTTTTAATCTTTTAATTTATTCAGATGTCTACTGAGCACTTGCTTTATGCTGGACACCAGAGTCGTAACAGAGAAGAACACAGATATTCTCCCTGCCTTTGTGGGCCTTTTAGCAAGGGACATAAGCAAAATGATAAAATGGGTTGCAGATTGTGATAAGTGCTGCTATAGGCTGATGTGAAGAAATAACTAGGGAAGAATGCTTTAGGTAGCATAGTCAGGGATGACATCTCTGAGGAGGGGCTATTAGGGCCTAGACCTGAAGATGGTAACATGCTCACCAAGCTGGCAAAAGGCTTTCCAAGATGAAGAAACATCAAGGTCACTATATAGCCGAAAGATGGGAAAGGGTTTGGTGTGTTCCAGACAAAGCAAAGGTGTTGATGAGCTGGGGCATAAGAAGTGAAGGAAGGAGATGGGTAGCAGCTAGTAGGACAAGAGAAGTATGGCTTTTATCCTGTTTTTTTTCACCCTGTTAGTCTGTTTGGGATGCTGTAACAAAACACTACAGACTGGGTGGCTTCTAAACAAAAGAAATGGATTTCTCACAGTTTTGGGGCCTGGAAGCTCAAGATTAGGGTGCTGCCAGCATGGTCAGGTTCTGGTGAAGGCCCTTTTCCACTTCTAGACTGACGACTTCTCACTGTGTCCTCATATGATGGAAGTGGGCGAGGGATCTCTTGGGACCTCTTTTATGAGAGCACTGATCTCATTCATCTTCCCAAAGTCCCACTAATTAATATCATCACGCTGGGCATTAGGTTTTCAGCATGAGTTTTAGAGGGACACAAATACTCATAAAGGAATTCCATGGCAGTCCAGTAGGACTCCATATTGCCATTGCAGGGCCATGGATTAGACCCCCTGCAGGCTGCGTACAGCAGAGCAAAAAAAAAAAAAAAAGCAAATCAAAAAAACCCCCTCAATTCATAGCACCTTTCAATTGTGAAATGCCATTTGAGGGTTTCCAGCAGGGGAGAGAACTGACATCTGATTTATGTTTTTAAAAATATCTCTGGCTCTCAGATGAAAAATGGACTCGAGAGAGTCAAGACTAGAAGGGGGACTGGGGTGGTCGTGGTGGAGATACAAAGGTGCAGACAGGTATCAGTTCAATTCAGTCGCTCAGTCGTTCCGACTCTTTGCGATCCCATGAATCGCAGCACGCCAGGCCTCCCTGTCCATCACCAACTCCCAGAGTTTACTCAAACTCATGTCCATCCAGTCAGTGATGCCATCCAGCCATCTCATCTTCTGTCGTCCCCTTCTCCTGCCCCCAATCCCTCCCAGCATCAGGGTCTTTTCCAATGAGTCAACTCTTCGCATGAGGTGGCCAAAGTATTGGAGTTTCAGCCTCAGCATCAGTCCTTCCAATGAACACCCAGGACTGATCTCCTTTAGAATGGACTGGTTGGATCTCCTTGCAGTCCAAGGGACTCTCAAGAGTCTTCTCCAACACCACAGTTCAAAAGCATCTATTCTTTGGTGCTCAGCTTCACAGTCCAACTCTCACATCCATACATGACTACTGGAAAAACCATAGCCTTGACTAGATGGACCTTTGTTGGCAAAGTAATGTCTCTTCTTTTGAATATGCTGTCTAGGTTGGTCATAACTTTCCTTCCAAGGAGTAAGCATCTTTTAATTTCATGGCTGCAGACAGGTATATATTTTGCAAATAGAATTAGCACATTTTGTGGGAGATTGAACTAAAAAGGTTGGAAGAAAGGGAGGGATCAAGAGTCACTGTTAGGTTTCTGACTTGAGCTGTTGACTGCATGATCCTGTTTACTGGGGAGGAAGACAAGTCAGTGTAGGATCATTTTATATATATATATATATATATATATATATATATATATATATATTTAAAGATGTTTATTTTGGTTGCATTGGATCTTTGTTGCTTTGTGAGAGCTTTCTCTAGTTGCAGCAAGTAGGGGCTACTCTTCATTGTGGTGCTTGGGCTTCTCATTGTGGTGATTTCTTTGTTGTGGAGCACAGGCTTTGGCCGTCTGGACTCAGTAGTTGCTCCATGTGGGATCTTCTTGGAACAGGGATCGAACTCGTGTCCCCTACATTGGCAGGTGGATTCTTAGCTATTGCTTCACCAGGGGAACCCCGGGCCATCAAATTAAGAAATGGAATTGGTTTTCTTTGTTTGATTTTGTTTTACTTGTTTATCAGTTCAGTTCAATTCTGTTGCTCAGTCATGTCTGACTCTTTGCAGCCTCATGGACTGCAGCACGCCAGGTTTCCCTGTCCATCACCAGCTCCTGGAGCTTGCTCAAATTCATGTCCATTGAGTTGGTGATGCCATCCAATCATCTCATCCTCTGTCATCCCCTTCTCTTCCTGCCTTCAGTCTTTCCCAGCATCAGGATCTTTTCCAATGAATCAGTTCTTCCCATCAGGTGGCCAAACTATTGGAGTTTCTGCTTCAACATCAGTTCTTTCAATGAATATTCAGGACTGATTTCCTTTAGGATTGACTGGGTTGATCTCCTTGCAGCCCAAGGGACTCTCTCAAGAATCTTCTCCAACACCAGAGTTCAAAAGCATCAATTGTTTGGCACTCAGCTTACTTTATAGTCCAGCTCTCACATCCATACATGACTACTGGAAAAACCATAGCTCTGACTAGATGGACCTTTGTTAGCAAAGTGATGTCTCTGCTTTTTAATATGCTGTCTAGGTTTGTCATCGAGCCCATCTTTGCATGAAATGTACCCTTGGTATCTCTAATTTTCTTGAAGAGATCTCTAGTCTTCCCATTCTGTTGTTTTCCTCTATTTCTTTGCATTGATCGGTGAGGAAGGCTTTCTTATCTCTCCTTGCTATTCTTTGGAACTCTGCATTCGGATGCTTGTATCTTTCCTTTTCTCCTTAGCTTTTCGCTTCTCTTCTTTTCACAGCTATTTGTAAGACCTCCCCAGACAGCCATTTTGCTTTTTTGTATTTCTTTTCCATGGGGATGGTCTTGATCCCTGTCTCCTGTACAATGTCATGAACCTCCATCCATAGTTCATCAGGCACTCTGTCTATCAGATCTAGTCCCTTAAATCTATTTCTCACTTCCATTGTATAATAAGGGATTTAATTTAGGTCATACCTGAATGGTCTAGTGGTTTTCCCCACTTTCTTCAATTTAAGTCTGAATTTAGCAATAAGGAGTTCATGATCTGAGCCACAGTCTGCTCCCGGTCTTGTTTTTGCTGACTGTATAGAGCTTCTTCATCTTTGGCTGCAAAGAATATAATCAATCTGATTTCGGTGTTGACCATCTGGTGATGTCCACGTATAGAGTCTTCTCTTGTGTTATTGGAAGAGGGTGTTTGCTATGACCAGTGCGTTCTCTTCGCAAAACTGTATTAGCCTTTGCCCTGCTTTATTCTGTGCTCCAAGGCCAAATTTGCCTGTTACCCCAGGTGTTTCTTGACTTCCTACTTTTGCATTCCAGTCCCCTATAATGAAAAGGACATCTTTTTTGGGTGTTAGTTCTAAAATGTCTTGTAGGTCTTCATAGAACCGTTCAACTTCAGCTTCTTCAATGTTACTGGTTGGGGCATACATAGGCTTGGATTACTGTGATATTGAATGGTTTGCCTTGGAAATGAACAGAGATCATTCTGTCATTTTTGAGATTGCATCCAAGTACTATATTTCGGACTCTCTTGTTCACCATGATGGCTACTCCATTTCTTCTAAGGGATTCCTGCCTGCAGTAGTAGATATAATGGTCATCTGAGTTAAATTGACCCATTCCAGTCCATTTTAGTTCGCTGATTCCCTAGAATGTCGACATTCACTCTTGCCATCTCCTGTTTGACACTTCCCATTTGCCTTGATTCATGGACCTGACATTCCAGGTTCCTGTGCAATATTGCTCTGTACAGCATCGCACCTTGCTTCTATCACCAGTCACATCCACAACTGGGTATTTTTTTTGCTTTGGCTCCATCCCTTCATTCTTTCTGGAGTTACTTCTCCACTGATCTCCAGTAGCATATTGGGCACCTACCTACCCGGGGAGTTTCCCTTTCAGTGTCCTATCATTTTGCCTTTTCATACTGTTCATGGGGTTCTCAAGGCAAGAATACTGAAGTGGTTTGCAATTCCCTTCTCCAGTGGACCACATTCTGTCAGACCTCTCCAGCATGACCCGTCCGTCTTGCGTGGCCCCAAACGGCATGGCTTAGTTTCATTGAGTTAGACAAGGCTGTGGTCCGTGTGATCAGATTGGCTAGTTTTCTGTGATTATGGTTTCAGTGTGTCTGCCCTCTGATGCTCTCTTGCAACACCTACAGTCTTACTTGGGTTTCTCTTACCTTGGACTTGGGATGGTATAGACCTAACAGAAGCAGAAGATATTAAGAAGAGGTAGCAAGAATACACAGAAGAACTGTACAAAAAAGAGCTTCATGACCCAGATAATCACGATGGTGTGATCACTCACCTAGAGCCAGACATCCTGGAATGTGAAGTCAAGTGGGCCTTAGAAAGCATCACTACGAACAAAGCTAGTGGAGGTGATGGAATTCGAGTTGAGCTATTTGAAATCCTGAAAGATGATGCTGTGTAAGTGCTGCACTCAATATGCCAGCAAATTTGGAAAACTCAGCAGTGGCCACAGGACTGGAAAAGGTCAGTTTTCATTCCTATCCCAAAGAAAGGCCATGCCAAAAAATGCTCAAAGGAAAGGAAGGAAAGTTGCTCAGTCGTGTCCGACTCTTTGCGAGCCCATGGACTGTAGCCTACCAGGCTCTTCCCTCCATGGGATTCTCCAGGCAAGAGTACTGGAGTGGGTTGCCATTTCCTTCTCCAGGGGATCTTCCCGACCCAGGGATCGAACCTGGGTCTCCTGCATTCCAGGCAGACGCTTAAACCTCTGAGCCACCACGGAAGCCCTACCGCACAATTGCACTCATCTCACATGCTAGTGAAGTGATGCTCAACATTCTCCAAGCCAGACTTCAGCAATATGTGAACCATGAACTTCCAGGTGTTCAAGCTGGTTTTAGAAAAGATAGAGGAACCAGAAATCAAATTGCCAACATCCGCTGGATCATCGAAAAAGCAAGAGAGTTCCAGAAAAATATCTACTTCTGCTTTATTGACTATGCCAAAGCCTTTGACTGTGTGGATCACAATAAACTGTGGAAAATTCTGAAAGAGAGGGGCATACCAGACCACCTGACTTGCCTCTTGAGAAGCTTATACGCAGGTCAGGAAGCAACAGTTAGAACTGGACATGGAACAACAAACTGGTTCCAAATAGGAAAAGGAGTATGTCAAGGCTATATATTGTCACTCTGCTTCTTTAACTTCTATGCAGAGTACATCATGAGAAACGCTGGGCTGGAAAAGGCATAAGCTGGAATCAAGATTGCCGGGAGAAATATCAATAACCTCAGATATGCAGATGACACCACCCTTATGGCAGAAAGTGAAGAGGAACTCAGAAGCCTCTTGATGAAAGTGAAAGCAGAGAGTGAAAAAGTTGGCTTAAAGCTCAACATTCAGAAAACTAAGATGATGGCATCCGGTCCCATCACTTCATGGGAAATAGATGGGGAAAGAGTGGAAACAGTGTCATATTTTGTTTTTTGGGGCTGCAAAATCACAGTAGATGGTGATTGCAGCCATGAAATTAAAAGACGTTTACTCCTTAGAAGGAAAGTTATGACCAACCCAGATAGCATATTGAAAAGCAGAGATACAACTTTGCCAACAAAGGTCTGTCTAGTCAAGGCTATGGTTTTTCCAGTGGTCATGTATGGATGTGAGAGTTGGACTTAAAGAAAGCTGAGCGCTGAAGAATTGATACTTTCGAACTGTGGTGTTGGAGAAGACTCCTGAGAGTCCCTTGGACTGCAAGGAGATCCAGCCAGTCCATCCTAAAGGAGACCAGTCCTGGGTGTTCATTGGAAGGACTGATGCTGAAGCTCCAATCACTTTGGCCACCTCACGCGAAGAGTTGTCTTATTGGAAAAGACCCTGATGCTGGGAGGGATTAAGGGCAGGAGGAGAAGGGGACGACAGAGGATGAGATAGCTGGATGACATCACTGACTGTATGGACATGAGTTTGAGTAAACTCTGGGAGTTGGTGATGGACAGGGAGGCCTGGCATGCTGCGATTCATGGGGTTGCAAAGAGTTGGACACGACTGAGTGACAAACTGAACTGACTGAGGTTTGTCATAGCTTTTCTTCCAAGGAGCAAGTGTTTTTTAATTTCATGGCTGCAGTCGCCATCTGCAGTGATTTTGGAGCCCAAGAAAATAAAGTCTGACACTGTTTCCATTGTTTCCCCATCTATTTGCCATGAAGTGATGGGACCAGATGCCATGATCTTAGTTTTCTGAATGTTGAGCTTTAAGCCAACTTTTTCACTCTCCTCTTTAACTTTCATCAAGAGGGTTTTTAGTTCCTCTTCACTTTCTGCCATAAGGATGGTGTCATCTGCATATCTGAGGTTATCAATATTTCTCCAGGCACTCTTGATTCCAGCTTTTGCTTCATCCAGCCTGGCATTTTGCATGATGTACTCTGCATATACGTTAAATAAGCAGGGTGACAATATACAGCCTTGGCGTACTTCTTCCCCGATTTGGAACCAGTCCCTTGTTCCATAATCAGTTAAAACTGTTGCTTCCTGACCTGCATACAGATTTCTCAGGAGGCGAGTAAGGTGGTCTGGTATTCCCATCTCTTTAAGAATTTTTCCACAGTTTGTTGTGATTCACACAAAGGCTTTGGCATAGTCAATAAAGCAGAGATAGATGTTTTTCTGGAACTCTCTTGCTTTTTTGATGATCCAGAGGATGTTGGCAATTCGATCTCTGGTTCCTCTGCCTTTTCTAAAACCAGCTTGAACATCTGGAAGTTCATGGATCATGTATTCCTGAAGCCTGGCTTGGAGAATTTTGAGCATTACTTTACTAGCGTGTGAGATGAGTGCAATTGTGTGGTAGTTTGAGCATTTTTTGGCATTGCCTTTCTTTGGGATTGGAATGACAACTGACCTTTTCCAGTCCTGTGGCCACTGCTGAGTTTTCCAAATTTGCTGGCATACTGAGTGCAGCACTTTCACAGCATCATCTTTCAGGATTTGAAATAGCTCAACTCACATTCCATCACCTCCACTAGCTTTGTTCGTAGTGATGCTTCCTAAGGCCCACTTGATTTCGCACTCCAGGATATCTGGCTCTAGGTGAGTGATTGCACCATTGTGGTTATCTGGGTCATTAAGATCTTTTCTGTATAGTTCTGTGTATTCTTGCCACGTCTTCTTAATATCTTCTGCTTCTGTTAGGTCCATACCATTGCTGTCCTTTATTGTGCCCATCTTTGCATGAAATGTTTCCTTGATGTCTCTAATTTTCTTGCAGAGATCTCTAGTCTTTCCTATTCTGTTTTTTTCCTGTATTTCTTTGCGTTGTTCACTGAGGAATCCTTTCTTATTTCTCCTTGCTATTCTTTGGAACTCTGCATTCAGATGCTTATATCTTTCCTTTTCTTCGTTGCCTTTTGCTTCTCTTCTTTTCTCAACTATTTGTAAGGCCTCCTCAGACTACCATTTTGCCTTTTTGCATTTCTTTTTCTTGGGGATGGTCTTGATTACTGCCTCCTATACAATGTCACGAACCTCTGTCCATAAGTTTAAGAATAGAAATGCTGGGCTGGAAGAAGCACAAGCTGGAATCAAGATTGCCAGGAGAAATATCTAACCTCAGATATGCAGATGACACCGCCCTTATGGCAAAAAGTGAAGAGGAACTAAAAAGCCTTTTGAAAGAGGAGAGTGAAAAAATTGGCTTAAAGCTCAACATTCAGAAAACTAAGATCATGGCTTCTGGTCCCATCACTTCATGGCAAATAGATGGGGAAACAGTGGGAACAGTGTCAGACTTTATTTTGGGGGGCTTCAAAATCACTGCAGATGGTGACTGCAGCCATGAAATTAAAAGACGCTTACTCCTTGGAAGGAAAATTATGACCAACCTAGATAGCATATTTAAAAGCAGAGACATTACTTTGCCAACAAAAGTCCATCTAGTCAAAGCTATGGTTTTTCCAGTGGTCATGTATGGATGTGAGAGTTGGACTGTGAAGAAAGCTGAGCGCTGAAGAATTGATGCTTTTGAACTGTGGTGTTGGAGAAGACTCTTGAGAGTTCCTTGGACTGCAAGGAGATCCAACCAGTCCTTTCTGAAGGAGATCAGCCCTGGGATTTCTTTGGAAGGAATGATGCTAAAGCTGAAACTCCTATACTTTCGCCACCTCATGCGAAGAGTTGACTCATTGGAAAAGACTCTCATGCTGGGAGGGATTGGGGACACGAGGAGAAGGGGACAACAGAAGATGAGATGGCTGGATGGCATCACTGACTCGATGGACGTGAGTCTGAGTGAACTCCGGGAGTTGGTGATGGACAGGGAGGTCTGGTGCTGTGATTCATGGGGTTGCAAAGAGTCAGACAGGACTGAGCTACTGAACTGAACTGAATGTATATTCACATTGTTCAAACTGCAAAAGGCACAAAGAGTAAGTATGCAGGAAAATGTCTTCCTCCTATCTCTGGGTCCTGGAAGGTGGCTTCCCTCTTTCGAGGCAGCCAGTGTTGCTAATTTCTAGGGTATCTTTCCATAGTCTATGCATGTAAAAGAAAATGTATATGTATATATGTATACATAGTAAATTTTTGTCTTTTTTTTTTTTTTTAACACAAATGATGGCATTCTAACACAGAGTTTTGCACTTTTCACTTAACAGTATACCTGGGAGATCATATCACATCAGTACTTAAAGAACTTTTTTTGTTGCTGCACAGGATTCCATTGTCTGGCTATAAAAAATGCATTTAATTTGTTTCCATGGATACTACTACAGTGAATAGCCACGGACAGAAATAATTTCATACATGTGAGTTGCTATATAATTGTTAATTATCACCAGTGAGGATGATGCTCTTGTGTTCTGGGCCTGTCTGTTGTTTTCAGACATCCGAGAACTGATTGAGGTGGATGACGTGATGGAGGACAGTACTCTGCAGTTTGGTCCCAATGGAGGATTGGTATTTTGCATGGAGTACTTTGCCAATAATTTTGACTGGCTGGAGAACTGTCTTGGCCATGTAGAGGATGACTACATCCTTTTTGATTGTCCAGGTAAGTCAGCAATTTGAATGTGTCATTTTACTTAAGATCACGCTCTTTCAGTCCTCAGTGGAGACAGTGGAGTTAGCATTTGTAGCTCTAAACCCTGCCGCAGTACGGTGCCATTTGCTCATTCATCGTCTCTTATTCATTCACTGAGTTTGCTGAGTGCTTATCTTGTTCACTGGAAATACCTAAAGATCAAAGTGGCCATGGTGTCTGCCCTCATGGAGCTCATAGGAAAGTGGGAATGTTAGGCAGTATAAATCAGAAATCACCCAAATGATTATTTAATGATTATTTAATATTCGTGACAGGCTTCAGCACAGACCAGCACGCAGCAGGGAGGTGGGGGGTTTCTGACCAAGTAGTGTGTGAGCCAGGCCATAGGGTGAGACAAAGGAGACTGTTCTCCAGGCAGAAAGCATGGGCTGAAGACCTTGAGGCAGGAGCCAGGTGGGTTTGAGGTGCCCAGTAAACAAAGGGAAGTGTCCTGAGGTGAGACTGGTAGGGGACAAATGATCACACCGACTTCTCAAGCCAAATCATGAATTTTAGACTTGAGCCTAACCTAGTTTTGATCATTTGTGACTCTTATATTTTTCCCTTTTTTTTCTTTATTTTAATTGGGAAATTGCTTTACAATATTGTGTTGGTTTCCCCTTTGTTTTTGATTGAACACACACATCCACAGAAAAGTGCAGATATCATAAGTGTACAACTTGATGAATATTCCCAAACCTAACACACCTTCATAGTACTTGCTTTTGATTAGCTAAAACAGAAGTGTGAAGAACATCACTTTCTACATAAAACTGAATAGTTTCCTTGGGATTCTCTTGGTATTGTGATTGCTTTAAGAGCCTGTAAGATCCCTTAAAAGTTGAACAAATTACCACCAGAGGTTGACTTCCTTTTTTTTCATTTTCTCAGCTGTCTTATGGCAAAATTTTTTTCTGTACTTTGATAATTTACCTTGTGTCCTGATTGTAACAGTCTTGTAATGTTCTCCATGTAGGTCAGATTGAGTTGTACACTCACCTGCCTGTGATGAAACAGCTGGTCCAGCAGCTGGAACAGTGGGAGTTTCGAGTCTGTGGAGTTTTTCTTGTTGATTCTCAGTTCATGGTGGAGTCATTCAAGGTTTGAGAATATATCTGTTGTCAATTCTTTAGTCATGGGTACAGGCAGATGACAATCTCCTTTAATTGTTTTTTGATTCTGAATATTTCCCAAACTATACTCCAGAGTTATTTAATATCCCTTATTATTAAATTATTATAATAATTTTTTTTGGCCATGCTTTGTGGCATGCAGGATCTTTTGAACTGTGCCTCCTGAAGTGGAAGCACTGAGTCTTAACCACTGGACCGCCAAGGAAGTTGCTATAATAATGTATTTTTAACATTTATATGGTAAATTATACTATACAGATTTGAGAGTACTACTATGAAGAAAAATTAGGCAGATGTGTGCATATATACGTCTGTTTTTCTGATAATGGTTTGTCTAGTTTATGAACTATCTAAAACAAACTTTACTTCTCATTAGTAGCCCCTAAGGAATCCCAAACCACCTGACCTGCCTCTTGAGAAACCTATATACAGGTCAGGAAGCAACAGTTAGAACTGGACATGGAACAACAGACTGGTTCCAAATAGGAAAAGGAGTACATCAAGGCTGTATATTGTCACCCTGCTTATTTAACATATATGCAGAGTACATCATGAGAAATGCTGGGCTGGAAGAAGCACAGGCTGGAAACAAGGGAGAAATATCAATAACCTCAGATATGCAGATGATACCACCCTTATAGCAGAAAGTGAAGAGGAACTAAAAAGCCTTTTGAAAGAGGAGAGTGAAAAGATTGGCTTAAAGCTCAACATTCAGAAAACTAAGATCATGGCTTCTGGTCCCATCGTTTAATGGGAAATAGATGGGGAAACAGTGGAAACAGTGTCAGACTGTATTTTTGGGGGCTCCCAAATCACTGCAGATGGTGATTGCAGCCATGAAATTAAAAGACACTTACTCCTTGGAAGGAAAGTTATGACCAACCTAGATAGCATATTAAAAAGCAGAGACATTACTTTGCCAACAAAGGTCCATCTAGTCAAGGCTATGGTTTTTCCAGTGGTCATGTATGGATGTGAGAGTTGGACTGTGAAGAAAGCTGAGTGTCAAGGAATTGATGCTTTTGAACTGTGGTGTTGGAGAAGACTCTTGAGAGTCCCTTGGACTGCAAGGAGATCCAACCAGTCCATCCTAAAGGAGACCAGTCCTGGGCGTTCATTGGAAGGACTGATGCTGAGGCTGAAACTTCAATACTTTGGCCACCTCATGCAAAGAGCTGACACATTGGAAAAGACCCTGATGCTGGGAGGGATTGGGGGCTGGGGAGAAGGGGACGACAGAGGATGAGATGGCTGGATGGCGTCACCGAGTCGATGCACATGAGTTTGGGTGAACTCTGGGAGTTGGTGATGGACAGGGAGGCCTGGCATGCTGTGATTCATGGGGTCACAAAGAGTCGAACACAACTGAGCGACTGAAATGAACTGAAGGAATATTTGATAGGAATGATTAAAGATATCATCTAAATTGAGAATTGTGATCACTGTTGTTTATGTCTACCTTTTCCCATCTCTTCCTCACCCTGGGAAACCAGGAGTCAACCATCTGATTAGTGAAATGTCCTGTCTTTAGAATTAGCCCTTCTTTTACTTAGGCCAGTTTTGCTCAGAGAGGAGCAGAAACCTCTCTTTTGTGCAAAGAGACCAGGGAACTTTCTTCATACAAAGTTAATTCATCTTCCCTTTTCTGTTTCCTCCTTCAGTTTATTTCTGGCATTTTGGCAGCTCTGAGTGCTATGATCTCTCTAGAAATTCCTCAAGTTAACATCATGACGAAAATGGATCTGCTGAGTAAGAAAGCTAAAAAGGAAATTGAGAAGTGAGTTCATTTCCGTTATCATCACATCTCTGTTGCTGAGATGAACCCTCTAAGCTTCATTTAAATGTGAAGCTATAAAACTAGTTTCCTGATTTATTCTTATTTTATTTATCTGTCTTCTTTCTCACTTTTAAAGGTTTCTAGATCCAGACATGTATTCTTTATTAGATGACTCTACAAGTGACTTAAGAAGCAAAAAATTCAAAAAATTGACTAACGCTATATGTGGACTGGTAAGCTTTTGAAGTTGTTGAGTTTTGTTTTTAATGGCCTTGTCAGGTGTTTATCAGCATCCATTCAGTGGCCACTGTTTTGGAAAGCACAGGCCAACCCTATTCCCTTGCAAAGGTGGGAGGGTGGGAGTCTGTGGACTGGCTGGTCAGCAGTTGAATTTAGAAGCAATCACTGGCAATAGCCAATAAATAAAATGACATACCTATTATTCTAAGCTGTTTTGGGAGTTCAGAACTGTCTTTGCCCTTATGAAATTTCCAGTGGTTTTTGAATTCAGGTAAATGCCAATGAAACAATGTCTAGTTAAGTGTTGTAGTTGGTCAGAGGTCAGAAAAATCAGTATAGATTTGCTGTTGTTATGTCTCTGTCTCTCCTCTCCACAGCACACACACAGCTGATTTTAATCAGAAGTTGTAAATGGTTACAAAACTCAAATATAATTTGAAAATTAAGTATTGTATACCTCAGAATGACCTTTTCTGAAATCCTCAACTTGTAGATTGATGACTACAGCATGGTTCGATTTTTGCCTTATGATCAGTCAGATGAAGAAAGCATGAACATTGTATTACAGCATATTGATTTTGCCATCCAGTATGGAGAAGACTTGGAATTTAAAGAACCAAAGGTAATTTCTGGTTTGGGGTGTTACTGCCTATATGTAAGAGTGTTTACCAGCACTCTGGCCTCCTGCATAATCCCAGCAAGTCTAAATTTTGTCTTCATGGTGGCAGTAGGCTAGGCTGTTCTAGGTAATCTTTGAAATTGACACCTGTGCTAAACAAGCAATACCAGTTTTACTCTGCCTTTCATTGAGTTAATACATATTACTGAGTTGAATTCTTTGTACTCAGAGCATGGGCATATATGCAAAGAGGAGGTGAAGTTCAACTGGCCTTGGGCTGCCCTCACAAATGTCAGTGGGGCCCTCTCCCAGCACATTAGCTGAGAATTGACATGAATGTAAACTCAAGTAAGAGTTTACTTTTAATGGGACATAAACCTTTTGCTGTGCTGTGCTTAATTGCTCAGTCAGGTCCAACTCTCTGCGACCCTGTGGACTGTAGCCTGCCAGGCTCCTCTGTCCATGGGAGTCTCCAGGCAAGAATAGTAGAGTGGGTTGCCATGCCCTCCTCCAAGGAATCTTCCCATCCCAGGGATTGAACCCAGGTCTCCCGCATTCCAGGAGGATTCTTTACCGTCTGAGCCACCAGGGACTCCCCATAAGCCTTTTAATTTATCACATATCTGGAAACATCTATCCATCATTCCTTTTGTTATTATTGATTACTGTGAACAACACCCAGAGCTGGTGCTGGGCCTTAGCTCTTTACAGAGCATTGCCTAAAAATAGTAAGCACATATTAGGTCTAACTGAGGAGAAATGAATGTATTTTCTTCTTTTTTTTAAAATTTTATTTATTTGGCTGTGCTGCATGCAGGATCGTTTTTAGTTGTGGCATGTGAACTCTTAATTGCAGCATGTGGTATCTAGTTCCTTGACCAAGGGTCGAACCTGGGCCCCCTGCATTTGGAGTGCAGATTCTTAGCCACTGGACCATCAGGGAAGTTCTGAATTAAATGTATTTTGTATCTTGTGTTTCCTTGGTGTCAGGAACATGAAGATGAGTCTTCTTCTATGTTTGACGAATATTTTCAAGAACACCAGAATGAATGAAGAGTTTATTTATAAAGTAACTATATGTGTGAGGAGCTTATGGCTGAACTGGCAGAACCTTCTTCTCTTAGGAAGATGGAATGCTAGAGAAAGCTACTTATTTAATGAAAAAAATAATACTTGACTCTTTATCAGCAATCATCAACATGCCTGAATCAAGTTCTTAGGTATTCTGAAAGTGCTTCTGTTAAACGTGGCATCGTTTGGTATTATTTTAACAGCATCAATTTAGATTTTAAAAGTCAAAGTTGAATGTACATAGATTTGTATATATAATATAAATTAGGACCTGGGGTACAGTTAAGACCAGTCTACTTTTAGTTTCACTGTTGATCTTTGTTATTTTTGAAGTTTTTTTGGAGGGACAGGAATTATTGTAACAAAATATACATTATATGTTCAGAGAAATAAAATCTGGAAGGATAGAGATAAGACCATTGCTTATTAGTAGCTTCTAGTTTTCCTACACTGAAAATGTATTTATTATTTGTGTAATTAAAAAATGAAAAAAGTAACTGTGTCTTAAGATATATATAAATAAAAGAAATATAGCACTAACTTTTCATCACACTTTTGTTTTCCAATCAGAGTTTGAAATACTCAACTAAGGCAAATTTTTGAATGAGTAAATTTCCCCAAGTGTCAAAATGTAGGCAGTGACTTTGTTTTTTAAAATGTGGTTTATAGTCTCTGAGCACTTGAAAAATGGATACTTTGCTTTAATAACAAATGCACACAAAAATGCAAAAGACATAATTTTTTCTTTTTACCTTCTTGCCACATTGAGTGGTTTATTTTCAGTATTTCTAAGTTCATTTGTGATAGGTACTGGGGAATGGCTAATCAGTCAACAGATACTTCTCCAGCACCCGCTAATAACCCAGACCCTGCTAACAGAAAGCAGAATCTCTTTCATTTAATCCTCACAGCAGGTCCAAGTTCCATTGGTGTTGGATCTTCCTACTGATGCAGATCAAGTCCCTGTAGAAAACCTGCAACTCAGGTTAAATTTTTAATCATTCTTGGGCCTAGATAGCAGAAGTACACCTACAGTGTCAAATTTGATCCATTTTCATTAAAGATGTAAAGTGTGAGGGGCCATAGCTATCAGGAGTAACTGATAGCAATGTGCCTGGGGGCCCAGGCTGGGGGCAAGAGTTGGGTATTTGCACCATAATCTGCTGGTGTGAGCTAACTCTCACAGGGGCACTTAGGAGAACATGAGTAGTAGACAACGTGAGGACAGACTGGGCTTCTTAGGGACTTCTTCTGTGGCCCAGTTCAGTTCAGTCGCTCAGTCGTCTCCGACTCTTTGCAACCCCATGGACTGCAGCACACCAGGCCTCCTGGAGTTTACTCAAACTCATGTCCCCTGAGTCGGTGATGCCATCCAACCATCTCATCCTCTGTCATTCCCTGCTCCTCCTGCCTTCAGTCTTTCCCACCATCAGGGTCTTTTCCAGCTTTTCGCATCAGGTGGCCAAAGTATTGGAGTTTCAACTTCAGCCATCAGTCCTTCCAGTGAACACTCAGGACTGATGTCCTTTAGGATGGACTGGTTGGATCTCCCTGCAGTCCAAGGGACTCTCAAGAGTCTTCTCCAACACCACAGTTCAAAAGCATCAATTCTTCGGTGCTCAGCTTTCTTTAGAGTCCAACTCTCACATCCATATGTGACTACTGGAAAAACCATAGCCTTGACTAGATGGACCTTTGTTGGCAAAGTAATGTCTCTGCTTTTTAATACGCTGTCTAGGTTGATCATAACTTTTCTTCCAAGGAGCAAGCATCTTTTAATTTCATGGCTGCAGTCACCACCTCCAGTGATTTTGAAACCCCCCAAAAATAAAGTCTGTCACTGTTTCCACTGTTTTCATTTGCCATGAAGTGATAGGACCAGATGCCATGATGTTAGTTTTCTGAATGTTGAGCTTTAAGTCAACTTTTTCACTCTCCTCTTTCACTTTCATCAAGAGGTTCTTTAGTTCTTTGCTTTCTGCCATAAGGGTGGTGTCATCTGCATATCTGAGGTTATTGATATTTCTCCCTGCAATCTTGATTCCAGCTTGTGCTTCATCCAGCCCAGCGTTTCTCATGGTGTACTCTGCATATACATTAAATAAGCAGAGTGACAATAAATAAGCAGCCTTGACATACTCCTTTCCCTATTTGGAACCAGTCTGTTGTTTCATTCCCAGTTCTAACTGTTGCTTACAGTTATGGTAATCTGCATACAGATTTCTCAGGAGGCAGATCAGGTGGTCTGGTGTTCCCATCTCCTTAAGAATTTTCCACAGTTTGTTGTGATTCAAACAGTCAAAGGCTTTGGGATAGTCAATAAAGCAGAAGTAGATGTTTTTTTGGAACTCTCTTGCTTTTTCTTTTTTCTGTGGCACTCGAGTATGCAAAGGGCAAAAACACCCTGATCTCAGTGTTGCTAGATTTTAGAAATGTTACTGTCACCTGAGAGAGGAAGGAAGATAAGACAGCTTTTCATTTGCCCTCCTCATCCTGCTTGAGCTATACCTCCCTCATTTAGCCTTATGGGGAGTTTGGTGTGTGCCTGTGGGGAAAAAGTGAAGGGCCAGATTCCATTTCCTTCCCCTCTGGACACGGGGGTTTAAAAGATGAATATGACAATTCTAGTCCTGAAAGATTTCAGTGCCTTATAGGAGAGCCTGACATGATTCTTTAGACAAATTTATGAGTGGGTGCCAGGTACAGGAAAGAATAGGAACGCTGAGGCCAAAAAGGACCTTAGTCTGATCTGCTGGGCCCTTAAGACTAATTATAAACAAGGAAACCTCTAATAAGGAATGTGAAGAAGAAAAAAATAATGAAAAGGAGCGTGATTGTGGGGCTACTTTGCTCCCATCAAAGAAGCCTCCTCTTGTTATTAGTCACTCAGTCGTGTCCAACTCTCTGTGACTCCATGGACTGTAGCCCACCAGGCTCCGCTGTCCATGGAATTCTCCAGGCAAGAATACTGGAGTGGGTTGTCATGCCCTTCTCCAGGGGTTCTTCCTGGAGAACCTTGAACCCCGGTCTCCTGCATTGCAGGCAGATTCTTTACCATCTGAGCCACCAGAGAAGACTATCTTTACCATCTGGGACCACCAAGGAAGTCTCCTCCTAAAAGGTGCACTTTGGCCAGAACTTGGCTTTTAACCTGAGGTGCTTTCCAGTAAAGGTTAAGAATTCCTTAGCTTTTAGTATGTTCCAGGCATGTAAGTTCTAAGCACATTCCATGCAATTCATTTCATCCTCACAAAACTGATGTAATCACTTATCTCCATTTTCAGATGAGGAAACTGAGGCATGGAGGTTAACTTGACCAAGGTGACACAGCCAATAAATGTTGGAGCTGAATTCAAACCCAGTTTTTCTCAACCATTACACAAAGAATCGCAGTACGTAATCACACAAGAGTAATACACAAATACACAAATCCCTTCTGTGATCGTTTTTTCCTTTTTAAAATCAGTGGATTGAGTTCATTCTTTCACTCAACACATATTATTGATGCTTATCTTGTACCGTCCTATTACAGGTATAGGGATATAAGCAGTGAACACAACAGACAATCCTTGCATTTTTGACGTTCATACGAATGGACGGAGACAAAACCCAAAAGTAAAACATAAAAGAATCATAAGAACTGAGGGAAAGGGGAATGAAGTGGGACTGAATTTAGGATGACCCAGGGAATGCTACTGAAAAGGTGATCTTTGAGAAAAAACAAAAGAGGTGATATATCTAGGATTCTGTAACCCCGAAATCAACCTCATTCTCGCGCACTCTTCACGCAGGCGCGATTCTCAGAGCCCCTGCCTAGGGCTCGAGCGCCCCCTGGTGCCCTGTCGGATCCGCTCAGCTGCAGCGGCTAGCTACATACTGCGAGGCCGGAAGCGCGGCGTCCTGCCCTCGCCCTCCCCTTCCGGCTCACTTCCGCCTACCCCGCCCCGGCTGCCAGACCGGAACCGCCGAGCTCTAACCAGATTCTTTTCGTTGGGGTGGAGACCCGGGCGCCTCCAAGATGCCGGTAAATGGGCCAGAGTGGGGGTGTCGGGAGACGGCGGGGATTTGAGAGAGTCGCGAGAAGTCTTGCGTGCGCTGAGAAAAGCGGGCCGAGGAGGGCAGAGAGAAAGCAGGGGCCTGAGAAGGGGAAAGGCAAGAGGAGAGGGGCCGGCCTCTGTGGGATTAGGGCGGCTCGGGGATGTCGGCCGGCCGTGGAGGAACAGGGCATGGCAGAGTGGGCCAGAGACCCGGGGCGTGCTCAGGAGACCGCCACAAGTCTGCTCTCTCCTGTCCAAGCTTGATCCTTTTTATCGCTTTTTGTGCCTTTCCCCATCCCCCCGATTCCAGCGGGGTTCCCAAAGCCTCACTAGAGCCGCGAAGGCAAGGGGTGCCCTTTTAATTTCTCATATCACAGCTAGGGCCCGGCTTCTTTTTTTTTCCCCTGTAGACCCACTTCCTCCTTCGCCTCTGGAGGCGGGTCCCTTATGCTGCCTGTCGCCTGTCCGACCCCACTTCCCTGACTCCTCCTCTCCTGTCGCCCCGGCAGTGGCTGCCACCCCTGAGCCGCTGGGTTTAGGGCTCTCCGAGCAGGTGCAAGGTCCGCGCCTAGTTTCCAAATGTTTGTTTTCATGTGCATCAGAGTAGGAGTTAAAATTGATGGTGGTTTGGTTGTTGTTAATTTCTGACAGCCGCAGGGGTAGATTTATCACCATCTTGGTCTCCATTTTGCAGATGAGGAAAAAGCATGTTGAGTAACGTGATGTTTAGCATCTGCTGCATGCCAAAGCACTATTATAGCAGTGAATAAGGCCAACAAATCCCTATTCTTAAGAAGTTTACATTCTAATGAGGAGACATAATAAATCTGTAAATGTAAATAAAATAAGGGGGATTGTTTCAGATAGTGACAAATGCCATGAAGGTAATAAGTGGGTAACAAGACAGTATAGCTAGTGCAGGGGAGGATAGGGCTGCGTTAGATGAAGCGTATCTGTAATAAAAAGGAGCAAATCATAGTTATATGTTTCGTAAATCCCATAGCCACCGTTTGACTCCTGATGCATGTCAGGAGTTTGTATCAATTATTCCCTAATTAGTCTTCAATGATTATGAAGTAGATATGTTAGTGGTTTTTCATGTTGCAGAGGAGGAAGTTGAGGCTCAGAGAAGTTAAGTAACTTGCCTAAAGGTGCACACTAGTGTGTGCAACACACCAGTATGTGTGTGTGTGTTGTGTGTGTGTTGGGGTGTAGTAGATTAACAATGTTGTGATAGTTTAAGGTGAACAGCAAAGGGACTCAGCCATACCTATACATTATCTATTCTTCCCCACACTCCCCTCCCATTCAGGCTGCCACATTACAATGGGCAGAGTTCCATGTGCTGTACAGTAGGTCGTAGTTGGTTATCCATTTTAAATCGATTTTCACATAAAGTGAAAGTCATTCAGTTGAGTCTGACTCTTTGGGATCCCATGGGTCCTACTAGGCTCCTCTGTCCTAGGCAAGAATCCTGGGCTCCTCCTCTAGGCAAGAATACTGAAGTGGGTTGCCATTTCCTCCTCCAGAGGATCTTCCCAACCCAGGGATTGAACCCAGGTCTCCTGCATTGCAGGCAGATTCTTTACCATTTGGGCCACCAGGGAAGCCCTTAAATACGTAAGCACACTAGTAAATCTTGATAAAGCCAGATTTTAAGCCAGAACCCTGATGCCTTGTACTCATCATTCCAGGTGCACAAAGAGCACCCTTGACTTCCCCCGTGATCACTTACTTATTATCTGTCTCCTCTATTCACCCGACAGAGCCAGGGCTGGTCTTGCATGTCAGTATTTCCACATGCCTTGCACACAGAAGGTACTTAGTAATCTTTTGATGAATGAATGAATAAATGACTGGGGCCCATGTTGTCTTAGAAAAAGCCAGACATCTTGTAAAATGCCGAACTAGAAGTTGGCCTATAAATTGTTCTCATAAATGTGATTTTTTTCCTCCCTCCTCTAACTCACATCCACCCATTGAAAACAAGTATATATGTTTTTATTTTACAAATGTGGAAATAGGTTAAGAGAAGAAAAGTGATGTCTTAGTCAAGAGGCATAAAGCCAGGAAGTGGCAGAGCTGAAGAGCCAGTGCTTGGACCAACAGCTAGGTTGCTGGGTACCTTTGATTTATATAGTGTTTGCCTATTTCTATAGTGTGAGTACCCCACCAGTTACCAATGTTCTGTCACCAAATGTGAAATTGGAAGGGAAGCACAGTAGCACCTTATCATTAAGTGTTTCCACCGTAGGTGCAAAAGACATAACTAACCTTAAGATCACAGACATTGGTAAAATAATTTTAAAATAGGAAATAATGAAAGTGTTAAATATTTATTACCTTTGTTTTTAATATAATTTATTTAATAGAAAATTTACATAATTTTATTTTTAATAATGGCTGTGTTCAACAACCAGCTTGCCTCAAATTTTCTCAGAATTACTCAAACTTTGGTAGTTTTCATGAGCCAGTTTATCTTGGATGAGTTATTCTTTTTTTTCCTTAAGGAAAGGTACTTGTTTGCCCCAGTGACATTTGCTCTCTTTCTGCTTCTGTGTTCTACCTGGCTTGTCCCTACAGGCTTACCACTCTTCCCTCATGGACCCTGACACCAAACTCATTGGAAACATGGCACTATTGCCAATCAGAAGTCAGTTCAAAGGACCTGCCCCTAGAGAGAGTAAGTCAAAACCCCTTTCCATTATTTTCACATTTTGGTATGAAACCCTCTGATGTTAGCACATCAGGGAAATACTTTCTCAGATTGCTCTTGTATTTTCTATTTGCTTGATGGATATTGTGCTTTCCACCTTCTCAGATCTTGGGTAGATGTTGCATTTAATAGGAAACTGTATTACTGCTGCCAGTTTTTCTGGGATATTTTGTTGAGAGGGAAGAGGAAATGTGCTTAATTCTCAACACTCTTCCTATCATCAGTCAGTTCTTACTAATCTAATGCTGCTGCTTCTATAGAACATCGTGTCCCCATCCTTTCTGTGTCATCAAGCTGGAAAAAACAAAGCATGTTTTAACCTCTTTCTTTATCTAAATCTACTTCCTTTGTCCATTCTTCAGGATCCCAGTTTTTACCAGTATCTCAGTCTTAAGTGTCCTGTATAACATTATTCATTTCTTCTCTTGCTTTTCTGAATTTTGTATCTTTTGCTTTCTTTCTAGGCACTCACTTTTTTTTTTTTTTGGAGCTTTTTTTTTTTTTTTCCTCTGTTCAGAATGCCTCATTCTTTTCAGATACTATCTGAGACTCTTCTGACGACATTCTGAGATGTTCTGCCAACAGTGCAATTTGTGTTATATTAGACATGGTTTCCCTGCAGCCAGGAAGGGTCTGCACTGAGTTCCATTTGTGGTTTCCAAGACCATAGTTTAGATTACTAATTTTGTACTGACCCTGTCTCCATTCTTCTGGCCAGTTTATTTGACTTGACTTCCTCTTAATTTGGTTTTGTTTTCAATACCAGTTTAACGCTCAGTAAACTTAATAAATTTGGTGAGTCACCACACTCTTGTTCTGAAATGGGAAAAAAAAAGCCACCAAAAACAGGAAAAATAATGTAAAAGAATGACATTATTCTTTTGCAGAGGAAGAATAAGGATCAGTGTTTGACCAGATTACTTCCCAGATTGTGACAAAATACCATATAGTATATCAGAAGACATAATTGACCAAGGATGAAGTAAATTTAATTACCACCTTTGCAATTCTTGGGCCCTTGAGAAAGAATGGGACTGCAGGAAACTGGAACTTCATGATTTCTATAGTTAAAAGTGACTTGTTACTCTTCCCTAGAGGGCTGGAATAGGACTGACTTGGAATTATGGAGAAATATAAGCCTGTGCTATGGACTAAGTAACTGTTAGCATTAATCTAGGTATTTACATTCAACAGATATCTTTTGAACACCTTATATATACCAAATGCTCTTCTCTGTTCTGAATCCTATCAACTGGCGTGAATCCTATCAGCTAGCCTCTTTCCCTTCCTCTGCAACATGACACTAGAGCTAGCTGGTTTTTGTAAGCACTGTGGGATCATAGAAGGAAGTTTCTTTTTTGCAAATAAGAGACTAGATCACAGGGAACATAAGCCTAGAGTTAGAATTCTTTTGGGGACTTCTGTGGTGGTCCAGTGGTTAAGACTGCACACTTCTACTACAGGGGGTGTCAGTTCGACTCTTGGATGGGGAACTAAGATCCCACATGTCCAAAAAAATTTTTTTAAAGGAGGGGAAAGAAAAGAGTTCTGTTAAAATTCTCCAGCAGGGGAATGGGCAAAGATAAAGACAACTGGATTAGAGTACGAAAGCTTCTGCATTTCTGCTGTGTGAGAGGGATAGCAGTCAGGGTTGCAGAATGAAAATAACCGTTTCTGCATTGCTAAAACCAGCTGCCGGATATCGAGACCCTGGGATTGTGACCTTTTTAAAATAAAAAAAGGAAAACCCAAAAAAAGCCAAAGAAATTTTGTAATGAGATCTGTCTTTGTTACAGCAATACTTCTGGTTTTTCTCAGTCTCTAGCCACCTTGAACAGATTGTACATATTTGAACTCACAGTTTTTGTAAAAAGAAAGATGTATATGTGAATCCCAGTACATTCCTAAATGAACAGCTGAGAGTTTTTTCCCCTAAAGCTATAGTATGTAAGTTCAAATAAAATTGTATGGAATTCTTTGTATTGGGTTGGCCAAAAAGTTCGTTGGGGTTTTCTGTAACATCTTTTGGAAAAGCCCGAATGAACTTTTTAGCCATCCAAATATTTTTAAGAAAGCAATTTATGAAATTTAGTCTGTGTCTCAGTCTGTTTTTGTAAATGCATTGAGAAACGTCTGGAGTGATGTTCACCAAATGCTGAGAGTGGTTATTTCTGGGTAGTGAGATTAGGGTGACAATTACTTTTTTTTTCCTGTGTTGATTCATTTGTTTCTCTAATGAGCATGTATAATTTTTATAAAGACAATAAAGCTGTCTGAATAAACCATGTGCTTATTTTTCTAGAAATTTTTTTTAAGACTTTGTTTCAGTAGCCTGATTCTATGTTATTCAATTCCAAAGCCATTGACTGTTGAGCTTTAATTTTTTTTTTTTTCTTTATGGCTTTTTAAATGTTATGTTTTACATTTGGCTAACATCCTCTGCCTTTCTCCCATCCTGCCCTGCTTAGCAAAAGATACAGATATTGTGGATGAAGCTATCTATTACTTTAAGGCCAATGTCTTCTTCAAAAACTATGAAATTAAGGTAAAGTACAAAACTTTTGCTCTTTAGTTTTCTGATGGGGATAGTATGTACTTGGCAGTCAGAGTTAATGTGAGGAATAAGTACAATGAAATTAGATTGTGTGATTTTTAAAATCCAGAACAGTGCCGAATTCTATGTTAGTCTTAGTTCACCATGGTTTTGCAGACACTGTCTGAGGGCCAAATCTGGCCTACCACATCTTTTTGTAAATTTTACTGGAACATAGCCATTTGCATTTGTTTACACATCACCTATGGGTGCTTTCATGCCACAACAGCTGAGTTGAGTAGTTGTGACAGGCTGTGGCTCACAGAGTTTAAAATATTCTTTGGTTCTGTACTGAGGAGATTTACCCTTGTATAGACACTTTTTTGTATTTATTTACTTAGCAGTATTAAGCACCTATTTTGTACGAGTCCAAAACCAAAATTTGCATGTGGTTTTTTACATACTTCTGTGTCCTAGACCCTTCCCTCAACCTCATAGTTCTTGTGATCTCAGGAGGAAGGGAGAAGTGGAAGTGGGTAGAAAAGGAAAGGGAGAAATGGAAAGAAGTTCTCTGAGATGCTTCTGTGAGCAAGTTACAAAGAATGTCAATAAATCTTCTTAATAATGTTCTAGATTATGGAATTTCAGTTCAGTTAAGTCGCCCAGTCGTGTCTGACTCTTTGTGACCCCATGGACTGCAGCACACCAGGCTTCCCCCTCCATCACCAACTCCCAGAGTTTACCCAAACTCATGTCCATTGAGTCGGTGATGCCAGCTCAACCATCTCATCCTCTGTCGTCATCTTCTCCTTAAGCCTTCAATCTTTGCCAGCATCAAGGTCTTTTCAAATGAGTCAGTTCTTCGCATCAGGTGGCCAAAGGATTGGCATTTCAGCTTCATCATCAGTCCTTCCAATGAATATTTAGGACTGATTTCCTTTAGGATTGACTGGTTTGATATCCCTGCAGTCCAAGGGACTCTCAGGAGTCTTCTCCAACACCACAGTTTAAAAGCATCAATTCTTTGGTGCTCAGCTTTCTTTATAGTCCAACTCTCACATCCATATATGATTACTGGAAAAACCATAGCCTTGACTAGACGGACTTTTGTTGGTAAAGTAATGTCTCTGCTTTTTAATATGCTGTCTAGGTTGGTCATAACTTTTCTTCCAAGGAGTAAGCGTTTTTTAATTTCATGGCTGCAGTCACCATCTGCAGTGATTTTGGAGCCGGAGAAAATAAAGTCTGCCACTGTTTCCGCTGTTTCCCCATCTGTTTGCCATGAAATGATGGGAACGGATGCCATGATGTTAGTTTTCTCAATGTTGAGCTTTAAGCCAACTTTTTCACTCTCCTCTTTCACTTTCATCAAGAGGGTCTTTAGTTCTTCACTTTCTGCCATAAGGGTGGTGTCATCTGTATATCTGAGGTTATTGATATTTCTCCCTGCAATCTTGATTCCAGCTTGTGCTTCATCCAGCCCAGCGTTTCTCATGATATCCTCTGCATATAAGTTAAATAAGCAGGGTGACAGTATACAGCCTTGATGTACTCCTCTTCCTATTTGGAACCAGTCTGTTGTTCCATATCCAGTTCTAACTGTTGCTTCCTGACCTGCATGCAGATTTCTCAAGAGGCAGGTCAGGTGGTCTGGTATGCCCATCTCTTTCAGAATTTTCCAGTTTATTGTGATCCACACAGTCAAAGGCTTTGGCATAGTCAGTAAAGCAGAAATAGATGTTTTTCTGGAACTCTTTTGCTTTTTTGATGATCCAGCAGATGTTGGCAATTTGATCTCTGGTTCCTCTGCCTTTTCTAAAACCAGCTTGAACATCTGGAAGTTCACAGTTCATATATTGCTGAAGCCTAGCTTGGGGAGTTTTGAACATTACTTTACTAGTGTGAGATGAGTGCAATTGTGCAGTAGTTTGAGCATTCTTTGGCATTGCCTTTCTTTGGGATTGGAATGAAAACTGACTTTTTCTAGTCCTGTGGTCACTGCTGACTTTTCCAAATTTTGCTGGCATATTGAGTGTAGCACTTTCATAGTATCATCTTTTAGGATTTGAAATAGCTCAACTGGAATTCCATCACCTCCACTAGCTTTGTTCATAGTGATGCTTCCTAAGGCCCTCTTGACTTCACATTCCAGGATGTCTGGCTTTAGGTGAGTGATCACACCATCGTGATTATCTGGGTCGTGAAGTTCTTTTTTGTACAGTTCTTCTGTGTATTCTTGACACCTCTTTTTAATATCTTCTGGTTCTGTTAGGTCCATGCCATTTCTGTCCTTTATTGAGCCCATCTTTGTAGGAAATATCCCCTTAGTATCTCTAATTTTCTTGAAGAGATCTCTAGTCTTTCTCATTCTGTTGTTTTCCTCTATTTCTTTGCACTGATCACTGAGGAAAACTTTCTTATCTCTCCTTGCTATTCTTTGGAACTCTGCATTCAAATGGGTATATCTTTCCTTTTCTCCTTTACTTTTTGCTTCTTTCAACTCCTTGCCAAACTTTAATCTCTTGGAATCCAACAGAGTGTGAAATCTTTATTTGTAGACTCTTGGACAATAAGCTGTGATCTAAACAGTCTGTGATGTTATGGACGTTTCTAATCTAATGCATGGTCTTAAGTGTGGTGTTCGTATTAAAATTCCACCACATTTCATTCTCTCTCGAATATCATAGACTCTTAAAAATAGGGAAAAGTGTAGTTTGTTTATTTAAAATTATAAATCTATGTAAAATTTGACCTGAAGTATGTGCCACATTTGATTTGCATCCATTTGTCTTCTCCACATTTTCCTTTGGGTCAGGTCAAGAGTTGGACTTTTGGAGCTCTTCAGGAATGGGTCAGTTGTGAAATAATTGCTTCCTCCTTTAGAGTCATAAATATTTCTATTCTCGGCACAGATCCTTAAGTGAAAGGGCTTTTAAAGATTAACCAGCCGTATGATTCACCTCAGGTTTTCCAGGCGGCTTTGTTAGCTCTCCTTCCTAGAAGGAGAAGTTACTGGTACAACTTCTCAGGAACCCAGGGCAAGGGGAGCTGAGGAAAACAGGGGCAGCTGCACAGCTCAGGGAGGAAGCTGGTGGCTGCCTCCCCAGGAGCAGACAGAGGGCTTGAGAAGATTGCATTTGGAGAATGGGAATTTTTGATGGTGTGATAACTGTGCTCTCAGTTTTCAGTTAATAAAAGACAAAGATTGAATTTTTTTATTATAATTAATTATTGCATTTTGCTCAGGACTGTTTTTAAGTTTTGTTTTCTTCCCATAGAATGAAGCCGATAGGACCTTGATATATATAACTCTCTACATTTCTGAGTGTCTAAAGAAACTCCAAAAGGTAACTAAGCCTGGGTGATCATTTGTCAGGAACACAATAGGTGTTTAGACTTGTTGAGACTTTAAGGAGAAATAGAAAATATTTCCTCTGAGAAGAAAATCTGAATGTAGATGTCTAAACTTACAGTAGTTGACTAATGAGAAGATAAGGATGATGGTGTTTTAATGCTTTCCATATATTTTTCCAAGACAGAAATCTTGACCAAAATATTCTTTTTTAAGCCCACGGCTCAAGGGTTCTTAACCTAGGGTCTGGGGATAGAATTCAGGGGTGCATGAACTTGAGTGAAGAAAAGATTACATTTTTTCACTAACCTCCAACTGAAATCTAGCATTTACTTTAATTATTAACGTAGGCAGCAGCCCACAATAGCATTAGCAATACCTGTGACTTTCTGCGGCATTTTCATACTACATTTATAATTGAAGATATTTTGAAATTTTATTTACATTCATTACTGCTTCAAAATTCAGGTGTTAGGTCCACTGCTGAGTCTTGTTATTTAGTGCATTAAAGAGCACATGTGTGGCTATGTCATGCATTTGCTTTTTTAAATATTGTAATTATTGTATCTCATTATAATTGGATTCTTGTGTAGTCCTGTTTTATCTTACTCATTTAAAAGGTTAGTTTGAGGAGAAGCCTACAGGCTTCACCAGATTACAAAAGGGCACAAAAACAGAACCCCAGACCTAGCCACTTAGACTAAAAAACTGCAAATTGAAATGTTATATCCCTTTCCCCTACGTTTGTGTATATAATTTTTTTTTTTTTTAAGTGCAATTCTAAAAGCCAAGGCGAGAAAGAAATGTATACACTGGGAATCACTAATTTTCCCATTCCTGGAGAGCCTGGTTTTCCACTTAATGCCATTTACGCCAAACCTGCGAACAAACAGGAAGATGGTAAGAATGTCTCCTCCCCCTTCCTGCATGGCACGTGGTTTTCTCCACTGGACTGTTTACCTGCCTCCTTTTCTGACTTGATTGTTGTACAGATTGAGAGTGGAATCGTTAGCTCATGCACTATCCTACTTTGTGAGAGTCACTGTCACAAAAGATCCTTGGCAACAAGCATGAAACGTAGAGAACCTTTTTGACCAAAATGAGTATAATCTTAAAACCATTTGAACTGCTGTTTCTATTTCTTATCCTGTTCAGATGTTGAAGAATATTGCCAAGGTCTGTGTCTAAATCAACAGCTAGCACATTTGGGATGCTTTCTCAAATATAATTTTTTATTTTACCTGCTCTTGATTTTAGAGGTGATGAGAGCCTACTTACAACAACTCAGGCAAGAGACTGGACTGAGACTTTGTGAGAAAGTTTTTGACCCTCAGAATGATAAACCCAGCAAGGTAAAAACTCTTTTCATTGCCTATATAGTTGATAAATCACCTTTTACCCTGTAGCCACTGTTAAACACACTAAGGTATTTAGTTTTCACATTGCAGTGTTGCTTAACTTTGGTACCTTATACATGGTAGGAGTTCCCTGAGTCACACAGAATAATGAATTACCTGTAATAAGAAATTTTGGTTGTATGTTCTTAGATTGGGGTGTTATAAACCCGTAGAACAGGTGTTGTGTGAGACAGCTTTAATGTATTTATTTTGTTGTTGTAATTTTGAGTGACTTATGAGTCACTGCAGGAAAAAAAAGAAAGAGAAAGAAAGGAAGAAAGAAAAAAAGAAAATTTTACATGTACCTTCAAAGAGCTTATATAATGTAAGGGCTGCCAGACCGCTATTTAGTTTTCTTGTTAAGTAAATTCATATTCTGCCCTTACCTTGACCCTGCACTGTGATCTGACCACCACTGTTCCTTGTTTTGTCCCCCCTTGTTAGTGGTGGACTTGCTTTGTGAAGAGACAGTTCATGAACAAGAGTCTTTCAGGACCTGGACAATAAAGGCAGCCTCGGCTGGACCCTGGCTCCACAGCCGTGGGCAGCATTCGCAGCAAGATGTACACAGTTCTTTGCCTTTATTTCGTAAAGTTTTATACAGAGGAGAGAAGAGCGTGTGTCTGTACTTGAAGAGCTCTTTATCAAGAATTTGGGGTGGGATGGGTGGGGAAGAATGAGTTGTTGCCTGGTGATTTGAAATGTCTGCAGTATTAAGCTGGTGCTTAATAAATAGTAATAAAGAAATTTCTAACATTTCATGTCAGAAGAAATCCATTGTTTATCTTTGACATTTACATAAAAATTGGGGGGCCCGTATTCACCTTTTTCAAGTGTACACTTCAGCAGTTGATAATACATTGTTGTTGCTGTTCAGTCGCTAAGTTATGTCCATCTCTTTGCAACCCCATGGACTGCAGCACGCCAGGCTTCACTGTCTCCTGAAGCTTGCTCAGATTCATATCCATTGAGTCAGTGATGCCAGCCAACTTTCTCATCCTCTGTCGCCCCCTTCTCCTCCTGCCCTCAATCTTTCCCAGCCTCAGGGTCTTTTCCAATGAGTCGGCTCTTTGAATCAGGTGGCCAAAGTTTTGGAGCTTCAGCATCAGTCCTTCCAATGAATATTCATGGTTGATTTCCTTTTATACACTGAGTTTTTCTCATCACCACTAATTCCAGAAGATTTTCACCACCCTAAAAAGATGTACTCTTTAGCAATCATTCTCCCCAAATTACTTTCCAACCCCTTCCTCCCACAGTCTCTATGGATTTGCCTTTTCTGGACATTTCACATAAATGGAATTGTAAAACAGGGGTCTTTCCTGTCTTGTTTCTTTGACCTAGGACAATGTTTTCAAGGTTCATCCATGTTATAATGTGTATCAGTACCTCATTCCTTTTTTTAAAAAAAAAATTATGGTAAAACACTGCAGAAAGGTGACTGCAGCCATGAAATTAAAAGATGCTTGCTCCTAGGAAGAAAAGCTACGACCAAACTAGACAGCATATTAAAAAGCCAGAGACATTGCTTTGCCAACAAAGGTCCGTCTAGTCAAAGCTATGGTTTTTCCAGTAGTCATGTATGGATGTGAGAGTTGGACTATAAAGAAAGCTGAAGAATTGATGCTTTTGAACTGTGGTGTTGGAGAAGACTCTTGAGAGTCCCTTGGACTGCAGGGAGATCAAACCAGTCAATCCTGAAGGAAATCAGTCCTAAATATTCATTGGAAGGACTGATGATGAAGCTGAAACGCCAATCCTTTGGCCACCTGATGTGAAGAACTGACTCGTTGGAAAAGACCCTGATGCTGGGAAAGATTGAAGGTGAGAGGAGAAGGGGACGACAGAGGATGAGATGGTTTAATGGCATCACTGACTCAATAGACATGAGATTGAGCAAGCTCCGGGAGTTGGTGATGGAGGGGGAAGCCTGGCGTGCTGCAGTCTGGGGTTGCAAAGAGTTGAACATAATTGAGTGACTGAACTGAATGTATAATATTTATTATGTTTTAACCACTTTTAAGTGTATAATTCACTGGTATTAAGTACATACAGTGTTGTGCCACCATCACCACTGTGTGCTTCCAGAACTTTTTTGTTACCCTAAACAGAAACACTAACCATTAAACCCCAGGTACCTGTAACTCCCAGTTCCTGGTCACCTCTAATCTACTTTCAGTGTCAGAATTTACCTTTTCCTAGCACCTCATAGATACGAAATCAAATAATGTGTATCCTTTTGTGTCTGGCCTCTCTTAGCATAGTTGTTAAGGTTCATGTATGTTGTAGCCTGTGTCAGTACTTCATTCCCTTTAATGGCTCTGTAATATTCGATTATGTGGATAGACCTCATTTTATTTGTCCATTCATCAGCGTATGGACATCTGAGTTGCTTCTATTTTTTTTTTTTTTGGCTGTTAATAAGCAGTGCTGCTGAGAACATTCATGTACAAATTTTTGTGTGGACATATGTTTCCGTTTCTCTCAGTTACATACCTAGAAGTGGAATTACTGAGTCATATGATAGCTATATGTAGCTTTCTGAAGAACTTCGGGACTTTTTTCCCCAGAGGCTGCACCAGCTGTACTGTCTTACATTCCTACCAGCAAAGCATGAAGGTTCTGATTTCCCCACATCCTCACCAACAGTTGTTATTTGTTTATAGATACCCTGGTGGGTGTGAAGTATCTCATTTGGTGATTTTGATTTATATTTCCCTTATGCTAATGATACTGAACAGCTTTTCATGTGGATATTGACCATTTGTCTATCTTTTTTTGAAAAATGTTTGTTCAAATCCGTTGCTCGTTTTTTGTTTGATTTATGTTTGTTGTAGGGGTTTTTTTTTTTTAATATATATACTAAATACTAGGCCCTTATCAGATACATGATTTGCAGATAATTTCTCCCATTCTATAGTGTTTTTTTTTCTTTTTTTACCTTGAAGGAAATGTTTATTTTCTATGAAGAACTGTTCCTTTTTAATTGAAGTATAGTTAATAGCTCAGTTGGTAAAGAATCTCCCTGCAATGCAGAAGAACCCGGTTCAATTCCTGGGTCAGGAAGATCGGCTGAAGAAGGGATAGGCTACCCACTCTAGTATTCTTGGGCTTCCCTTGTAGCTCAGCTGGTAAAGAATCCGCCTGCAATGTGGAAGGCCTGGGTTCAATCCCTGGGTTGGGAAGATCCCCTGGAGAAGGTAAAGAAAGGCTACCCACTCCAGTATTCTGGCCCGGAGAATTCCATGGACTGTATAGTCCATGGGGTCACAGTCGGACACAACTGAGTGACTTTCACTTTCATAGTTAATTTACAATATTCTGTTATATTCTTTTTCAGATTCTTTTCCATTATAGGTTATTATAAGATATAGAGTTAAGTTCACTGTGCTATAATAGTAGGTCCTTGTTTTTTTTAACTTTCTTGGTTGTGTCTTTTGAAGCACAGATATATTTAATTTTAGTTAAAGCTCATTTGTCAATTTTTCCTTTGGTCACTTATGTTTTTGGTTCATACTTAAAAACCATTACCTGTCCCAAAGTATCAGTTTTCACCTGTGTTTCCTAAGCATTTTGTACTTTTAGTTCTTATATTGAGGACTTTTTTTCCCCACATTGTAACAAATTTAGAGTAACAAGAAATTTTAGGTCTTTGATCCATTTTTTAAATTAACTTTTGTATATGAAGTGAGGTAGGGGTCTAACTTTTTTTCTTTTGCATATGACTATCCATTGGTTCCAGTGCCATTTATTAGAAAAGACTATCGTTTCTTCTTTGAATTGTATTGGCTCCCTCATCAAAGATCAACAGAACATAAATGTATAGATTTATTTTTACATGCTATTTTCTGTCCTTACGTGGCATTCATTTTTTACATTTGGCCAGTCTTTAGCATTTAAGAGGTTTTCATTGTTAGGCTGACAGTAAACATGAGTCCTTCCAAAAACTTACGGGACCATGTGTTTTCCAGGTATGTTAAGGTTATAAATTAGGTATTTTAGAAAGTGCCTCAAGACTTTTGGCCATAAAGTTACTGCACTGCCACTGGGTTGGGAAGATCCCCTGGAGAAGGGAAAGGCTACCCATTCCAGTGTTCTGGCCTAGAGAGTTCCATGGACTGTATAGTTCATGGGGTCACAGAGTTTTACACGACTGAGTGACTTTCACTCACCTTTGTTGTACCTTTATGTGTTAGATTTTTACTTTAAGAGGCAGTTGTTTTGGTATTATGTTGGAATTGTATTTGGCCACAAGCTCAGAAAACCCAATTTACAGTGCCTTGGGGGTTCTGTTGGTTTTGTTCTTAGTTATTGCCAATTGCCAATAGTTTGGCAGCACAGGGTCTTAGTTGCATGTGGGATAGTTGCAACATGTGGAACCTCTTGGTTGTGGAATGCGAACTCTTAGTTGTAGCATGTAGGATCTAGTTTCCTGACCAGGGATCGAACCCAGGGCCCCTGCATTGGGAGCTCGGAGTCTTAGCTGCTAAAACACTGGGAAGTCCCTGTTTTTTAAAATCTGGAAGTAGTCCCAGATGGGGTGGCCATTTAAAGATGTTGTGGAGGGCCCAGGCTCTTCCTGTCCTGCTCCACTCTTCTTTGCACGTGGCTCTCATCCTCATAGTCTCTCGATGCTCCCGCATCTCAGCTTGGCTGAAGGAAGAGAGGAGAGCATGAGGGCTGAAGGAGCGTAGCAGCTGAGTGCCACCTTACTTACCTTCCCAGAAATCCTGCCCAGACTTGCACTTGTGTCTTGGTCTCCAGTGACAAGGGAGCCTGGAAAGATTGTTTTGTTTTTTTAATTTGTTTTTGCCTGCACTGGGTCTTCATTGCTGCATGGGCTTTCCCTAGTTGCAGCAAGTGGGGGCTACTCTCGCGCTGCATGGGCTTCTCATTGCAGTGGCTTTTCTTGTTACAGAGCACAGGTTTAGTTGCCCTGTGGTATGTGGCATCTTCTGGACCAGGGATCAAACTGGTGTCCTCTGCATTGACAGCCAGATTCTTAGCCACTGGACCACGAGGGAAGCCCAAGAGGCAAGTTTTAACTGAGTATCTTGCCACCCAGATTGTTTGTATTGTGCTGCCAAGGGCAAAGGGAATGCATATAGGAGCAGAACTAAATTTCAAATGGTATTAAAACTGGAGCTTTGCAGTGAAACTTGATTGACTAGAGAATTTTCATTTTGGCTTTTATGGGTTAAAAGGTAATTAAAATGTTTGAGTTAAATTATAACTCTTGAGCATCTGTTCACTGGAAATCTAACTTATGGACAAAGTTAAGTACCATATTTCACATACCCAAGAAAACGTACTCCATAGATAGATAAAAGAATAGTCCTGAAGTCAAAAGAGTGTTTTGGGGTTTTGTTTTTTAATTGAAACTCTTAAATCAGATTCTAGGTGTTTGGGTTGGAACTTCTGTTATAGACTCAGAGACGTGTCAAAAATAAAGCAAGCCACAGTGATTCATATCAAGATCAAAGGTTTGTTTCTAACAAATATGTTCTATTTTTTTTTTAATTGTGGAAACATTGTGATAGAAACCAATTCACTGTGGTGCCTATTTCATCAGTACCAGCAGGGGGAGCACAGACAATCAGTTAAAACCCTGGCTTCTAAATCATTTCCCTTTAGTGCTGTATGATGGTTAAGGGTTTTGTTTTTTAACATACCAGGGAGAACACTTTCCAAAGGATTTAGAAGTAAATTATACATGAAGTATAACATAATGGGTTCAAAAATAGAGCTTTAATCAAAATGCAACGTTGACATTAAAAGAAGATGATTACAAGGTACGACTTTTTAGAGAAGGCAGTTTAGTAGTTATTGAGGTTGTTTTGTCTTTTTAAAAATGTATTATATTGTTAAGTGTTCATTCTTTTTGATTCAGCACCTCAGCTTGAAGTATTGTTGAATATTGGAACACATACACACACACCTGGAAATAATTCAGACATTTTCAATAGAGTATTGGATACATAAGTAGTCATGATGCACCTATAAAATGAAATATGCAGCCATTAAAAACAATAAGGGGCTCTTATCTGTTCTGTCATGTAAAGATGCCTTAGGATATACATCATTGAGTTTAAAAAAAAGGTTGAGGGTAGCATTATAGTATGATTCCATCCTTGTTTATTTGATTGTACATACTCCCAAAAAAACTACAGAGATACATAACACCAAACTGTTGAGAGTGATTATTTTGCACCAAAGGCAATTACAAAGACTTGTACATTCTAAGTCATATAAACTGTAATCCAGTAAGATATGTATTACTTAATAACTGAGGGGGCAGGAATCTAGTCTTTAAAAAACATTGATATAAAAATCAAATATTAGAAGAACTGCATTAGCCATAAGCAAGGTGAGGACAGCAGTCACCTGGTACTTTTCTTAAGCATGCTGTTTACAGTTGCTATTTTAATATGATTACTGTCATATGTGTAGTAATGGCACATGGAAATGCTTGAATAAGATTTATGAGAATTGTTTTCTTCTACATTTTCCTTTGCTCCAAAATTATTAGCACTGAAGACCTTAATAAAAGTCTGGAGCTGTGTCCAGAAAGGGATGTAATACCAAAAGCCATTTGGTTCACTTCTCCCTTCATTTTGTTTATAGCAGTTTGGAAGCCCATTCCATCAGGAGAGTGTAATTTTAGGGCCACATCTGTTCTGTGTTGAGTTTGAGATAAATCACCAGTCACAATTTCCCACTTTGCCTTAACACTGCAGCTCCAATTTACAGGTGGTCTGGCAGCTTGCTGAACACTTTGCATGTTTAAATCCTATTTAACCCTTTCAAGGGTCTTTGCGGCAGATACAAGTACTATCAAGAAGCTGACGCCTATAGGAATTAAATAACTTGCTCAAACTCAAACACTTGGAAGTTGGCAGAAATGGCAATGAAACCTAAGTCTTTCCAAACCTAGGGCTGGCCCTCGCAGCCATTATAAAATGGTCAGTTGGCTACATTGCAACTTTTAGTAAAACATTCAGGCAATAAAATCAGGAGATTGCAGATGTTCAAGAAATGTAAACAGCAGCTATGCTTTCCAGGCTCTTAGCCGTCTGATGAGAAATATGTATAACAAGATAAAAACCAAGAAATACTGAAAGATTGACATGACTGTTCAGTGATGTAGAAGCCCAGAGAAAGGGCAGGCTGGTGTTACTGAGGTCAGTTGGGGAAGACTTAATGAAGATGGCAGTTAAATTAACTGAGGTCAGAACAGGTGAGCCAAATCAGGTAGGCTAAATGAGAGAGAAGTATATTTTGACATAAGCAGGCCTGGCATGAAGGCAACGTAAGCACAAAGAATATGGGGACAAAGCTGCCCTAGCAGGTGATAGTGAAGGACCCATGTTTCTGAGAGCCAAGGTCAGGGTTAGAACTTTAAACTGTATTCAGTTAGTGGGACAAAGGACATGGCAGTGCCTCCACACAAAGGCACCATTCTGCTTTCACTGACCACCATGGCACAGTGGCAAAGAATCTGCCTGCCAGTGTAGGAGATGGAGGTTCGATCCTTGGGTCTGGAAGATCCCCTGGAGTAGGGAATTGCAACCCACTCCAATATTCTTGCCTGGAAAATTCCGTGGACAGAGCAGAGTCGGACACAGCTGAGCAGCTGAGCATGCACACGTGAGAACAATTTGCCTGATTTTTAAAAAATACTTATTTGACTTTACCAGGTCTTAGTTGAGACACCAGGGATCTTTAGTTGCAGCTTACTCAGTTGTGGCATGTGGGATCTAGTTCCCTGATCAGGGGTCAAACCTGGACCGCCTGTAGTGGGAGCACGGAGTCTTAGTCACCAGCACCAGGGAAGTCCCCTATTTGCCTGATTAATCATCACTTTTCCTGCCCCACTTTCCCCCCAAACCATTCCATAGTTCTGTGCATTACTTTCAAGTGCTTTTTTTAAAAACAAAAAACAAAAAAACAATGGCCTTCTTGAAATAAAATTCACGTATCATATAATTCACTAATTTACAGTATGCAATTCAATGGTTTGTAGTATATTAATTCTCCATTGTAACCATTTTAAGTGTACAATTCAGTGGCATTATATTCTAACATTTCTTAAAAGTTAACATGTACATAATAGGAAACCAAAAAACACAAGAAACAAAAAACAGTCATCCATAATCACAAGCAGTTTACCGTTTGACGTGTCCTTCTAGGTTTCATTTGTGTGTTTACACAAGAAACCATCCATTTTTATGTAATTAAAATCATAGTTATGTATCATGCTTTTTCACACATCATGAATATTTATTATTTCACAATCCAAAGGCTATGAGTATTTTGATGACCAAGAATACACTACACTAACTCAGTCTAGAAGGAGAAAAATATAACCCTGTATTTCTGAAACTTTTTATCATCCCAAACCCACTAAACAATAACTCCCCATTCCTCTTACCCCCGGCCCATGTTAACCTCTAATCTACTTTCTGTCTCTGGATTTGCTTACTTACATGTCACATATAAGGAGAAATCGTACAGTATTTGTCCTTTTGTAACTGACTTCTTTTACTTAGCATCATGTTTTGGGGGTTCATTTGTAGCATCCCCTTGTGTGACTGAATAATATCCCATTATCCATTCACCTGCTGATGGATTGTTTCTATCTTGTGGCCATTGTGAATAATGCTGTAATAAACATCAGTGTACAAGAGTCGGTTCAAATTCTTTTCTCTCAACGGTGCTTTAAAATAAAGATCACTCATTTGCCACTTTGTCACAAGTCCCCCCTGAAGACATTTCCCTGAACAAGTCATTATCTGTCATATTGCTATTTCAGTTTTTCGTAGCCCCAGTGCCTAGAACAATGAGATGCATATAAGAGGCACTTGAGAGACAGGAGGTCCTAGCAGAACTAGGAAACTGAATTGATTCCTGAGACAAGTCAACAGCTAGAAATCGGGAAGAATGAAGGACTCAGCAAAGAATCAGCCTAAGATTCTTAATTAATTAATTAGAGTAAATCAGAGTTAAAGGTGAATTAATAAAGTGTGGGAGTCCTAGAGAGGAATTCCTTGGAAGGGGTTGTTGATAGTGTTAAAATCTCCAAAAAACTTTATGGCAGTTGAACTCTCTTGGCAAACCTTGGTTTTGCATTTGTGTATGAATGAGTTAGTTGCTGTATTCTTACTTGTCTTAACCATCTCATAAACAAAATGTCAATCTGGACAACTTAGAACCTAGACAACTTAGAACCCTAGAATATATTGCCTTGCCAGCCACTTTTACTGAGAAGAGGGAAAATCATTTGGAAAGATGACTGTATTTATTCCCTCCAGTTGTCCAGGGAAATTCTTCATCCTGAAGTTACTTTTCCAATGAAAGGAAGGCTATCACTGCCAGGAGACACTTAAGGCATATTAAGTAATGTTTCCCTTAGAACAATTTACAAGTGTTATGTTTTCCCCTTGTACAAAAGACAGATCTAAGAAAAATGTCTAATGCAGCTGGGAAAGATTTTCATTCTTAGGTGGCTGTTGGATATTTAGAAATGAACTTAAGTGGAACAGAACATTTACATTTATAAATTGTTCCTCTATTCAATACTCCACAGAATCCATGTCATTCTGCATCTGTTAAGTGGCTTAGCTAAAGGTTCATAGCCAGTTGTGTGTCTAAAAAGACCCCTCCAGTTACAAAATTATTTTAGAAAATTCCATGAGAAAGGGGAGGCCTTGTCCCCTTGTGTGTCCCATGTTAAATATTACATGTGTCCTTTTCATGTTATGAAAATCAGTATGATCTGACCTGCATGAGTTTAATGGAACTTAACCTTGGATGAATGGTTAACCATTACTAAGTCACTTCAGTCGTGTCCGACTCTGTGGGACCCCATAGACGGCAGCCCACCAGGCTCCCCTGTCCCTGGGATTCTCCAGGTAAGAACAATGGAGTGGGTTGCCATTTCCTTCTCCATGTTAACCATGGGTGAGTGATTAACTATGGATGAATCCATCCTATTTTGTAGTAATTTATTTTAAAGAGGATTATAAAAACATTTCCAGAGGAGGTGGACTCTCCTTTGCCTATTTTTTTTCTATTAATATTTTGCTTCGTGCATTCTTCTTGTGGTTTATCAACTACACAGATGTATTTTACCACTATTTCTTTATTGAAATTATCAACATTTCTCCTGCCATTTAGCTAGTGATACATTCTCCTTCATTCCCATCAGGATATAAACATGTTATTTCTTCCATCTTAAGAAAGAAAAAAAAAAAAAACCTCTCTTTTTCTACTTCCCCCACCTGCTATCACTCATTCCTGCCGCCGCACCCCCTTCCCTGTATCACAGGACTTCTCAAGTTTGACACTTGGACATTTTGGATTTGATTTCCTCCTTCAATCTACTTAATGCATCAGACAGAACAACCATCAAAAAACAAGTCAGATCACATTACTTTTCTGCTCAGGACTCTTGACATCCATGAGCCTGTTTCCAACTCCTCTCCCACCTCTCTCAGCTGCAGCCCACTTAACCTCCTTACTCTTCTAACTTGCTAAGATTACTCCTGCTTCTGACCTCCAAGTTTATTGTTTCATTGCTCGGGGTCCTCTCCCTCCCTCTAGATTTCTACATGGCTCCCACTTTCCCTCCCTCAGGTCTTTACTCATATGTCACCCACTCAGTGCAGCCTTCTCTGGTTAAAAACAGCAATCCCTGCCCCAACGCTCCCTTTCTTTCTTCTCTACCTTTTAAGCACCTTTAAAAAAAACACGGAAATTTTATTTTATTTTTTAAATTTTATTCATTTATTTATTTCTGGCTGTGCTGGCTCTTTGCTTTACGAGGGCTTTTCTCTAGTTGTGGCAAGTGGCTTCTCTCTAGTTGAAGTACGTGGGCTTCTCGTGAGGTGACTTCTTGTTGCTGAGCATGGGCTCTAAAGCATGCAGGCTTCAGTAGCGCTTGGGCTCAGTAGTTGTGGCGCACGGGCTTAGCTGCCCTGCAACATGTGGAATCTTCCTGGACCAGGGATTGAACCCCCGTCCCCTGCATTGGCAGGCAGATTTTTAACCAAGGAAGTCCGGAAATTTTATTTTTTAAAAAAATGTTTTTTAAAGATTTTTTTTTTGATGTGGAGCATTTTTAAAGTCTTTATTGAATTTGTTACAATATTGCTTCTGTTTTATGTTTTGGTATTTTGCCCCTGAGGCGTGTGGGATCTTAACTCCCCAACCAGGGATCAAAACCATGCTCCTGGCCTTGGAAGGTGAAGTCTTAACGACTGGACCCCTAGGGAAGTCCTGGAAATTTTAAATATATATACACATTGAAAGAATAGCATAATGAACTCCCATGTACCTGCCACTTAATTTCAGTTGATACCAGAACTTTGCTAATTTTGTTTCATCTATCTCCCTCCACTCCCAGGAATATTTAAAAATAAATCCTAAACATTGTTTCTTTGGTGAATTGTATGTTTTATTACCATCTCACATAATATTTGTACTACTTAGTTATTGTTTATTGTTCATTAGCATGTCAGCTCCATAAGACCATGGGCTTTTGTTTTTGTTCCCACCCTCACCACCAAGTCACCACAGATCTTTCTGTAGCTTTCAGGTTTGTCTTTTCTGGATATCTCTTATGGTCTGGTTTCTTTTATCTAGCATGACTTTTTATTTAGCATAATATTTGAGATTCATCCATGTTAGCAGCAATTTGTTTTCATTTTTCATTTTTTGCTGAATAGGATTACATTGTATGAATATACCATATTTGGTTATATAGTGATCAGTTGAACATTTCAATTGTTTCCACTTTTTGCTATTATTAGATACGGTTTTATTTATGAAATACTTCAAGTGTATCAGTAGAAAAATATACAATAGCAAGCATTTTTATGCCTACTGTGTTCTAAGTGTGTTAGATACAGTGGTATATCTAGCATGTTTGACACCCAGAGAAGGTCAGTTTTTACACCACCATCCCCTTTCTTTTTTAGTAAGTTTTTTTTCAAGCAGTTTAAATTCAGTGCAAAATTAAGGGCCACTAACAGGGAGTTCCCATATACTCATTGCCCCCACACATGCACAGCCTCCCCCACTATCAGCATCTCACGCTCTTGATACTTTTGTTACAAAGATGAATCTACCATTATCACCTGAAGTCTATAGTTTACCTTAGGTTTCTCTAGGTAATGTATATCTTTTAAGTTTTGATAAATGAATGACATGTATCTTCCATCATAATGTCACATAGAATAGTTTCACTGCCCTAACCGTGTGTTCCACGGATTCTCCCCTCCCCTGTATCCCTGGCAACTGCTGATGTTTTTACTGTCCCCCGTTTTTATCTTTTCCAAAATGTCATACAGTTGTAATCATACATAATGTAACCTTTTCTGATTGGCTTCTTTCACTTAGTAATATGCATTTAAGTTTGCTCCGTGTCTTTTCATGGCTGTGCTCCAATGATTGACAACTGTTTACCTTGTGTATGGAACATGAATATGTAAAGATGATCATTGATTAGTCATTATAAGTTGATAAGCAGTCATTGATAAGTTTGCAGAATTTAAGGATCAGAGCCAGAAACTGTATCTTATTCATTTCTTTGCTAATCCACATGTATTTAAAAATACATTAATATAATTAAAAAGTATCAATATAGTACCTTTTTGTCCTGTATAATAGTTTTTTTCATTAAAAATGTGATTGATATTATTTAGGTAAAGTTTAATAAAATAATGCTGCTCTTGACTTTTTTTAATCTTATTTCTCTTTTATCTTTCAGTGAAAATCTTGGTTTCTGTTATCATTAATATACTTGTAATTTGCTTTATACTAATTTATAATGGTAGTAATATTATTATACCACATGCCTATGTAATACATAGTATGATTCTGAAGCTAATGATTACCTTATTAAGAAAGCTTCAGATTTCTTTGCAGTTGTTTGTTTGTTTTTATTTTATATTGGTGTGTAGCCAGTTGTTCTCACCTTTTGAGGTAGCCCCCACACTTTGTGGAATGTTTTTCTCTGAATCAATCCACTTCTTGCCTATCACTTCGTCTCTCACTGAATTCTACCATGAGACATCAAGAACCTGAGCTTCATTAAGTCCCGAGACCAGAATTAAGACCCAATAACTGGAAGATGTCAGTGTTCTTCATACCAAAGACCACCACCTGAGGCCAGGAACCAAAGACGCTCATTAAGATTAGGTGAGACCAGATTAAAGGAGTACACACTCTGTTCTTATCAGCAATCCCACCTTTAAATAGTTGCTATAAAATCCTCATCAAATCCTTCCAGACTGGGACACAGTTTTTCCAGACAGGAACCCATTGTGTCCCCCTTTGCCTGGCAAAGCAATAAAGCAATGTTTTTCTACTTGACCCCCGACTCCCAACTATTTTCACTGTTTCTTTTCTGACCATTATTGTTGGTCATCTTATTTCAGGGCTATTACTGAGAATAAAAGAAGAGTGGTCAAGAGACCAAGAAAAGCCACAGACTAGAAAATATTTTCTGATAAAATCTGATAAAGAGATGCTATCCAAAATACACAAAGAACTCTTAAACTGAACAATAAGACCAGGAACACCCTGGGAATTCCCTAGAGGTCCAATGATTAGGAGTCCCTATTCTCATTGATGAAGGCCCAGTCTCAATCACTGGTCAGGAAACTAAAATCCCACAAGTTTCTTGGGGCAGCCAAAAAAAAAAAAAGACTAAAACCAGAGAAAAGATCTGTATAGATACTTCACCAAAGAAGATGCACAGGTGGTAAAGAAGCATATGAGAACACGCTCAATTTCACAAATCACTACTGCTGCTGCTGCTGCTGCTGCTGCTGCTAAGTCGCTTCAGTCGTGTCCGACTCTGTGCGACCCCGTAGACGGCAGCCCACCAGGCTCCTCTGTCCATGGGATTCTCCAGGCAAGAACACTGGAGTGAGTTGCCATTTCCTCCTCCAATGCATGAAAGTGAAAAGTGAAAGGGAAGTCGCTCAGTCGTGTCCGACTCTGTGCGACCCCGTAGACGGCAGCCCACCAGGCTCCTCGGTCCATGGGATTTTCCAGGCAAGAGTACTGGAGTGGGGTGCCATTGCCTTCGCCATCATAAATCACTAGAGAATAGCCAATTAAAATCACAACAAGATAACACTGCACTCATATTAGGACGGTTAAAACTCAACCTGCTGTTTATTCACTCTGGGCTAATGACTAATTTCACAGGGTAAAAAAAAGAGCGAAGCCGGACTCCCGCAGGTACTACACACACACACACACACACACACACACACACACACACACACACCCCTGAGAGGAGGGGGCGTGGCACTTAGAGCTCGGGCGAGACCATTAAAGCAGTTAGGACTGTCCCTGGCGCCTGATTAAGATATTTAATTCCAACTGTTGGGGATTTTCCCTCCGCACCCTACTAGAATATTAATTTTTATTTATGATAAATGTTAATACATTTTAATTAATTTTTAAGTCTAATTTCAGTTGATCCTGAAGTGCCTTTTGTCCCCAGCCCGCTGTAAGCCCTCAGGAAAGGTTGCAACTTAAAATGATGTAACTTTTGCTAAAAACAAACAAAAACCCCAAACTAAACGGTACCACCTCACAGGGAACTTGGCAGGGAAGGAACGGAGGTTTTTGTTGTTGTTGTCGCTCCTCAGGCATTTCAGTAGTTGCCTATCACCCTGGGGGCGGGGCCGCGTGTAGACCCGATGGACCCGGGTGAGGCCGCCATTTTGGACTCTTCCCCAAGGAGCTTCAGCCGGCTTTTCGCGCTGCCGCCGCCGCTGTCTGCGGCCTTCCTGGGCAGAATGAATGTGATAGACCATGTGCGAGACATGGCGGCCGCGGGGCTGCACTCCAACGTGCGGCTCCTCAGCAGCTTGTTACTTACAATGAGTAATAACAACCCGTGAGTTGAGGCTGGGAGCGGCCTGGGGCTCGGGAGAAAGCGGCGCCGGTTTGGGAGCGGGGAATGTGGGGGCCTGGGCATTGGCGGGAAGGAGCGGATGCGGGCTCCCGGCTGAGGTTCCGAGGTCAGCAAGGGCCTCGTCGGGCGCAGCAGACTTAGGAAAGCAAGTTGAGTTCGCCGGGTCCCCGCGTTGTACACGGCGCTGGGACGCGCTCCCTGCGGGAGATGCGGCGAGCGGCTGCTTGGAGAAATGAAGGCGGAGGCTCTGAGAATGACCCTGGCTAAGATTTCCAGAAAGTTGGGAGCAGAGGGTTCGCTAAGGCACTGTCGCCGGTCATAGCGGCAGTCACATCTCTGGGCTGACTCCTCTCTTCCCGAAGAACGTTTTTTCTGTCGCCCAGGCTCAAAGAAGCCTTGTCCCCTGGCGCTTGATTAAGATACTTAGTTCTTAGTTTTACGTCCTCGTCCCACGTCTGAGGTTGATTTTTCTTTCCCCTTGAGTGTTATCAGTAGCGTTTGCTTTCTCGTTCCCGCAAACACGTAGACGGAAGACTTCCTGGGTGGGTGGGAGTGGCGCGTTTTTAAGGACCCGCAGTGACCCTTTGACGTTTTCTGATAGACCATAGGATTGCAAAGAGTCGGACACGAGTAAAGCGACTTAGCACACGTTGCGGATGAAGCGGTGGTTTATTTCTTGCCCCTTTGCTTAAGTTTCTTCGTTGTGTTTAAATGAAAATTTCTTCCCACGGCCTGTGAAGCCAAAGAGCTCTCTCCCACTCAGTCTCACCTATTCTGCTCTCTGTACTCGCTTCCCTGGTTATGCTCTTCTGTTACTTGAACACCCCAAGGTCGTTCTCAGCTCAGGGTTTTTGCATTTACCATTCTGCTTGGAGTCCAACTCAGAGCTCCCTCCTTTAGGTTTCAACTCAGATATCCTTCCTAGAGAACTCTTGTTTGGCCATCAGAATTGTCCCTGGCCCTCAGCATTCTATCCCTTTACCCTGTTATATATTATACATCACTTTTTGTTTGTTTGAGATATCTTTGACTTACTAGTCTGAGATGTGCAACATGATGATTTGTTATTTGTATATACTGTGAAATGATCACCATAGTAAGTCTAGCTAACATCTAACAACCCCACATAGTTACAGAAAAATATTTTTCTTGTGATGGGAACTTTTCTATATTCTTTTTTCTGTATTCTTCCTCTTAACACCTAATGAAGTCTGCAGCGTGCCTGTTGATATGCAAACGAAAGTGCGTGCAACCTCAGAAAGTTGAAACATGGTGTTCAAGTTCACACATCTAGTAAGTGGAGGAGCCACAATGTCTGGATTTTGGTCCTTCTGACTTTAAAGTCTCATTCTGACCCTCCGTAGTCTACTGTGTCAAGTGGCATTACAGTCTACTCAGTGTGGACCCATTTGCATTTGGGCTGCTCTGGAAGCTGTCTGGGCCACTTAACTGTGTTGCAGCTGTTTTTCCCTGTTTCATTCCCACTAGTGTGCTTTTAGACCTCACTATGTGAGGCCCATCATTTTACCACCGTCCACTTAGTGTTGACAGTGAGGAGCCCTGGTCTCTGTCAGCCTACTTTGTTTATTCTGGAGCTTTTCACCTGGTTCTTAGTGATCTGTCAAAGTATACAGTGTCTGCCATTGGGAATTTATACACTGGTCAGTCATTATTCTTGGTTTTTCAGATGTTACAGGATAATTAGGAGGTTGGTCTTCTGATTAGATTTAGCCCATTCTTCTTTATATTAGGCTGAACTGGCAGTTTCCTTTCTACTTTCAGGAGGTGTTTAAATTCTGACCTTTATCATTTCTATTTTAAAGTTTATTACTTAATCTCCAGTATATACCATTAAAAAAAAAAAGCAGTACTGAAGGGGTATGCAGATAAGTGTCTGCTTAGGAGTCTTGAACTTCACCCCACCTTTTCCCTTCTCTGGAGGCAACAAATTAAGTTTTTCATGTATCATTTCAGAAATAACTTGTGGATGCAGTAAGTAGGCCTGTAAGTTACAATATATAAACATCTGAATGCTTTCTCTGAGGGTAATATCAAATCAGCTGTTTTCTTTCATATCTTCAGTTCAGTTCAGTCGCTCAGTCGTGTCCGACTCTGCAACCCCATGAATCACAGCACGCCAGGCCTCCTTGTCCATCACCAACTCCCGGAGTTCACTCAAGCTCATGTCCATCAAGTTGGTGATGCCATCCAGCCATCTCATCCTCTGTCGTCCCCTTCTCCTGCCCCCAATCCCTCCCAGCATCAGGGTCTTTTCCAATGAGTCAGTTCTTCACATGAGGTGGCCAAAGTATTGGAGTTTCAGCTTTAGCATCAGTCCTTCCAGTGAACACCCAGGACTGATCTCCTTAAGGATGGACTGGTTGGACCTCCTTGCAGTCCAAGGGACTCTCAAGAGTCTTCTCCAACACCACAGTTCAAAAGCATCAATTCTTCGGTGCTCATCTTTCTTCACAGTCCAGCTCTCACATCCATACACGACCACTGGAAAAACCATAGCCTTGACTAGAGGGACCTTTGTTGGCAAAGTAATATCTCTGCTTTTGAATATGCTACCTAGGTTGGTCATAACTTTCCTTCCAAGGAGCAAGCGTCTTTTAATTTCATGGCTGCAATCACCATCTGCAGTGATTTGGGAGCCCCCAGAAATAAAGTCTGACACAGTTTCCACTGTTTCCCCGTCTATTTGCCATGAAGTGATGGGACCAGATGCCATGATCTTAGTTTCTGAATGTTGAGCTTTAAGCCAACTTTTCCACTCTCCACTTTCACTTTCATCAAGAGACTTTTTAGTTCCTGTTCACTTTCTGTCATAAGGGTTGTATCATCTGCATATCTGAGGTTATTGGTATTTCTCCCGGCAATCTTGATTTCAGCTTGTGCTTCTTCCAGCCCAGCGTTTCTCATGATGTACTCTGCATAGAAGTTAAATAAGCAGGGTGACAATATACAGCCTTGACGTACTCCTTTTCCTATTTGGAACCAGTCTGTTATTCCATGTCCAGTTCTAACTGTTGCTTCCTGATCTGCATACAGGTTTCTCAAGAGGCAGGTCAGGTGGTCTGGTATTCCCATCTCTTGAAGAATTTTCCACAGTTTATTGTGATCCACACAGTAAAGGCTGGAACTCTCTTGCTTTTTCCATGATCCAGCATGTCTCCCTAAATAGAATGTCAGAGCTGGAATAGATCTCAACTGTCTGAACTGTACCTTTCAATCCTTAACTTTTCTTTGTCACTTTATATCCAGTGTTTAGCCTATCTATCCTTTTTTTAAAATTATTTTTTATTAAGATAAGATTTGCATACCATCAGATTCATGCTTTTAAAGAATACATTTCTGTGGTTTTAAGTATATTCACAGAGTTGTACAACCATCACCAATGTATGTTGTAAAGCATTTGTATTATCCCCAAAGAAACCCCAAATCAGTTAGTAGTCACAAATCCCACTTGCCCAGCCTTTGGCCGTTACTAATCCGTGGTACCTATTCTTGAGTATCCTTCATTTGCTGAGCAGTTAACCATCTACAGAGTTCTTGGACTATTCTTTCTTTTTAAGTGACAGTAGCTTGTCACTGGCACCCCACTCCAGTACTCCTGCCTGGAAAATCCCATGGAAGGCTGCAGTCCATGGGGTTGCTGAGGGTCGGACATGAAGTTGCTGAGTGACTTCACTTTCACTTTTCACTTTCATGCATTGGAGAAGGAAATGGCAACCCATTCCAGTGTTCTTGCCTGGAGACTCCCAGGGACGGGGGAACCTTGTGGGCTGCCGTCTATGGGGTCGCACAGAATGGACACGACTGAGGTGACTTAGCAGCAGTAGCTTGTCCCTGTCAAAGAAAAAATGTAAATTTTAACTAGATGAGGGATGAGATTGGGGATTAAAAATACAAGTTTCCCATTAAGATTGGTGGACACTTCTAGGCACCTATAACACTTGCAAGCAATATTCAAGATTGAAGGGAACATTCTGCAATGTATTTCTTCTGTTACTATGTCCTTTAACCCCTGAGACTCAAGGAAGTAATCTTCTAGTGCTAGTGAAGTTTACTTGCTGCTGCTGTTTACTTACTTGGTCGTGTCCAACTCTTTGCTACCCCATGGTTGTATCCTGTCAGGCTCCTGTGTCCATGGGGTTTCCCAGGCAAGAATACTGAAGTGGGTTGCCATTTCCTCCTCTAGGGATCTTCCAGACCCAGGGATTGAACCTGTGTCTCCTGCTTGGCAGGTGGACTCTTTACTACTGAGCCACCTGGGAAGCCCCGGTAAGATTTACTTACATATGGAGAGAAAAACAACTTCTGTCAAACACGGCTAATCCTCTCATCTGTTCCATTCTGTCCCATTGGCTTGTCCTAGTCTTTTCCTGTATTTCAGTATTCCCATTTTCTTCAGTATTTAAAGAGTTTCAAATTCCCTCCAAACCTCTTTTTGTTAACACTTAAATAAAAAAGATTCAGAGTGGTGAGTTTCTCTTTTCCAGTTTTTTAACCCTTCGGCAGTATTTGGTAATATTAAGTCATGATTACTCTCCTTTGTCTGTATTACCCTGAGAACTTGATGTTACTGTGGGAGTATTAACTCTTAAGGGGGCTTGGGTTAAAGAGGGGGAGGAAAAGATATACACCTGACCCTTGAGCAAGTTTCAGAGGAGGGTAGGAGGCTCACAGTCAAAAATCAGTATATAACTTATATTTGGCTCTTTATGTATGCATTTCCTTTGAGTTTGCAGTTCCGCATACACAGATTCAACCAAGATGGTGTATAGTACTGTAGTGTGTGCTGTTGAAAAAAGAAATCTATGTATTGGTGGACCCTGTAATTCAAGCCTGGTTTGTTCAAGGGTCAGCTGTATTAATATTTCTCTTTGTATATCTCTATATTACTGAATTTGATTTAGAAGTATCATTGTTTTCATAGTAAGTAAAGGAAAACAACAATTTAAGGTAATTTCCTACATATGTTGACAGTATTAACATGGAGTATGAGTCTTGGCTCTTTTTTTAGGGACTAGCAATTAAAGTACATTGCCTATGTTTTTCGGCTTATGTAGACACTAAGGAGGGCATTCTTTCTGACATTTCAAAGTAACCCATGTAGGGGGTATACTTTCTTTGTTTTTCTAGTGAGTTATTCTCCCCATCTCAGAAGTACCAGCTTTTGGTGTATCATGCAGATTCTCTCTTTCATGATAAGGAGTATCGGAATGCTGTGAGTAAGTATACTATGGCTTTACAGCAGAAGAAAGCCCTAAGTAAAACTTCAAAAGTGAGACCTTCAACTGGAAATTCTGCATCCACTCCACAGAGTCAGGTAATTGGAGATAGATATGTGATATGTTTTTAGTTTGTTTGTATTGAGAGCAGGAGAGGTGGAAGGAATTTAAGACTGCTTATTAGATGTAGAAGATGTAAAATAAAAAGAAATTTTAAGAAAAAAAAAAAAAGTACTTTTAAGGACTTCCCTGGTGGCTCAGTGGTAAAGAATCTGCCTGTCAGTGCAGGAGAAATGGGTTCAATCCCTGATCTGGAAAGATCCCACATGCCTCGGAGCAACTGAGCCCATGTACCATAACTATAGAGCCTGTGCTCTTGAGCCCGGGAACAGTGGTTGACAAGATAAGCCACCACAGTAAGAAGCTTGTGCACTGCAACTAGAGACCAGCCCTGCTCGCCCCCCGCTCACTGCAACTAGAGAAAAGCCTGCACAACAGTGAAGATTCAGCACAGCCAAAAATAAATTAAAAAAATTTTAAAGTAATTTTAAAGGGGAGCTGACTGGAGAAACAAAGGTTAAAAACCACTTAGGTACAAGAATTCATCCAACCAAGCACAAAGGGCTAAAAACAAAATTCACTCTGGATGAATTGAAAAACAGAATTATCTGGGCTCTAACCAAAGTCATGTATTAGTCCTCCTTTTTATACAAACAATTAAGAAATCAAAAGTTTTATTTATTTTTTAATTTAATGAAAGTACACTTTCAAGATGTCACTCAGTTTTAGGATTGCGAATACCTGGGGAAATTCATATGAAATTATCTTTCGAGTTCTTGCTAGTTTTGGTTGCTTGATGATTAAATAAATGAAGGGTAAAAAACTAATTTCACCACTTGACAGTTATACCATTGCTAGATATTTACTGTAATAGTTGATTTGCAAAAGGTTTACAAGGGTATATAAGTAAGCTGCTTACTATAGCACTGTTTATAATGGTAAGAAACTACAAGCAAAAGTGTTTATCAGTAGGATCTAGTTATAGTGTAGCCCTAGGATGGGGTATTGAGGAAGTGAAATACAGCGTTGTATGTGCTGATTTGGAAAGGCCTGTATATATTAGTAAATAAGCTTTTAAGTAGTATGTTCACTACTCTTTCTGTTTAAAGGTGATAGTTATTTTAATTTTGTGGCCACACTGTGCTACTTGTGGGATCTTGGTTCCCCAACCAGGGATTGAACCTGAACCCACCTTGGCCCTCTTGGCAGTGAAAGTGTGGAGTCCTAACCACTGGACTGCCAGGGAATTCCCTAAAGGGGATAGTTTATAGACATATATCCTGGTATATGCCTAAAATATATATGGATAATATACATGGAAAATTTAGCATATGTGTGTGAAGAAAATTAACAAAACTTTAGAGGAGGGGAACCTTGACTTTCAGTTTGAACCTGTCTTTAAATTATACATGCAATTTACATTTAAAAGGAATGTCAGAATGAACTGAAGTGAAATTATGAATCACATTCTGTATTTTTCCACATTAAAAAAAGACAAAGTAATATAATTGCTTTTTTTTTTTTTTTTTTTTTTAGCACCTGTACATTTTTCTCTTGTTTTATTTCTCTTTATGTAGAGCCTTTGTGTTTTGTTACTAAAGAGCTGATTGCCAGGAATTGTTTTCCGGCCCTGAATGGAAGTCATGTGTATTATCCACACAGAATAATTCATAGAAGTAATATTTGGGGGCATTCTGTATGCTAAGCACTATGCTTATTTAATCTTGAAGGAGTTTTTTTAAAAATTGAGATACAGTTTACAACATAATATTCACAGTTCAGGGTAGGATATTGAATAATTCCAGAATGTTTACATCCCTCTAGAAGAGCCTTGTGTTTTTTATTTCTGTAGCCCCTGGAAATCACTGACCTTTCTGCCTCTGTGGGTTCGCCTGTTCTGGACCTTTTATATGAATGGAATCATGCAATGTGGCCTTTTGTGGCTGGCTGCTTTTACTTAGTATGTTTTCAAGGTTGATCCATATTATGGCACATAATAAAGAAGCAATTGTTTATTCCTTTTTGTTGCAGAATAATATTCCATTGCGTGGATGTGCCATATTTTAACTGTTCATTAGTTGGTGGGCATTTGTGTTTCTGCTTTTTATCATTAATGATGCTATGAACATTTTTGTGCAGGTTTTTGTGTGGACATATGTTTTCAGTTTTCTTGGCTGTATACACAGAAGCAGAATTACTGGGTCATATGGTAATCATGTTTAACATTTTGAAGAACTGCCATACTGCTGAAGTAATATTTTGAAGAGATGTTTTCATTTCCTCTTAAGTGTCTTCCATCTGAAATTGAAGTAAAATACAAAATGGCTGAATGTTACACAATGCTAAAACAAGATAAAGATGCCATCGCTATACTTGATGGGATCCCTTCAAGACAAAGAACTCCCAAAGTAAGTCGAATTAACAATTTGGTTACATATTTTTCTCTTCCCCAGTCCTTCCAGCTGTCTTCCTCTGTGTTTTCAGGGACTACATCTGAACATTTTACAAACCTTGTCTCTGATTCCCACTTTGTTCCCCTGTTCTCCCTGTTTAGAGAGAGGAGTGACTTTCTTATAAGACCCTGAAAATTCTGCTGAGGAAAATGGTAGCTGGAGAGTACTACATGTGTTTAATTATTTTGTTTTTCTTATTGTAGGAAACATGATTTGCAATATATTTCCAGGTAGCAACAGTACTTTTTAAGAATCTCATTTTTTGCATTCTGTAGGTATGCCCATTTGATAATGTGTATTCCTTTTATTTTCAGAATTAAAACTTCAAGATTCTTTGTACGTATTTGTGTATAGGATAGTATTTGTGTTTTATTTGGCAATAATAGTATATAGAACACCTTCAACTGAAATCGAAAGATCTAGTTTCTTGTCTTTGCATTTAGGGCATATAAGCAGTGTGTAGTGTGAACTTGGGCAAGTTAAAAATCTGGCTTTACTTTTTTCCTTATTGAGGATGATAATACTTTCTCCGGTATAAACTAAGTTTATGGATGTGAGAATACTTTTTAAAATACTATTCTATAAGGAGTATTATATTAGGCATCTGAATACAGGTTTTCTTTGAAGTCCAGTTTAGAAAAACAATGAAAATCTTAGCTCTTAGGAGTGAATTCACATCATTATTTAATATTCTAACACATACTTTCATGTCACCTACTTTCCTCTCTTCATTGAAAAACTGCAGTGTAGTTAACAATAGGAACTTGTGCACATCTTCCTGCCATTAAAAGAAAAGGAATTATAAGCAGTAGGAACCAGGTGTATTTAGTGTTTTTTCACCCAAGTGTTACTGAGTTTTAAAAGTAATCACACTTGATGAGAACATGTTTAAGCATCTCATGTTGAAGATTTATTTACTATTTTCTGAATTTTAAAAATTAAGCTATTTCTTCATATTTTATGGTGATAATTGTTATTTAAAACATTTGTAAGTGTATTATAGACTAACCTGTCTCACAACAAGCTGGGCACTGTATACTTAATTATATTCTGGTACGCTATGAAAGTCTTACCCTAAGAATAATTTTTTTGTATATATGAGGGTGTCTTCATTTGGAAAATGCTGCTTTGATTGTAAGCTTTGAAGGATACCTAGTCCTTATCTTATTGGAAACGTTCCATAATTTCTTCTTAATGACTTGAGGGATTTTGGGGGCATTTTTAAAAATGAGTAATGGCCAAGAAAGTGAGCCTTGTGGTATCCAACACTTTGGTGTTTACAGCTGTCGTTTTAGGAAGAACTAGAGGAGTCCACATACGTTAGGAGTACATATCCTTCATAGAGCTGTTGTAGCCAGGAGCAAACAAAGATGTGTGCCTCAAACATAAACCTATAATATTTACAGTTTTTCTTTCTTGTCCGTTAGGGAGTTAACTGGCTTCTCAGTCTGTGTAAAGGACAAGGAAGTGAGTCAAAAAACGTCTAAATGAACGTCTGTTAATGTATGGTAAACACCGCCACACATTCCTTCACATTTTAAAGGAAAATTCCAGTGTGAGATTATTATGTCTTGGAAAATCTTCAACTTTTAAGAGAAACATACCAAGAAACAATTTGTCACTCAGTTTTTAGAAAATGATGACTGCTTATATTTATAACTGGTGGAATGCAACTTTAATGATGTCCCCAAGTAAGGATCTGTTTTTAAAAAGAATTGACTTTCTAACTAGGTAGTTCTCAAAACTCAAAGTGTCAGGTAGTTTAAACGGAATATTTAATATTTGTTGAGATAGAAGGCCCGTCAGTCATAGTTCGTTAATAACAAGCAGTCAAGAAAGGATTTTAAATTTAATTCTTTTATTTTTTTCAAGTATTGACACCAATACTGGAGTTTTCCTTTAAGTACCTTTTTTTTTGCATTTCAACATAGCCTAAAATGGAAAACCTGAGGCCAAATAAAAAATAGTTTAATTTCTAGTATTTCATTATTTCATTGAATCAGTATGGATTAATGCCATACTAGATTGTTTTATATACTGTGAGTTCATAATTGGAACAGGTGTTTTTCATCTTCAGAGTAATTTTTTGAGTAAATACCTGGCATACCAAGTTACAGATGATTGAAGAGATCGGGGATTGGCTCTTTTTCTTTTGTGCCCTTGTGTTGACTGCTTTCTTAGGTTAATGATCTGGCAAACATTGTGTTCCATTTAAGATCTATTAATTTTAAATTGGAATATTGTGTACTCTTTGTACTATTAAGATCATTTATCTCTTCTCTGTAACATCTGTATTCTTTGGAACTTTTAGGTTTTGTCAAATTTTCCCTGTTGCGTTTTTAGGAAATTGTCCTGCCCCCACCTCTCGCCTCCAAACTGAGTTACATATTTGAGTTGTGCTAAAAATGCATTCACTAGATTTAAATAATAAAGCTAATCTCTGGATCACTGTCACCTCTGGAGATCAGTTAGAGTTTGATTCTTGTAGCATTTTTTTGAGTCAGACAATACCTGTGAGTCAAAGCTTTAAGCATTAGAAAAGCTAAGAGTCTAGCTGCTAGACTAATTGTTAAAGAGGAGCCAAATGTTTTACTTTTGTGTCCATCATTTCCTTTTTGGGGAAAATTCATCTGATCTTTTTAAGCTAGCTTTGTTAAGACTTCCTCACTTTATTTTACTGTGATATTAAGCTTAAAAAATAAAATATGTAAACAAACATTTTTAACATAGTTCATCCTCTGTTTTAAAAATCAAGGTAATTAGAATCCTGTAACATTTCTCAAATGAATGTTACTTCCATTTCCAGAGGCAGCATCTTTGGTCCAGATATTATTGGGCCTTTTGGTTGGGTAAGTGTGAGGAATTTGGGAGGTAATGGGAGGACATAGAAAAGCAAAGGTAGTAATTTCCTCTTTGTTTGAAGAGTGGGGTTGCACTTTGTTTCCACAGGGCCTTGGGTAGATTTTTCAGTAAAAAGTAGAATAGCTAATAATGAAAATCGGAACTTATCAATGGTAAGATTGTATTTTTAAATACTTACCTTATTATCTTTTGTTTTCACTGCAGATAAACATGATGTTGGCAAACCTGTACAAGAAGGCTGGTCAGGAGCGACCTTCCGTCACCAGCTATAAGGAAGTGCTGAGGCAGTGCCCATTAGCCCTTGATGCGATTCTAGGTAAGGTCATTCTTCCCCTATTTTCATGGAGTGTTTACTCTCTAAGATAGTGATTCTTAATCTTGGCTGTACATTAGAATAATTTAGGTTACTACTGCTGTGTATTCTTTCACCGCTGAAAAACTACTGTAGTTGTTCTGTCATATGTGTCTTGCTTAAAATAGGGAAAAGGTTGCCTTACAGCCTTGGAAAAGTGTAGCCTATTGCTTCTTGCATTGTAGAAGGATGCTATGCCTCACCTTCTTTCTCCTACTTTCTGTTGGATTAGGTTTGCTGTCTCTTTCTGTAAAAGGTGCAGAGGTGGCATCAATGACGATGAATGTGATCCAGACTGTGCCTAACTTGGATTGGCTTTCTGTGTGGATCAAAGCCTATGCTTTTGTGCATGTTGGTGACAATTCGAGAGCAATCAATACCATTTGGTGAGAACCACAAAGTTAATTGAATATTCTTAGGACTCTCATATGGAAGTTGATGTATCTAAATTAGCAAAATGGAAAAATGAGATGCTTATCTCTTGTTGTAAAGCCTGTTGTCCCTGGGCTTTGTTAATCTCTTAATGTACTCAGTGGCCCCAGATGTAATAATCTTTGTTAAATGTAAACTTGGACCAAGTTTGACTCTGTGTGTCGTACTTGAACCTGAAAGAACATCTTTTTGGATGTCCTAGAAGCATGGTTTTTGCACCATCTGACCTGGGTTGCCTCGGTACTGGGGTTTTTCTTTCTAGTTAGGTAAAGTCCAGGGTCATCAGAGTGGGATTTGTATTAGGCAGAGTCATTTGGTTGAGTAATAAATAGCTGTTACTTTGAATGATATTATATTTAACACATACAGTATATATTATCTTTTGGAAAACTGTAACCAAAAAGTTCTTTCTGGGTAATGAGAGAGATTTCTGCTTTATTCTGTGTATTTACTATCTTATCTTGTATAACTTTAAATTACAAGCTCAGAATTAAGAAAATTAGTTACATGGTTTGTTTTTGAAGTCTTTCATTATGAAAAATGAAAAATCTTACATAAAATAGTACCCTTATGCCCATCACCCAGGTTCAACAACTAAGAGACTTAAGATATATTTTAAGGTTCATGTTTAATATTTTGAAGTTCACTAGAGAAAAAGTCCTTGTTGAGAGATAACGTGGACCTACTGGGAAGCTTAGCAGATCTGTACTTCAGAGCTGGAGACAATAAGAACTCTGTCCTCAAGTTTGAACAGGCACAGATGTTGGATCCATATCTAATAAAAGGTAAGTAATTCTTGGGACAGGATGGAGGTGACTGTACAGGGTCAAATCAGAAGATAGGGAGAAGATGTAGCATGGTCTTCTGATAACAGCTTTTCATAAAATATATGAGTAGCCTTTTTTTAAGGTCCTGACAATGTCTCTTAACACTGGGTAATTCCGTTTTGAGTAGTTGTTTTTGCTTGGATTCAAGTGTCATATCCCCACAGATCATTACTTGACTTTTTTTCTTTGGGGAGGGATCACAGCCCGTTGTTACGGTTTATAAATTTATGGTGTGTCTGACTGAGAATTTGGATGGCATCCCCAGAATCATAATATCCTTTTAGGGAATTTAGGTTCACTATGTCCTTAAATTTAGTTTAAAAAGGAGTAAGTGAACAGATACTAAGAAAGTGATAAGATGATTAAAAGAAGTAATTAGAAGTGAACAACAGTGTTTTAAAAAGTCACTGATGTAAAAGAAGATTGGTGCTAAAGAGGTGAGCCACAGGTCCACAGAGATAGCGTGGACCTACTGGGAAGCTCAGCAGGTCTGTACTTCCAAAGGATGGCTGTCTGGTGACTGGCAGTGAGTGAAGGAAATGTGTGTAGCAATAGTGATGGGAAATAATGTTGCATAAATAGGCAGAAGTCTGCTTGCAAAGGCCCAAAAATGGCCATCAGAAACATACGGCCTTGTGACAATAAACATGTAGACTCTTAAGCTACAAGAATGACAGAGCAGGGAGGGGACCTTCACAAGCATGTAGATAGGGAAACAGATTCAGAAAGATGAATTTGTTTGCTCAGAGTCCCTCCTGCCCAGTGTTTCTCCTCTTTACCAAACTGCCTTGTGCCCATGGTGAAAATGGCGTTTTAAAAGTACTAGCCTGACAGTAGTCAGCTACTTAAGATTGGAAGCTCAGAGCCGAGTCCAGGGAACAGCAGGGAATGTTGCAGTAATTTGATTTAAGAGACATTTTCATGTATAGTAAGGAATGGAGGAGAATGGTGGTAAGAGATGGGTGACAGTGAGCTAAGGCCTTTTTTTTTTTTTTTTAATAGAACATAAATGAGAATAAAGGGGATCGGGGGGCAGGGGAATGATTTTAAATGAAATAGACTCCAGAAAGAACTGGATGGCTTTTTCTAGAATAGACTAGCTTTTTTCTGAGACTAACTGGCATATGAAGTGTATACTCCTGATTGTGTCTAGACTTCTTGGAAGAGAGAACTTAATTTGATGCTTTTTTTGGGCCTTTTCTGGTTATGTGTTAGGATAACTATGGCTGTATTATCACGCCACAGGATGTAGGGACAAATAGTTCCTGAAAATTACAGGCTTTCAAATTGTGAGGTAGGTCCTTCTACTCCTTTGCTTTTTATTTTTATTTATTTGTTTTTACTTTTATATGTGTTTTGTCTTTTTAATAGTCATTCTGTAGGAAAATGGGAATGCTGGTGGGAGGAGCTTATGATATTGGAGAGGGCTCAGACCCTGCAGAAGCCCTTTTGTGGGCTCTGATGAAGGTTGTAGCTCTGTTAGAAAAGACCCCTGCTGCTTTAATGAGCCTCTTCCTCTGTAGGAATGGATGTGTATGGCTATCTCCTGGCACGAGAAGGGCGGCTGGAGGATGTGGAGAACCTTGGCTGCCGCCTTTTTAATATATCTGACCAACATGCAGAACCGTGGGTGGTCTCTGGGTATGTTTATGCATTCTCTTTTCTCTCTAGTTTTAGTAGATTCTTTAGGAAATTGTGGTTTCACCTAAATAGAACATAGATTTGAAAGCACTGGTTTAAAGAATCATCAGACTTGAATTCAAGTCATGGTCTGTCTGTGACTCTGAATGCATCATTTCTCTCAGTCTGTTTTCTCATTTGGAAAATGAGGATACTGCCCCTGCTTTGTGGGATAAGTGTTTACTGAGTGAATACATCATGCTCAGCTCTGGACCTGCTCACAAGAAGCCATCGGTGAGCAGGCCAGGAGCTGTGCTACTTTGTTATTGACCTGGCTTAACAAATTCTCTGAATATCTCTGATCTGATAACATATCCAGATCATCAGATTTCTTTTTGTAGTTTTCCCTTCCATATCAAGATTTTACCCTTAAAAATAAATATTCAGTAGATTTTTGTTGTTCTGTTGTTTTTCACTAATACCTTACGCTAAAGTTTTAAGGGGTGTGTAGTAAGGATCATGTAGAAGGCTGTCTCTTTGATTTTTCCTTTTGAATGAAATTTATTTATGGTCTTCTTTCAGATAACTTTGATTGTGTTTTCCTCCAGGTGTCATAGCTTCTATAGCAAACGCTATTCTCGAGCCCTCTATTTAGGAGCCAAGGCAATTCAGCTGAACAGTAACAGTGTTCAAGCTTTGCTACTTAAGGGAGCAGCGCTTAGAAACATGGGCAGAGTCCAGGAAGCAATAATCCACTTTCGGGAGGCTATACGTCTTGCGCCTTGTCGCTTAGATTGTTATGAAGGTAAGATAATTATAGATGGTGTGGCTCTATAGCTGTGGCACTCAGATGGAAGGTTTTGTTGGGCCAGCAATTTCCAAACCCTGTTGCACATTGGAGTCCTCTGTGGGTACTTTTAAAAATCCTGATGCTACGTCATTTCAGTACTGTGTAAGTCAGAATATTTGCTGTTGGGCTAGAGACGTCAGTACTTTTTTATGATCACAGGAAATGCCAACATGCAAACATATTTGCGAACCACTTCATTAGGCATTACACATTTATTTAGGGCTGGACTTTTCACTCCATACTTTCGTAATTCATTTTTCTTATTTTTTTGTTTTGGGTATAGTTTTGGTGTTTTTTTTGTTCTGTTTTGTTTCTCAGATGTGGCTCACTTGTTAATGTGAATCTCTCTGTGCCGGCACTATGCTGGATTGGTTGGTATGTCTTTATTGTTTGTTTGTTTGTTTTTACAGTTGTCTTACCTTGGGCTACTACTCATAGGATAACTCTACATCCATATGTCAGTGTTGGTTGTGGGAACTGGTCAGTTCATTGTGACCTCCAGAGTAGGCCTCATCAGGGTCAAGCTTTGTTTTGTTACATACTATTTTAGGTTCGTGTGAACTGACCCTAGGAGTTCAAAGCTGTGCCAGCTTCAGCAGCATTTGGTGACTCAGTCACAGACGTTAAAATAGATCTTACAAAATGCAGTTCCTCCAAAGCATATTTTTATAAGAATTTAAAAATAAACCCAGGAGTCTAGGAGTGATTTGCTCTTAACAGAAAGATGAGTTCAAATTTGAGAAATAAAAATTACAGTTTGGGGACTTCCCTGGTAGTCCAGTGGTTAAGACTGCCCTGCCAATGCAGGGGGCGTGGGTTCGATCCTTGGTCAGGGAAGTAGGATTCCGCATGCCTTGCAGCATGGCCAAAAGATTAAAAAAAGAAAGAAAATTGGAAGTTGGAGTGAAAAACAAATCTGCTTAGATACCCAGAGATCTATGCCTCTTTTGGATTTGTTCTTAAAGAAACTGCAGCAAGCCAAGCTTTTGGTTTCTGATTAAATTCTTGATCCTGAAAGTAGTTTCCCTATCCTCCAATTGCTTTTATCACACTAATTCCCTTCTGCTGTGTGCCTGTCTCACAAGAGCCCAGGAATGCAGTCGAGTATTTCCATTACCCAGATGAGTGGTTGGACACAGGATAGTTAGAGTTTTTCCCCAGTTGGCCTGTGAAGCTTTATGAGATGACTTCACTCAAGTTCCCATTTGGAGATTTGGATCAGGGTGACTTGGTAATGCCCTCCGATGTATCTTGCAGCCTTTAGCTGAGCTTCCTTTACTGATCGGGGCCCTGGATTAAGGGTAAAGTGTGTTCTTAACATTTCCCTTTGAATTTCCTATGGGGTTTTAGCAGGAAAGTAAAACTATTCAAGTAATTACAAACAACCATATTCCAAAGTCCACCATGTTGCCCTTAAGAGTTAGGTAATTTCTAGTTAAGTAACTGTAGTGTGTGGTAGAATGTGCACAAATGTTATAAATGCCACTAGGGTGGAGGAGTGTATATAGAGAAAATCTGCCAGGGAGTGTGTGGGTTTGGGGTTTAAGCTGTTTTTCTGTTTTGATGAGTGCTTTGTACCAAAGAGTACTTCCTCTGTTCTCTTCGATTTCTTGGCACGAAGATTTGAGAGTTAGAAATGTCCCCATGGAGCATCAGCCTCTTGCTGTGGGTTTAAAGGCAGAGCTGCCAGTCTCAGTATGTTTGATCTCTGTGATAAGCCCTTTTCATCCAGTTTAGGGAGACCCTAGGTTGCCCCCTAGTTCGGTGAACAGTAGGAACCTTCCCCCTTAAATTTAGGACTAAAGGTGACTGAGCAGTACTGGAAATTAACAGCTTGTTAAAAGGCAGCAAGACCTTGGGTTTTGTTGGAAATTTCATCTTTTCACAGTATCAATTAATGAGTTTGTTCTTCTAACAGAGAGCTGAGCTGGCTACATGCTTTGATTTACTTCTGCATATCTGTTAAAGGTGTCTTTGCACTACAGGCTTTTTCCACATTCATCAGGTGCTCTTGGGAAGAGCACCTCTTAGCTGTTTCAATAACATGCCCTTCAGTCTGATCTCACCATCAGAGTCTTCCCCTGACCTGCCTGTTGTTTGAAACTTTGAAGGTTTGCTGTTTAGAAGGCTGTCAGAATGGAAGCATGGCTTGGAATGGTAATGTGGTTGAACTTTTTGTGTTATATTTTTTCAGGTCTCATCGAATGTTACTTAGCCTCCAACAGTATTCGTGAAGCAATGGTAATGGCTAACAATGTTTACAAAACTCTAGGAGCAAATGCACAGACCCTTACCCTTTTAGCCACCGTTTGTCTTGAAGACCCAGTGACACAGGAGAAAGCCAAAACCTTATTAGATAAAGCCCTGACCCAAAGGCCGGATTACATTAAGGCTGTGGTGAAAAAAGCAGAACTACTTAGTAAGTATCTTGCTTACTTGCCTGTTCCTAGTTAATTGTGTAAAACCTGAGTCCAGTTGAATTCTCTAGTCCCAGTTGGTTATAGATGACCAAACAGGTGTGTGCTTTTGCAGTAGGTCTGAGCCTATTTGAATTGGTTTATATTTAGCATAACCAAACTTAATTGGCTTAGACCTTCTTGGATTGGCAGTGAATTACTTGTAGAGTGGCTCAAGCCAGCTATGCTCGGTTAGTACCTATTCAGCTCACTTTGTCCTGAACTAATTTGGGCCGAATACAACTGGTTTTAACCCATCATGATTCTCCTGTGACTTCCCTTTCAGCCTTGGTTTTTTTAAATCCTGATTTGTGAGGAACTGAGTTTGACCTAGTTTGGCAAATAAAATCCATTTTGGCTTTTTATATGAACTTTGGTTTAGAATAAGTTTTTAAAAATCATTTTTATATGAGCTTTGGTTAAGAATAAGTTTTTAAAAATCAGAACTCAAACTGCTGACTTCCTAATGGAATAGGGATTCAAATGAGCTTGGTCTTACTTCCTGCCACACCAGTGTTCTCTTGACATCTATAAATAGATATTTGGATTGTGATCATTTTTGTGGTTACATGTATGTGACCTGCAGTGGGAATATATTTTGAAATGTGTAAGGAGGAAAATGAGGGTCTTTTTCTTTTCAGGCAGAGAACAGAAATATGAAGATGGAATTGCTTTGTTGAGGAACGCACTGGCTAATCAGAGTGACTGTGTCCTGCATCGGATCCTAGGAGATTTCCTTGTAGCTGTCAATGAGTATCAGGAAGCAATGGACCAGTATAGTATAGCACTAAGGTAGGCACTTAGCCTCCCATGGGGGGAAGCTCATGAGGGGTAGAGGAGGCAGGGATCAGTGTAACAGGAGTTCTGGAAACACACACACTATGTGCCCACAGTTGAAAACACAGTAACAATAGTAATGATAGTGTTCGTTAATTTATGACTTCTAAAGTCTTAAGTGATATTAACAACATTAAAGAACTGTTTCACTCATAACCAGCCGCACCACTATAACATCTGTTTTCATTTGTGTAGATCATCTTCCTGGCCTTGCCAACACATATACATATTTTTATAGGGTTATACGTAGTATATATTTTATATTCTGCTTTTTCAAATCAGCGTATTGTAAGTACTTTCCCATGTTTCTATCTACTGTAGTTAAGAACTTAAGCTCTGAAGAATACTACCTTTACCACCTGTTACCTTGGGAAGTTACTAACAAATTTCCTTGTCTATATCTATCTACCTTATTAGGTATTAAATGATTAAATGAGGATTAAATGATTATTTCATGTAAAGCTCTTAGCACTGTGCCTGGTACATAGTAAATACTAAATAAATAGTGGTATTCTTACTGCTTAATACAGAAGTGATTTCTTTGAGGATTGTCTGTGTGTCTATAAAGTTATGGTGAAGGCCTGTCTTTAATGGAGTCTGATCACATCCATTTACTTGTTCAGCAGTTGAGCACCACTCATGTGCTTGGCATCTCAGTAACCACTGGGGATGCTGTGATTCTGGGAGCTCACAGTCTCAGATGTGCAGGCTAATAGATACCATGTGCTAAGTGCTTTCAAAGCAATCTCTAGAAGGCAAGGTGGGAGTGCAGTGGGTGGGAATCCATGGATGTGGGTGAGAGCTGTATGGAAGGTTTCAGAGAAGAGATGATACAGATCATCTACAGTTACATAAGTAGGAACAGGATTCCAACGTGGGTTTCATCTCCTTTTTGAAAGCCCAGAAGCAAATAAATGAGAAAATAAGATAAAATATAGAGGTGGGATTTGCTTGAGATTGGACACCAGCTGGCCTTAGTGATGGTCACAGAGGCAAGCGGAAAGATTGTTTAGGAACCAAGTAAATAAATGTTCTGGACCCTCTGAACTTTGAGGGTTTAGATATGTGCGATCCTCCTAGCTCCTACAGTCAAATGCCCAGGTAGGGGTAACTTTGGGTCCTGGGGTCTAACCTAGGAGTTGACAAATCTGATTCATGGTAAGCATGATGGTTTTGGTTGCCTTCTGAAATGCTGATATGCTTAATTGTATTGTAAGAACATGGAACAATTCTAACGCACAGAAAAATAAGTATTTTTTGTAACCTTGTAACTTAGAAATCCCATACTCTTAAATTATATTTGAATTTTTCTGCTAATGATTGCTTGCTGCTTTTTCATTTATCTAGTATCTTCCTCTGGCAGAATGCTAGGGGTTTTAGGTGTGAAAAAATTTAAGAACTATATACGGAGAAAATTCAAATTGAGAATTCTAAAACTTAGGACAAGACGCCTTTTTCACTTCTAGTGGTGGACTCCCTCAATCCTGCCTATGGAACTGGAGTTGTTTGGAGAGGCCAGGCATTAGCAGATTCTCTGTGACTGGGTGGTCATTTCACTGCCGTACCAGGGAGATGACACATCAGCCAGCAAGAAGCAAGGCAGAGATTCAGGCCTCTCCTCTGTTTTGTTGTCCCCTAGTTTGGACCCCAATGACCAGAAGTCTCTAGAGGGGATGCAGAAGATGGAGAAGGAGGAGAGTCCCACGGATGCCACTCAGGAGGAGGATGTGGACGACATGGAAGGGAGTGGGGAAGAAGGGGACCTGGAGGGCAGCGACAGTGAGGCGGCCCAGTGGGCTGACCAGGAGCAGTGGTTCGGCATGCAGTGAGGCAGGCAGCAGCTCCGAGGCCACACTGGCCTGCCCTGCTCTGAGCACTTCCGTGGACTGAAGGAACCTGTAGGAGCCTGCTCTCTGGGAGGACAATGATTCAGCATGTGATTGCAGCAGGGGTCCCTGCCCCTTACTCCATATTTCTAGTAGTGACTTCATTTTTAAAAACCGAGCCTGACCAACCCTGCATCCTCCCCTGCTCCTGCCAGGGAGGCCCAAGTGAGTGCTCTGAGAGGCCCATGGACGTGTTGGGGCTTCTGGGACAGAGTGCTTTTTGTTTCAGAATCTGAAAGCTCGAGGACTAGACAGTGTTTTGTCTGTGATACTGTGGATGGGTTTAAAGGGGCGACCTGTCGTCCAGAGCAAGAGTCATCTCCCGGCGGCAGCATGGGCTGGCCCTTTCAGAGAGGGTTTCCTGTCCCAGAAATCATCATCCTGAGTTGTCCCAACTTCCCTAGTAACCTTGCTTCCTTCTGCAATGTTAGTAATGCCTTAAGCTGACAGTTGCTGTTTTGCAGAACAGTTTTCCGATTTGCTAACCTGGTAACTTGCCTATGAGCCTGGGCTGAGTCTGAGAAACAAGTGTGACCGAGAGCATGAACAGAAGCGCAGTTGGGGTAATTAATAAAACTGTTTTTTGTACAGTAATGGTGTTGGGTTGATCAGAATGGGAGCCCTTTATAGATTTTTTTTGGTGTCTTGTTTACAGTGCATTGATTCAGACGTAGAATTATTTGCCATAAATAGACTCCCTTTCTTCCCAGAGTGTTGGGAGCCAGAAGGAATGGGAACCTCAGATATACTGAGTTGGTTCATCTATTTGCATTTTCAACTGGTAAATTCCTGGGAAGAGTCTGGCTGGATTTTAGATTGATTTTGCCAGTCTCTGTCGGGTGCTGAGGTCGATGTCCGATTTCAACATTCTTTTGTGGGATCAGCAGGGGTCTCATTCCTGGGCTCGTGTGTTGGGAGACTTCACCCACCCTCTCCTCGTTTTAAAATGTGATGCTTTTAGAGGTCAAGGTAGTAAGGGGTGGTGCAGCTAATCTCAAATTCTCATTAAAATTAGTCAAAGGTAGTACAGAGTATTAATTTGACATAAATGGGAAGTTCTGTCTTAAACAGAACTATTGTACATGTCTAGGGTACAATCAGAGAAGGCAATGGCACCCCACTCCAGCACTCTTGCCTGGAAAATCCCATGGATGGAGGAGCCTGGTGGGCTGCAGTCCACAGGGTCTCGAAGAGTTGGACACGACTGACCGACTTCCCTTTCACTTTTCACTTCCTGCATTGGAGAAGGAAATGGCAACCCACTCCAGTGTTCTTGCCTGGAGAATCCCAGGGACGGGGGAGCCTGGTGGGCTGCCGTCTATGGGGTCGCACAGAGTTGGACACGACTGAAGCGACTTAGCAGCAGTAGCAGCAGCAGGGTACAATAGTTTAGGAGCTCAGAACATTTGGTTACTGCAATCTAAAGTGGGCAAAAAGTTACTGTTAAAGTATCAGTATGAGAACAAAAGCTTGAGTAGCATCATTTGACAGAGCAGTTTTTAAAGAGTCCAGCAGGCAGTTGGAGTCACACCAGGTGAATGTGCGGCCCAGAAAAGAAACTGCAGGCTCATGTCCTTCCTCAGCTTACCATGAGCAGCCATGATCAGTCAGTGCTTTGAGAGAAAAGGTGAAACCTCTTCTGGGGAGGAAGCCCAGCCCTACCCTCCTGATCTTGTTTCTGCATGTCAGGCTCATCACCGTGAACCCTGAGATTCTCTCAGGATCAGAATGTGCCTTGGAACCCAGGCCTGTACATTGCCTTCAGTCAGCAGCTTCACGAAGTTCCTCCCCTTTCATCTCTGCTGGAGGCCCCTGGACTAGTCTGGCCTGTCCACCCCAGGCCCCTCCACCCCAGCAATACCCTGCGCTGGATCCCTCAGGCCCTTCGCGCCTGCAGCTCCAATATATCCATCACACAGTGTTGGGGTGACAGTACCGTACCTTTAGAGCACCTGACGTAGGGTTGAAAACACCCTTGATCCACTTCAGAGAATGGGAAGAGTTTCACTTGGCATGAAGCGCTCTCTGCCACTGTTACTTGTTCTCCTAAACAAAAAACCTTACGAGAATGAGGAGCCCCAGGAAGCAGGGGCGGAATCAGGCCGCTCAGCTCTGACCATCTCACTGAGCCACCTGCGGGAGACCAAGCAGCCTGCTAAGGGATGGCCTTCCATGTGCCTGCAGTCTCCTGCTGCTGTCAGGATCTCCACACAGCCGACATGGGGATGTTTTAACCTGATGCGTGGTGTTCCTCCTGACTCCTTCCAGATTGTTTGATGCATGTGTGTGGAGCAGGCTGGGCTGGGTTCTTAGTCTCACCTCATTTCAACTCACCTGTCAGTGCTGTGGGTTAGGAGCCAGGTTGTTAGCCCACACACTCTGGGCTGCCTTATCTACCCCTGGACTGAGGACTGAATAATCCTGTGAGGAGTTCAGCATTGTCCCCATTATGAACATCATCGTGATCACCAGGGTAATGGAAATTCTAGAATGCCAGTTCTTTTCTGGGGAACTGGGGATTGGTGGACTCACCCTGAAACCTTGCTCTTCTCTCCTGGAGGTCCTGCTGAGCAGGGAGGCAGGGTCCTAAGGAAGGGTGTTCCGTACCCCTGGGCTTGGGCCATCACTCTTCACTTGTGAACTCATGCCGTGTGCCAGGAGTCGGGGATGTGGTCCATATAGGACTGTGTCAGGTGCTCTCCTTGCCAGCCTTATTAGAGGCCACACACCTGGCTCTGAACTCTTCCTCAGAGAATGAGGCCAGCTTTTGCCTGAATCTGTAATTCTGGAACTTGATTATGTGTCTCTTATTCAGATTTATGGGCTCAACACCAAACCTTAATCCAAGTCTGGGACCTGGACCGAAGAGTCTGCATCTTCAATCTCATCCCAGTTTACTATTCTGATACAGGTGTTCCTGTCCAAATACTGAGAAACCTGGGAGAAGGGAGTTTGAGGGCCCCAGAAGCTACAGGCCCGACTTTAGAGGGCCCCTGGGGGGCCTCACCGTGTAGTTGCTTGTGGGTGGGGGCATCTCCCATAACCAGGTCTCTGGAGCCCATGCCTAGGCCTGCTTGCTGACCCAGAAGCTGTGGGCACTGCCTGCCGCATAGTGACTGCATTATCTCTGCCGACAACAGGCGGTGAAGCCTGACTCAAGAAGAACCTCACCTCTGCCTCTGGGGACAGCAGCCACAACCAGGCCTGCCAGGAATCCCTGGCACTGGGAGGGCCTATTGAGGTAAGTGCCTTACTAAGGTTTTCCATTTCCCCCAGGAGCCTCCCTGCCCTAGGGTAGTGGAAGGGGGTGCCAGTCATGGGCTACAGAGGGCAGGCTTCTATTGTCTAGAAGTTCTGACCTGCCCTGCCTACACCTTTGGGGCCTGGGTGTGTGCAGGATATCAGTTGCCATCACAGAACATGTTACTTATTTCACAAACTACAGGGTACCAGCAACACCAAGAAAAGCCAGAAGATAACGTCAGTCTCCTTAGCAGCCATTAGAAGAAAACAGTTTAAAAATAACCACATACCCTCATGCATTGCTGGTAGGAATATAATACAGATGCTATGGAAAACAGTCTGACTGTTTCAAAAATTAAAAAAAAAAAACCATTTACTTATATGAGCCAGCAATTCCATTTCTCCTGGTGTATACCCAAAAGAATTGATGCAGCGTCTCAATTGCATACACACATTCATAGCAACATTATTCACAATGAAAATAACCCAAGTGTCCATTGTTATATGAATAGAATAACAAAACCTAGTATATTTTGTTACTTAATGTTAAAAAGGAAGGAAGTCCTGCCACATGGTAAAACATGGATAAACCTTAAGGACATTATTCTAAGTGAAATAAGCTGGCTGCTAAAGGATGGTAGAATGATTCTGCTTCTTTGAGATCCTAGAAGAATCAGATTAATCGAGACGGAGTGATGCTTACCAGGGCCTAGAGGAAAACATTGAATGGGGAGTTTAATGAGTGTGAGTTTGGAATGTGGAGAAAACTCAAGATGGATGATGGTTGCATAACAAACTACTTAAAACTGGTTTAAAAAATACATATATCTTAAAGAAATGGCCTATAATTCTGCCATTCAGATAACCCTATTAACACGTGTTTGTATTATGTGTTACATAAATATACACTTGGTTAAAACTTCAGAGAGAGAGGTATAAAATTAAAAATACATCTACTTCCCAGTCTCTACTGAATCCCGATATCTCCACAAAATAATTTTCCAGTACTACACTTAGAAAAATAGTTCTAAAAAGAAAAATAGTTCTGTGCTTTTACCTAATGATACGTATATGGAAGTTCAACTGGTCATGCTGTAAACACAGAAATTGCCAGCATTATCACTCTGCTCTTCCTTGTCTTAACAGTTCCAAGAATCCCATTCTGTTCCTGAACCACTTCTGTAGCCCTTCTGTGGTTTGTAGACACCTGGTTCCAGCTTTGTATGTAATTATTACAGTCCGCACTGTCATGAGTGCAATTGTGCAGGAGTTTGAACATTCTTTGGTTTTGCCTTTATTTGGGACTGGAATGAAAGCTGACCTTTTTCAGTCCTGTAGCCACTGCTGAGTTTTCTAAATTTGCTGCACATTGAGTGCAGCACTTCAGCAGCAGCATCTTTTAGGATTTGAAATAGCTCAGCCAGAATTCAGCCATCATCTCTATTAGCTTTGTTTGTGGTGATACTTCCTAAGGACCACTTGACTTCACATTCCAGGGTGTCTGTCTCTAGGTGAGTGACCACACCATCATGGTTATCCAGGTCATTAAGACCTTCTTTGTGTAGTTCTGTATATTCTTGTCACCCTAATCTTTTCTGCTGTTTCTGTCCTTTATTGTGCCCATCTTTGCATGAAATGTTCCCTTGGTATCTCCAATTTTCTTGAGATCTCTGGTCTTTCTCCTAATGTTTTCCTCTGTTTCTTTGCATTTCCTTTATTTCTTTGCACTTAAGAAGGCTTTCTTATCTTTGCTTGCTGTTCTCTGAAACTCTGCATTCAGTTGGGTATATCTTTCCCTTTCTCTCTTGCATTTCCTTTTCTTGGGGGTGGTTTTGGTCACCACCTCCTGTACAGTACTATGAACCTCCATCCATAGTTCTTCAGGCACTCTGTCTACCAGATCTAATCCCTTGAATCTATTCGTCACTTCCACTGTATAATCATAAGGGATTTGAACATGTCTTGACGTAATATGCCAAAGACTTGCAGAGGCCAAGTCCTTGTAGTGAAATTTCTGGTCTCAGAGTATGTGCATTTAAGGCTTTCATAGATGCTGTCAGATTGCACTCCAACAATAGATTTTCCCCCTTATGGGGGACTCTGGTGAAGTCTGCTGAGGCCTTTGGATTGGGATCCCTTCCCCCATGAGACAGCTGTTGCTGGCTCTGGGTTGGGGGGTGTTTCCTGGACTGAGGTCGTATCTGTACTTTAGGACTGAGGGAGGCTGCTTGACAAGGCTTATTGTGTGTGTGTGTGTGTGTGTGTTGGGGATGGTGATTGCTAGCTACTTGTGTCCTCTCTGAGCCTCCATCCTTTCATTGCCTCCTCGGAGGAATTCCACTGTCCCTAGTAGGAAGCCTGAGCCTCTCAAAGGGAGGATGTCTCCCTGCCACCAGGAAGAAGGCTCAGGTCAATGGCTATGTGGCCCTTAATCTCTCAGGTGTCAGGACCCCTCTCTGGATTGTCTGGTTTGTGGGGTTTTGTGGTAGGGCTGTTACCTACCACAGGGAGTGCTTATTTCCTGAACCCTCACCAACACTTGTTGGTGTCATCAAGTGATTTTTTTTTTTTTTTTTTTACTGGTCTTGGGGGTGATAAAAGCTGTATCATTTTGATTTGCTGTTTCTTGAGCACTAGTCTGACCTGAGGTATGAGGCAAGCCCTGTCTGTTCTTGTGTTATCACATCTTAGCCTCACACTTGTGAGGCATCATCACTAAATTGGCCACATTTCATAGATGAGCAAACAGTCTTCATCTGTCCAGAATTTCTCACCCTAGAGTTTTTGTGTGTTTTTGACTGTGATCTCTGTAGCTGTTAGGAGAAAATTGGCTCTAAGCGCTTCTTGCTGTCCATCCAGGCTTACTGGATTTAAGAGCTGCCAAACTGGCAGGGACAGTGCCATCACAATACAGCTCTCACTGCCACTTAAATCTTCCAGTGCCTGTCTCTTTATGTAAACAACACTGGTGACCTCCTCTGTGCTCACAACTTTTTCCTTCTTTGGGTAAATTCCCAGGAGGGGGATTTCAGCGCGAAAGGATACAATGACCTTTTTTTGAACTTTTGGGGAGGCTAACTAGCTGGACCTCTTTCTGTGAAGTGAATCTGTAAGCTCAGGCCAGCCCTGCAGCCTCCCTGTCTCGGGTTGGTGTGCCCCAGCTGCCCCTGTCTGCCTCAGGAGTCCATCCATGGGCTGCAAGTTAGGGGTGAACCAGGAACTTCCCAGTCTCTGAAACTCCCATCTCACTTCGCTTTGCTGGAGTGGGAGCTTATGGGGGACACTGGTGAGGTCTGCTGAGGCCTTTGGATTGGGACCCCTTCCCCCATAAGACAGCCGTTGCTGGCTCTGGGTTGGGGGGTGTTTCCTGGACTGAGGTCGTATCTCTACTCTAGGACTGAGGGAGGCTGCTTGACAAGGCTTATTGTGTATGTGTGTGTGTGTGTGTGTGTGATGGTGATTGCTGGAAGGCTTATTGTGTGTGTGTGTGTGATGGTGATTGCTGGAAGGCTTATTGTGTGTGTGTTTGTGTGTGTGTGTGATGCTGATTGCTGGAAGGCTTATTGTGTGTGTGCGTGATGGTGATTGCTGGAAGGCTTATTGTGTGTGTGTGTGTGTGTGTGATGGTGATTGCTGGAAGGCTTATTGTGTGTGTGTGTGTGATGGTGATTGCTGGAAGGCTTATTGTGTGTGTGTTTGTGTGTGTGTGTGATGCTGATTGCTGGAAGGCTTATTGTGTGTGTGCGTGATGGTGATTGCTGGAAGGCTTATTGTGTGTGTGTGTGTGTGTGTGATGGTGATTGCTGGAAGGCTTATTGTGTGTGTGTGTGTGTGTGTGTGTGTGTGTGATGGTGATTGCTGGAAGGCTTATTTGTGTGTATGTGTGAGTGAGTGAGTGAGTGAGTGAGTGATGGTGATTGCTGGCTACTTGTGTCCTCTCTGAGCCTCCATCCTATCATTGCCTCCTTGGAGGAATTCCACTCTCCCTAGTAGGAAGCCTGAGCCTCTCAAAGGGAGGATGTCTCCCTGCCACCAGGAAGAAGGCTCAGGTCAATAGCTATGTGGCCCTTAATCTCTCAGGGGTCAGGACCCCTCTCTGGATTGTCTGGTGTGTGGGGTTTTGTGGTAGGGCTGTTAGCATTGGAGTCTTGGAGTGGGTCTTGTGGGAGAAGACTGGACTCCCAGGGCTAAATTTTGGTCCTTTTGGGGTCAGCATCCCTGTGGACATGAGCCATTGCCTTCTGGCTCACAGTCTGTGCCCCTTTGGTGCAAGATCAACAGATTTGTCCTGAGCTCCTCTCAGTGCCAGGTCTAGTCCTATGTAGATCTGTGGCTCTGGGGAAATTAATTTTTAGATCATCATCCACTTACGACTTCAGTCCACTCTCCTCACTGGCCTATCTCCCTTGTCAATCCCCAGGGACAGTGAAGATTCTGTCCAGGAATTGAGAAGGAATGGTAGCAAGCAGGAACCTTTCCTGAGAGAGGCCTCTGTCCTTCAGCCTGGGTGGTACCCAGACTGAAGCCCTGTCCTTGATGGACTAAAACAAGCTGATCCCCAAAGCGCCCACAGGTCCCCACTACTCCCCAGCCCATGCTGCTGCTTAGCTTAGCTTGATGCTGTTTGACAGGAAGGGACAGAGATGACCTCTGTCTGGAGCTACTCTAGCCAGCTGTGTGCTAATCAGGCAGGCAGCTTCTGTCAGCTTAGGGGAGGCCGGGTGAGCCACCTCAGAGGACAAGGCTGTGTGAAGACCCCTAAACAGATCTTGGAGAGCAGCTTCCCATGAAGAAGAACAAAATTGTGCCAGGGCACTAGGGCTAGAGCCTGCCCAGGGCCAGGTAAAAATTTCCTTTCTTTTTTTAAATAAGCATAAAAAATTTAAAATAAAAAAATTTTAAATATAGCATACATATAGAGGAAAAGATGTAGAAACATACATATATACTTTAACCAGGATAAGAACAGTCTCAGAAGACCCCTTGTGCTCAAACCTGATCACATCCCCATTCTCTCCCTCCTCCTGCCCTCTTCTCCCCGCTGGCCCTGCCAGAGGTAACCACTATTGCATATCTTGTTTTTGTACTATACTTTCTGTGAACCTTGAACAAAAAGCTCATTTTTCTCACCTGTAATACTGGTTTTCTATTGTTTTTATTTTCAGTTTTATCAAGTTTTTATCCTAAATAACATTTATTTGTTACTCTTGAACTTAAAGTCATGTTTTAATATTTTACCATGATACATTTACTTAACATTTTTTAAGTTGATTCATATTAATACTCCTATAAATTCATATTTTAATTAATAGACTTTTTTTTAGAACAGTTTTAGATTTGTATAGAAATTGAGTAGGTAGTACAGAGAATTCCCATATACCCTGCACAGTTTTCCCTTCTAAAAATCTTAGCTTTTTTTTTTTGGTTGCGCGGTTGCTAAGTCATGTCCAGTTCTTTGCAACTCCGTAACTGCAGCATGCCAGGCTTCCCTGTCCTTCACTAGCTGCCAGAGTTTGCTCAAATTCTTATCCATTGAGTCAGTGATGCTTTCTAACCATCTTATCCTCTGCTGCCCTCTTCTTTTGCGTTCAGTCTTTCCCAGCATTGAGGTTTTTTCCAATGAGTCGGCTCTCAAGTATTGTAGCTTCAGGTTCAGAATCAGTCCTTCCAATGAATATTCAGGCTTGACTTCTTTAGGATTGACTGGTTTGATTTCCTTGCAGTCCAGGGGACTCTCAAGAGTCTTCTCCAGCACCACAATTCAAAAGCATCAGTTCTTCAGCACTCAGCCTTCCTTATGGTCCAGCTCTCACATCCGTACATGACACAGAGTACAGGATGTGCTCTGTGCGTTCAGTTGTGTCTGACTTCATGACCCCTGGGCTGTAGCCTGCCAGGCTCCTCTGTCTGTGGGATTTTCCAGGCAAGAATACTGGAATGGGTTGCCATTTCGTATTCCAGAGGATCTTCCCAGCCCCAGGGACTGAGGCAGTTTCTTTAGCACTGAGCCACCTGGGAAGTCCATTGTGTAGGATGCTATGCTCACTCTCATTGCTATATAATATCCCACTGTGTGCATCTACCACTCCCGAATTAATTCTGCCAATGATGGATTCTGCCATTTTGGTTATTTCTAGTTTTTTTCAAGCAGTGCTGCTTCGTTATATTTTCATGTGTAATTCTGAGAATAAAAGCACAGAGTTGTATAGAGTTACACTTAGAGATAGAATTGAGGTATGTAGGGTATGTGCATGTTCACTTTTACCAGATATGGTGGAAAAGTGTTTTCCAAGAAGTTGTTCAAATTCATGAGCACACCTGCAGCCCTCTGTCCCAATTCCTCACTGACATTTGATATTGTCAAACCATAATTTTCTCCTGGAAGTAGGATGATGTGATTTTAACTTAAAAGTTTCTGTTTTGTTTTTTTTTTTAATATGTTTATTTTTGGCTGTGCTGGGCCTTCATTGCTGCACTCGGGTTTTTTCTAGTTGCAGCGAGCAGGACTGTGCTCTTGTTGAGGTGCTCGGTCTTCCTGTTGTGGTGGCTTCTCTTATTGTACAGCATGGGCTCTAGAGCGCTGGCTCAGTAGTTACGGTACTCAGGCTTAGTTGCCCTGTGGGCATGTGGGATCTTAGTTCCCAAACTAAGGATAGAATCCATATCCCTTGTATTGGCAAGCAGATTCTTAGCTGTTGGACCACCAGGGAATTCTCACAAGTTTCTGTAACAAGGTTGACCATCATTTCATATATTTAGGAATTATTTGTGCTTCCTCTTCTTTGAAAGTTTTTTTGACCTATTTTTCTATTGCATTGTTTATATTTTTCACAGAATTTCTTTTTGAAAAATATTCTGGATATAATTCAGAATATTAGTTGCATTTGCATCTTCTTCCAGTTTGTGACTTGCTTTGTCATTCTCTTTAATAGTATGTTTTGATTAACAGAGGTTCTTAATTTTAATGTACTTGAATTTACCACTGTTTCTTTCTTCAAGGTTGTATTTTCTTCCTTTTTATGTGTCTGTTGTTGTTTTTTTCTCAGTCACAGCCTGCAGGTTGCCAGATCTCAGTTCCCTGACCAGGGATTGCACCTGGGCCGTGGCAGTGGAAGTCCAGGGTCCCAACCAAGAGGCTGCCAGGGAACTCTCTGTGGCTATATTTCCTAATTCTTATGAAATCTTTCCTCATCACAAGGTCAAAGATAGATTCACCAGTATATACAGTGCAAGATAGAGATCCAGGTTTATTGATTTTTGAAAATTTATGTTTAAATGTGGATAACCACATATTATTTAAACGTTACTTGTTTTCCCACTGATCTATAATGCCAGCTGGGTTGCAGATCAGATGTTCATAGAGGAGCACCTCTGTTTTTAAGATCTCTTTTCCATACCATTGGTCAGTTTTTCTATCCGAGCGCCTATACCTCACTGTCTTAATTTTACTGCAGCTTTATATAAAGTATTGATATTTGGAAGAGCATGACCTCCTGATCTTATTCTTAGCAGTATTCTGGCTATTCTTAGTTCTTTGTACTTCCATGAAAATTTTTTAATTTAATTTTTATTTTTTTGACACCAAAAACATTTTCTATTGTGGTATAGCCAACTAAAAATCTTGTGATACTTTCAGGTGAACAGTGAAGGGACTCCTCCATACATATACGTGTATCCATTCCATTAAATTGTTAATATTAGATAGTCTGATATATCTATTAAGTTAGATTCATAATTTTCAAAAGGGTGTGAGGTGAAACTTCCCCGTCTTCTTTCTTCTAATTCCCTTCTCAGAAGCAATCATAATTACTAGTTCTTCGTGTACTTTTTCAGAAATAATTTTAAATTGCCTGAGTTTGTATATACACTACTGCCCCTCTTTTTGTACTTGGATGATACATCAGTAGAGTATATTTTAAAAAGTAAACTTTGCATATTCAGTGGGATCTTTCTTAATAGGTCAAATGTATAAATATCAGACATATAAATATTAAACTTTTTGTATTCTTAGTCCTGAATTAAAAGATTTCTGATTAGTTTCCAGACTTAAAAACATATTTTATAATTTCTACTGATTTTGGTTAGTCTTACCTCTATTTCTGTCAGTTCAGTTCAGTTCAGTCACTCATTCGTGTCTGACTCTTTGCAACCCCATAAACTGCAGCACACCAGGCCTCCCTGTCCATCACCAACTCCCAGAGTCCACCCAAACTCACGTCCATTGTGTCCATGATGCCATCCAACCATCTCATCCTCTGTCGTCCCCTGCTCCTCCTGCCCTCAATCTTGCCCAGCATCAGGGTGTTTTCAAATGAGTCAGCTCGCTGCATCAGGTGGCCAAAGTATTGGAGTTTCAGCTTCAACATCAGTCCTTCCAATGAACACCCAGGACTGATCTCCTTTAGGAGATCCAAGGGACTCTCAAGAGTCTTCTCCAACACCATAGTTCAAAAGCCTCAATTCTTAGGTGCTCAGCTTTCTTCACAGTCCAACTCTCACATCCATACACGACCACTGGAAAAACCATAGCCTTGACTAGATGGACCTTTGTTGGCAAAGTAATGTCTCTGCTTTTGAATATGCTATCCAGGTTGGTCATAACTTTCTTTCCAAGGAGCAAGCGTCTTTTAATTTCATGGCTGCAATCACCATCCGCAGTGATTTTGGAGCCCAGAAAAATAAAGTCAGCCACTGTTTCCATTGTTTCCCCATCTATTTGCCATGAAGTGGTGGGACCGGATGCCATGATCTTAGTTTTCTGAATGTTGAGCTTTAAGCCAACTTTTTCACTCTCCTCTTTCACTTTCATCAAGAGGCTCTTTAGTTCTTCACTTTCTGCCATAAGGGTGGTGTCATCTGCATGTCTGAGGTTATTGATATTTCTCCCTGCAATCTTGATTCCAGCTTGTGCTTCTTCCAGCCCAGCGTTTCTCATGATGTACTCTGCATAGAAGTTAAATAAGCAGGGTGACAATATACAGCCTTGACGTACTCCTTTTCCTATTTGGAACCAGTCTGTTGTTCCATGTCCAGTTCTAACTGTTGCTTCCTGACCTGCATACAGGTTTCTCAAGAAGCAGGTCAGGTGGTCTGGTATCCCCATCTCTTGAAGAGTTTTCCACAGTTTATTGTGATCCACACAGTCAAAAGCTTTGGCATAGTCAATAAAGCAGAAATAGATGTTTTTCTGGAACTCTTGCTTTTTCCATGATCCAGTGGATGTTGGCAATTTGATCTCTGGTTCCTCTGCCTTTTCTAAAACCAGCTTGAACATCTGGAAGTTCATGGTTCACGTATTGCTGAAGCCTGGCTTGGAGAATTTTGAGCATTACTTTACTAGCGTGTGAGATGAGTGCAATTGTGCGGTAGTTTGAGCATTCTTTGACATTGCCTTTCTTTGGGATTGGAATGAAAACTAATCTTTTCCAGTCCTGTGGCCACTGGTGAGTTTTTCAAATTTGCTGGCATATTGAGTGGAGCACTTTCACAGCATCATTTTTTAAGGTTTCAAATAGCTCCACTGGAATTCCATCACCTCCACTAGCTTTATTCATAGTGATGCTTCCTAAGGCCCACCTGACTTCACATTCCAGGATGTCTGGCTCTAGGCGAGTGTGAATGATCACACCTTCTTGATTATCTGGGTCGTGAAGATCTTTTTTGTACAGTTCTGTATATTCTTGCCACCTCTTAATATCTTCTGGTTCTGTTAGGTCCATACCATTTGTGTCCTTTATTGAGCCCATTCTTTGCATGAAATGTTCCCTTGGTATCTCTAATTTTCTTGAAGAGATCTCTAGTCTTTCCCATTCTGTTGTTTTCCTCTATTTCTTTGCAATGATCCCTGAGGAAGGCTTTCTTATCTCTCCTTGCTATTCTTTGGAATTCTGCATTCAAATGGGTGTATCTTTCCTTTTCTCATTTGCTTTTCGCTTCACTTCTGTCTACAGCTATCTGTCATTTAGTGTTTAGGAAATAGCAAGTATCTACCTCTGGAGCTAGCCAGTGACTTTGCCATGCCCCTGGGTGACAGAGGCCTGCGCTGCTTACCCCTGCCCCCATCTAGAGTTTCACTTAGTGTGAGTCTGCTGGTGAAGAACTCTGTCAGAAAATATCTTTATTTGAGTTTGATTCTTTAATTACTGTATCTTTTCTTCAGGTTTAGATCTAGGCTGCCAGTGATTTCAGCACACGTGGCTGTCATCTCGCTGTTTTCTGGCCTCCACTAACTGTTGAGAAGTCAGCAGTGTGCTCTCACTCCGTAAAGGCAGTGCCTTTCCCCGAGCTCCCGTCCCCCACCCCACCATTGGGATTTTCTCTGTCTTTGGTTCTCTACAATTCAGTATTTAACTGTATTGAACTGGCTGTTTTGTTATTTACCCTTTTGGGAATTTGTTGGGATTCTCTCATCTATGGATTACCAGTTCTAGAAAATCCTCAGCCATTCTGTCTTCAAATGCCTCTCATAGGCTCTTCTTCTGAGACTATGGTAAAATGTGCATTCACTTTGTCACCTTTCTCTGTCTGTTTTCCAGGTATTTTAACCTTTCTTCTATATTTTCTAGCTTTTTTTCCCCTTTGTCTGCTGCACTCTGGGTATTTTTTTCTCATCTATCTTCCACTTTGTTATTTTGCAGTGTCCACCCTGATACCATGTCCATCCATTAAGTTTTTAATTTTGGTGATTGTACTTTTCATTTCTAGGGTTCCATGTAATTTTCCTCTGCTATGTACACCTTTTTAAAAATTTAGTTTGAGCTTCTCTCTTTTTTAAAAAATGTTTAAGTATTTATTTATTTTTTGCTGCACTGGGTCTTCGCTGCTGCCCAGAGGGTTTCTCTGGTTGTGGAGAGCAGGGGCTGTTCTGTAGTTGGGGCGCTCAGGCTTGTCATTGCAGTGGTTTCTCTTGTTGCTGAGCATGGACAATGACTTTCTTTGGCCTTCAGTAGTAACAGCACGTGGGTTTTAGTAGTGGCAGCTCTTGGGCTCCAGAGCAAAGGCTCAGTGGTTGTGCTCAGGGTTAGTTGCCACGTGGCATGTGGGATCTTCCCCAATCAGGGATCAAACCAATGTCCCCTGAATTGCAAGGTGGATTCTTAACCACTGGACCTCCAGGGGAGCCCTGCTGTGTTCACTTTTAATAATTTCCTGTGTCCTGCAGATTTTCGTCTATTTTTCTTTAAGCAAAGTAAATGTGGCTGTTTCGTATCTAATACTTCCCATATGTGAAGTCTAGATGGATCTGTAATGTGCATTTCTCCAGGCTCTCATGGTACCTTGTTTTATTATGTACTTGGTTGCTTTCTACTGTGTGCTGCTTTGAAAAATAATTGTGCAGTTATCTAAGGCATAAAATGAAGGTGCCTTCCACAGGATAGGATTTACATTTATTTCTGCTTGGTGCTTAGGATTACTGCCTGTGACTAAACGCATTGAGGTTTCATAGATCACTGCCAGGACAGAGTCTGGGCCGCGGAGCCGCAAGAGTGAGTGTTTACTCTCTCAGGGGTGTACATGTGGTTTCGGCTCTGCTGAGCACCAAGGCACTGCTGCATACAGTCCTTTGAGTTTGGGGAGGGTGTGCTTATGCCCTGAGATGTCAGCTCTTCAGGGGTCACAGCTGAATGTCCTTTGGGATTTCTCACTTTTGGTGGGCCCTGGACTTGACTTTCTCTTTTTCTGTGAGCCCTCAGAATCCCTGCTTGCTTTCACAGCTCAGTTTATTTGCATAGGTAGATGCCACTAGGAGAAACAGGTAAAATTTTCTCCTGGTGGGTGTTCTGTTATCTGTTTCGCTTTCTTTTAGATTTTTGCCTGGAAATTCAGGACTATCTTACAGTTCTTTGATTCTTCTATGAGGATTTTTTTTAAAGTTTGAGGAGTGGCCAAGATGGTGGAATAGGAAGACCCTGAGCCCATCTCCTCTCATGGGCACACCAAAACTACAACTGTTTACATAGCAGCTATTGCTGGGAATGACCCCAAGAATAGCAGAAAAGATCTACAATTAAAGATAAAAAGGAACCATGAGACAGGTAGGAAGGGTTGAGATGCAGTATACTCAAGACTTACAGAACCATATATGGGAGGACAGTCACAGAGATATTTCTCCCAAGGAGGAAGGGGTCTGAGCCCCACATAGGGCTCCCTAGCTCAGATCCCACAGTAGGAAAGTGAATCTCCCAAACATCTGGCTTCGAAGATCAGTGGGACTTCCTTTTGGGAGAGTCAGAGGGCTGTGGGAAATAAGAGACTCCACTGTTACAGGCCACACACAAAATCACGAAACCAGCTTTACAGTGGATGAATGGATAAAGATGTGCTGTGTGTATATTATGTTTCTGTGTGTGTGTGTTATTCAACCATCAAAAAGAGTGAAATCTTGCCATTTGCAACAACATGGATGGATCTAGCAGCTAATTATGCTAAGTGAAGTAAGGCAGAGAAAGACAAATACAGTATAGTTTCATTTATATGCGAAATCTGAAAAACAAACGAAACGTAACAAGAACAGAGTCAGAGACACACGTGGTTACAAGAGGGTACGGATGTGTTGTGAGGAGAGAACTAGGTGAGGGAGGTTAAGAGGTATGAACTTACAGTTACAAAATATTGAGTCACAGGTATGGAGTATACAGTGTGAGGAATATGGGCAGTACTAATAATCTCTTTGTACAGTGACAGATGGTGACGAGACTTACCGTGGTGATCCTTTTGAAATACATAGAAGTACTGAATCACTATGTTGTGTACCAAGAACTAATAAAGTGTTTTGGGTCAATTGTGCTTAAAAAACAAATTCATAGAGAAAAAGATTGGATTTGTGGTTACCTGAGTTGAGGGATGAGGACTGGTGTGATTGGACTGTTTAGTCACTCAGTTGTGTCCACTGCTTTGTTATCCTGTGGACTGTAGCACGCCAGGGCTCCACTGTCCTTCACTATCTCCTGGAGTTGGCTCAAATTCATGCCCGTTGAATTGGTGATGCTGTCTAACCATCTCATCATCTGCCCCCTTCTCCTTTTCCCGTCAATCTTTCCCAGCATCAGGGTCTTTTCCAATGAGTCAACTCTTCGCATCAGGTGGCCAGAGTTGGAACTTCAGCATCAGTCCTTCCAGTGAATATTCAGGGTCGATCTCCTTTTGTATTGACTGGTTTCATCTCCTTGCTGTCCAAGGGACTCTCAAGAGTCTTCTCCAGCACCACAATCAGAAAGCATCAATTCTTTGACGCTTAGCCTTCTTTATGGTCCAGCTCTCACAGCTGTACGTGACTACTGGAAAAACCATACCTTTGACTACATGGACCTTTGTCAGCAAAGTGATGTCTCTGCTTTTTAATACATTGTCTAGGTTTGTCATAGCTTTCCTTCCAAGGAACAAGCCTCTTAATTTCATGGCTGCAGTCACTGTCTGCAGTGATTTTGGAGCCCAAGAGAATAAAAACTGTCACTGCTTCCATTTTTTCCCCTTCTGTTTGCCATGAAGTGGTGGGATTGGATGCCGTGATCTTAGGGACTGGTTGAAGGTGGTCAAAAGGTACAAACTTCTATTTATCTAATTAGTAAGTCCCAGGGATGTAATGTACAATGTGAAAACACTGCTGTACGATATATGTAAGTTAAGAGAGTAAATCCTCAGTTCTTACCACAAGGAAAAAATTTTTTTCTATTTCTTTAATGTTTGATCTAAATGAAATGATATTCACTAAGCTTATTGTGGTAATCATTTCATGAGGTAAATAAGTCAAATTATTATACACCTTAATATATGTATGTAAATTGCATCTGAATAGAATTGGAAGAAAAATAAAGTTATTAAAATTATACCCAAATAAATATTTATCCCAGCATTTTTAAAATAAACTTTAAGAATGCTTTTAGATTTATGAAAAATTAAGCAGATGCTACAGTGTTCTCATAACCCCAGACCTAGTTGCCCATTAACATTTTACAACAATATGGTACATTTATCATAATGCATACATTAACTCATCTCACACGCTGGTAAAGTAAGGCTCAAAATTCTCCAAGCCAGGCTTCAGCAATACGTGAACCGTGAACTTCCAGATGTTCAAGCTGGTTTTAGAAAAGGCAGAGGAACCAGAGATCAAATTGCCAACATTCGCTGGATCATAGAAAAAGCAAGAGAGTTCCAGAAAAACATCTATTTCTGCTTTATTGACTATGCCAAAGCCTTTGACTGTGTGGATCACAATAAACTGTGGAAAACTCTTCAAGAGATGGGGATACCAGACCACCTGACCTGCCTCTTGAGAAACCTGTATGCAGGTCAGGAAGCAACAGTTAGAACTGGACATGGAACAACAGACTGGTTCCAAATAGGAAAAGGAGTACGTCAAGGCTGTATATTGTCACCCTGCTTATTTAACTTCTGTGCAGAGTACATCATGAGAAACGCTGGGCTGGAAGAAGCACAAGCTGGAATCAAGATTGCAGGGAGAAATATCAATAATCTCAGATATGCAGATGACACCACCCTTATGGCAGAAAGTGAAGAGGAACTAAAAAGCCTCTTGATGAAGGTGAAAGAGGAGAGTGAAAAAGTTGGCTTAAAGCTCAGCATTCAGAAAACGAAGATCATGGTATCTGGTCCCATCACTTCATGGCAAAATCGATGGGGAAACAGTGGAAACAGTGTCAGACTTTGTTTTTTTGGGTTCCAAAATCACTGTGGATGGTGATTGCAGCCATGAAATTAAAAGATGCTTGCTCCTTGGAAGGAAAGTTACGACCAACCTGGATAGCATAATTGAAAAGCAGAGACATTACTTTGCCAACAAAGGTCCATCTAGTCAAGGCTATGGTTTTTCCAGTGGTCGTGTATGGATGTGAGAGTTGGACTGTGAAGAAAGCTGAGCACCGAAGAATTGATGCTTCTGAACTGTGGTGTTGGAGAAGACTCTTGAGAGTCCCTTGGACTGCAGGGAGATCCAACCAGTCCATTCTGAAGATCAGCCCTGGGATTTCTTTGGAAGGAATGATGCTAAAGCTGAAACTCCAGTACTTTGGCCACCTCATGCAAAGAGTTGACTCATTGGAAAAGACCCTGATGCTGGGAGGGGTTGGGGGCATGAGAAGAAGGGGACAAGAGAGGATGAGATGGCTGGATGGCATCACTGACTCGATGGACGTGAGTCTGGGTGAACTCCGGGAGTTGGTGATGGACAGGGAGGCCTGGTGTGCTGCGATTCGTGGGGTCGCAAAGAGTCGGACACGACTGAGCGACTGAACTGATAAATTAACTAAAGTCCGTATTTATTCAGATTTCCTTAGTTTCCCTGTTTCTATCCCAGGATCCCATTCAGGATACCACGTTGCATTTAGTCATCGTGTGTTCGTAGGCTTCTCTTGGCTGTGAAAGTTTCTCAGACTTTCCTTGTTTTTGATGACCTCAATAGTTTTGAGGAGCATTGGTCAGGGATTTTACAGAATGTCTTTTGGGACTTGTCAGATGTTTTCCCTTTGACTAGACTGAGGTTATGTGTTTTGGAAGAAAGACCACATGCCATTTTCTTCATATCAAGGATACATGCTCTCAAGATGACATCACTTAGCTGAGGTAGTGTCTGCCAGCTTTCTCTACTGAGTTACTCTTTCCCCTGTCTACATTGTATGTACTCTGGAATGAAGTCACTATTTGATTTAAACGCATGCTTAAGGGATGGGGAGTTATGCTTCACCTCCTTGATGGCAGGTTTTCTATAGAAACTACCTGGACTTCTTGTACATTGGAGATTTCCATTTTTTTCCCACTTATTTATATCAATAGGAACTTATGGATATTTCATACTTTGGGTTATAATCCAATACCACTTTGTTGTTCTAATTATTTTGGCTTTGGCCATTCAAAGCTTCTTCACTTGGCTTCTATGTCCCTTTGATATAACTTCATCTTTGATCATTGTTTTTGAGCACTTCCTTACTATCTCGCACTCCAGTGTTCTCCAGGCACTTGTTCATTTTCTGCCTCAATCCTAGAGTCAGCTACTTAAGGAGCTTCAGGATCAGTCCTTTCAATGAATATTCAGGACTGATTTCCCTTAGGATTGACTGGTTTGATCTCCTTGCAGTCCAAGGAACTCTAAAGTAGTCTTCTCCAACACCACAGTTCAAAAGCATCAGTTCTTTGGCATCAGCTTTCTTTATGGTCCAACTCTCACATCTGTATGTGACTACTGGAAAAACCATAGCTTTGACTAGATGGACCTTTGTCAGCGAATGTCTCTACTTTTTAATATGCTATATGTGATCTAGGTTTGTCTTAGCGTTTCTTCCAATTTCATGTCTGCAGTCACCGTCTGCAGTGATTCTGGAGCCCAGGAAATCTGCCAGTTTCCATTTTTCCCCCATCTGATAGCCATGAAGTAATGGGACCAGATCCATGATCTTAGTTTTTTGAATGTTGAGTTTTAAGCCAGCTTTTTCACTCTCCTCTTTCACCTTCCTCAAGAGGTTCTTTAGTTGCTCTTTGCTTTCTGTCATTAGAGTGGTGCTATCTACATATCTGAGGTTGTTGAATATTTCTCCCAGCAATCTTGATTCCAGCTTGTGATTCGTCTAGCTTGGCATTATGCATGATGTACCCTGCATATAAGCCGGTGACAATATATAGCCGTGACATACTCCTTTCCCAATCTTGAACCAGTCCATTGTTCCATGTCCAGTTCTGTTGCTTCTTGACTTGCATACAGGTTTCTCAGGAGTCAGATAAGTTGTTCTGGTATTCCCATATTTTTAAGGATTTTCCACAATTTGTTGTGATCCACACAGTCAGATGCTTTTGCATAGTCAGTAAAGCAGATGTTTTTCTGGAATTCTCTTGCTTTTTCTATGATCCAACAAATGTTGGCAATTTGATCTCCGGTTCCTCTGCCTTTTCTAAATCCAGCTTGTACATCTGAAAGTTCTTGGTTCACTTAATGTTGAAGCCTAGCTTGAAGGATTTTGAGCATTTTGAGAATATTGAGTCTCCACGTTTTCCTTTTGCTGTTTTTTTCCCCCTTATAGTTGATTTCTGGTCTCATAGCATTGTGGGTCAGAAGAGATACTTGCTATGACTTGTTTTCTTAAATTTTGGGGGTTCCTTGGTAGCTCAGATGGTAAAGAATCTGCCTGCAATGTGGGAGACTGGGTTTGATCCCTGGGTTGGGAAGATCCCCTGGAGAAGGGAACAGCTACCCACTCCAGTATTCTTGCCTGGAGAATCCCATGGACAGAAGAGCCTGGTGGGCTACAGTCCATGGGGTTGCAGAGTTGGACATGATTTACCAGCAACCCTTGGTTTATTACTCTATCCTGGAGAATGTTCCATATGTACTTGAGTGTATATTTTGCTGCTCTTGGGTGGGACGTTTTTATATATGGAAGCAACCCAAATACCCATCAGTAGATAAATGTATCAAGATATGGAATATAACAGTAGAAAATTACTCAGCCATAAGAAAAGAATGAACTTTTTCCATTTGCAACAGCATGGATGGACCTATATTCATTGAGCAAACAATGTATATTGGATATCACTCCTTGTTGACTCATAGATCTAACCCTGGGTTTTCTGAAGGCTGTGTAATATTCCATGGTTAACAGCTAACTTGTTTATTGATGGGCATGCCGGTTATTTCCAATCTTTTGCTAACAGTAGTGTAGCAGGATTGTGTCTGTGAACACAGGGGAGGATTTCACCAAAGTGAAGTGCTTGGTCAAAGGGTCTGGATGTTTAAGAATGTCATTGAGCATGTATGTGTTGTTGCTCCAGTTGTGTCCAACTCTTTGTGACCCTGTGAGCTGCAGCCCACCAGGTGTTCTATCCATGGGATTCTCCAGGCAAGAATACTGGAGTGGGTTGCCATGTCCTCCTTCAGATCTTCCCAACTCAGGGGTCGAACCTGCATTTCTTACATCTCCTGCATTGGCAGGCAGGTTCCAGGCAGGTTCTTTACCACTAGTACCACCTGGGAAGCCCTTAAAAATGTCATAGATATTGTCAAACTGCCCTCTGGATGTTGGGCCAATTTATATTTTTACCATCAGCATGAGCTGCTTCCTAATGGCAGCTGCAGAAGAGAGAACATCAAAGTTTGATCTTTGCTAATTATATGTGAGAGACTTCCCTGGTGGCTCAGTGGGAAAGAATCCTCCTGCCAGTGCAGGAGATGTGGGTTGATCCCTAGGTTGGGAAGATCCTCTGGAGAAGGAAATGGCTACCCACTCCAGTACGCTTGCCTGGAAAATCCCATGGACAGAGGAGCCTGGCAGGCTGCAAGTCCATGGAGGTCAGAGTCAGGCATGACTTAGTGATTCAACAGTTAACTCCAGAGAGGTATATTCTACCCCCCAAAGTTTACATTTTTATGTGATCAGTTTATCACTCATCTGGGATTTTGTATTATGCTTAGAGTCTTTTCATTTCCATGTTTTCTCCTGTTTTTTTCCCCTCCTCCTTGGTACTTTTATATTTAAAAAAACAACTCGGACTTGCAGACAGGCACAATGAACCCCTATGTATGTAACATCCAAGCATTACTTAAATGAAACTGCTCTCCCTCCCTCTTGGAACCACTGACTGCTCACTTCCTGTTCCTGTGGCTGTCTGTGAACTTGTAACTGACCTGTTTACTTCCAGGCCACAAAGGTGAGAAGCTTGCACTGAGTGAATCCACCACCTGGCTGTTTAGCTTTCTGTGCGCTGGACTTTATCATCAGGGAAGCTAGTGCACATGGCTTGGCATAGAGTCTGATATGGCTATGGACTTACCTGGTAGTTCAGTGGTTAAGGCTGTGCTTCCAATGCAGGGGACACAGGTTTGATCCCTGGTTGGGAAACTAAGATCCTGCATGCTGGGCAGTGTGGCCAATAACAAAAAGGCTGATGTGGTTTTTGTTTTGTGTATCGTAATATACACTGTACTTGATATTAGCTCTTGATGCCGGGGTTTATTCAGTTTCATTGATGCAGAGTGATTTCAACATATCTCAAGCATGCTTCCTTATTTTCCTATTGTTGGTCATTTAGGTTGTTTCCAGTGCTTTTAGAAACATCTTAGTATGGCTCTTCCAGCACTTGTGAGGAATTCTCTAAGGTAAGGACCTGTGAGGTTATATGTTAACAGCATCTGTAAATTTACCAGATGACATCCCCAGTCTCCCCGTCCTTGGTATTAGAAGACCCATTTTTTTTTTTGGTCAGTCGATGGGTGTGAAATGGTATCTGATTGTGAATTTATGTAAGTTCTTTTGTTTATATGACTTGGCCATTTTTCTTTAGCAGTGTAACTTTTCAAATCTTTTGATCCATTTGATTGAGTCTAAGGGAGACATGGTCTTTTTTCCCCCCAGAATAAACACTGACAAAATGGATAGCCCAGCTTTCATGTACTAAGCTAGACAATGCATTTAATGATTATAGCTTTATTGCTGGGGTTTGGTACTGCTTCCTTGCTATTCTTACATTTGCTAATCATTTTCATTAGAATCAGTCTAGCATCAAAACGCATGACTTGCGTACATTCCTACATTCCTACATTCCTACAAGTGAGGGTTCTCATTGATCCCGGAGGACCACTGCTCCCTTTTGTTTGCCCCCAGGCGTTTTCCCTTCTCTTGTCTGACTGTAGTGACTCTCCAGGACAGCACTAAGCTGTGGGCAGTAGTAGATAGTGAGTGTGTTCTGGAAGTCAGTACTTCTGGGACATCAAAATAGATGTTAAGTCAAATATCCCCCCATCCCCCCAAAATCTTTTTTCCCCATGTATGTGGAGTTGATTTCAGTTATTTAAAAACTGAGTACAGCTGAGTTACTTAGTTCTTTTCTCTATCTAGTGGGTATGTACGAAATTTTAATTTTGATATGAGTAGTATTACAAGCATCTCTCCATCATTATAGTTCCCAAGCTGCTGACAGCTTTTAAATCATGATCATTCTCTCTGAAAACCCCACTGACGACACATATACTTCTCCTCATACTTGAGGTAGTGGAGCCAGGACAGGAATATTCTATAGCTCTCATGTCACACAAGCAGACCTTCTACCACTCTGCTGTCCTACTGGCATAGAGTCAACAGGAACTTCCTGTCCCTTTTATCTACCCAAGGGCACAGGGTGCCAGGGTTGGAGGCCCTTAGTGCCCATCACCCACCCGCGCCTCCCACAGGAGAACAGTCAACAGCACACTGTGAACTTATCGTAGAATAGATTTATTTACCTGAAACCATGTCTGTGCAATGCTTGTTACCAGCACAGAAATAAACTGATCTCTATTTACAGTCTAAAGTCAAACATGCGTTGTGATAAACTGACGTTTAGCATTTTATTGATATAAATGCATCACAATATTTGTATTGCACCAACATCTGTCTACTGCTTCTGATTTCATTAAATAAATTACATTTAATACAGTGCAAAATAGCTGTTTGCACACTCAGGAAAATAACTGAAGTTATGAACTAGAAGCCTACATTTTTAACCACTCAACACCTGCAGTGTTTTCAATAAATTTATAAATAAGCAAACTGTACAGGGCCAATTAAAAAGTAGCATGTTTCAATGACACCATAGAGAAATCTGGCTACTTACAACTGAAGGCATGCATTACAATTGAATATTGTACATTTATTTAAGCTATGATACTTTGCACAGAGAAATACGGAGACTTGGCTGATGGCTTCTAAGTTCTTGGATAAGGTTTCAGAACCTCATTCTTCTTGCAGCAAAGAAACCAGACTTCTCTGGAGAGGCTTTCTGATTCATTAAGTTAAATTGTACATTTGTTATTATTTTGATTCAAAAGCTAAAACCCCACTGGTAATACACGTTTCCTCCACATAACACACAACAAGTTGGGGACTTTTTTCTAATTTTCTTTTTCCCCCAACATCAATCATGCAGAGGGCTGGTAGATGTGTTGCTAAAAAACGCACATGCACGCAACTGAACACCCTTAAATTTCTGCAAAATGGTTTAGGAAGCGGTTACTCCAGTATTGCTGAAAAGGAAAGAGAGAGGAAATCAGCTTTATGAAATATGGGGAGGAAATGTTAGAATAACTAATTTAAGACTGGGATTAATAGTGACAGATGAAAAGGAATGTTCAGTTTGATCTTTTAAGATTTCAGACCAGCATTTCTGATTAACTCACAGGCCCCTCCTGTCATTTGGCTACAGAGTATCCCACCAGGCAGACACTTAATCGCTTCAGGTTTAACAGAAGTTGAGAAAGTCCTTGGTTAGCAGTGCAGGGGGTGAGGAAGGCCAAGCAGAGTGAGCAGTATGGTAATCAGCGCCAAGCCTCTAGCTCCTATCCCTTCCTTCCCTCGGGACCAGCCTCTGGGCTGCAGGCCCAGCCAGACCCAGTCCTTGAAGGGGAACTGCTTATCACTGTTCCCTTTCAAGAAAAAAGGCTGCAGATTACCCTCAATTGTTAACTGCCGGGTGGTGGTTTTTCAGTGTGCTGTATGCACATTGCAAACACAGCAGGCCTGGCAGACACTGAGCTAAGGCTTGTGGTCTCAGATATTCCTGAGGTCTGCCCACCACATGGACATGCAGGGGTCTGGGCCCCAGTCTGAGGTAAATGGAAGCAGCCACTTGTGAGGGAAGGTGGCAGTTGCCCTGCTTGTGTCTGAGCTCGTGCAGCTCTTCCTACCCAGCGTGCCACCTGCTCTATGGAGATGCAGAATGAGTTGCTGGCATGGCACCCCATTTAGGGAACATGTAAGAATGCCATTTCCTGGGCAAAGGAAAGAGGTCAGTCTGGGTATGGGGTGGCAAAAACCAAAACACTGAGGGGATGGGCCTTCAGCCCACTTGCTGACAGGAAAGAACCTAGAGCAAGTTTCAGGCAAGAGCTGCCTGTGAGTCCATGGGCAGGGAGGATGAGGCCGACACTGCCTTCCTTGCAGGTACCTGGTGAGGATGGCTGGACTCCTCCTGCTCCCCACAAGTTCAGGGGCCAGGGATGTGCCCACAGCAGCACCAACTACTGAGGAGGTGCCAGTGTGGACATGGTTTTTGGTGGCAAAGCCTGAAGCAGAGCAGCTAAGGGGCTCTGTAGCACCAGGTCTCCCTGACTCCCAGCTGTCTGGGTTGAGGGAAGTGGGTGCCCAAACCACCTGTGGATTGGACAGGCCTGAAGCTGAGAAACCACAGGGCAACAGCCACCCATACCATTAAACAACTTCTGTAAAGGCCAATAAATCATCAAGGAACTGAGTCAGGAAAAGTTGACCATTGAATAGCACCCCACCCAACAAGCTCAGACATCCTGGTTTGGTTTGCAGCCAAGACACACTCCTTGCATTTGATTTGCTCAACTTGTTTCTTTCTGCAATTCATAATGCTAAAGTTGGCAAAACGTACCTCCTATAGTCTCTGCCAAGCAAACCAGCTTCCCTTTCCTCTGAGGCCTCAGGGAGCCAGACCAGGACTCTGCGTTAAGAATCCGTCTCCATGTGCCCTTTCTACCCCGTACACGGAAACCTCTTAAACTTTGGCAGCACCCTGTTCTGCTTGATACCTGTTAACCTTCCTCATACTCGCAGCATTTACATGTTATTCAGCTGGCCCTGTATCCGGGTCTTCAGGTACCCACGAGAACACGAGGGGCTTCACACGGAGGGAGCTACCAGCATGAATATGTACTGCCTAGGCCCTTCACTTTGGCTAATGCTCGGCTGTGGTCTAGTAACTGCTTTAATGTACCCTGGAGAGAAAAGATAAGTCTTAGCTACAAAGGATATGACCCAGAAGGTAGAAAAAGATGGCCTACTTAAAAATGAACCAGGGAATTCCCCAGTGACCCAGTGGTTAGGACTCTGTTCTCACTGCTGGAGCCCTAGTTCAAAATATCCTGCAAGCTGTGTGGTGTGACCGGGTGGGGAGAACAAAATGATGCATGAGTTTACTGGTTCAGTTACTTGCTTTCGCTTGCTTTTTGCTTTTTAATGATCCAGGTAGCAAGATTCTGGGACCAGTCCTTGCCGCTAACAAAGATCAAAGAAGCTGACAAGTTTTCCTGTGATCTGCATCTCAGCGTTTGTGAAGGTACCTGTCAGTCTGACCAAAGCAGAACTACTCTGTCTTCCCCCAGGTCCTCCCTGACACCTGGCTGTGCCGCTGTCCAAGGTAGTGGGTGGCATCTAGAGCAGCCACTCCAGCCCACAGGTGCCATGTATCGTGTACCCGCTCCTCTCAGGGTGCCTGACTCATCAGTGTCTTACACAGCCAGCTCATTTAGTGGCAGTCACCTTTAGGCTAAAGCATCCAAATTCCAGGGAATACTCACGTTAGTTGATGGATGTTGGAAGGCATTGGAGGAAAACACCACAGTTAGGACTGTTAATGACTTATACACTGTTGGTAAGACTGATCTCGAACATGCGCAAACATTTATCATAGTAACAATGGTGGTGGTTAGTGCCACATTCAAATAAAAATAGTTCTATACAATATGTTCATTTGGTCATGTGCTATTTACAAATTTTACAAAACACACACACACACACACACACACCCCCTTATGTCCTCTACACCAGGCTAAAATAGGCCAGCAGAAACTTGCATAAAAATGTATCACAAATGACAATTAGCGCCTATACACCAAAAATAAAATTCCTACAATGACCTACGCAGCAGAACAGGATCCTTCTTCCCCTCGAGCACAGTAAATAATTCTGAGCTAAGAACCTAAGAGAACTAAGCCACTTAATAGTTAAAAACAAGACGGTTATTTTTCTCTGTCCATTTAAAATGTTTTATTTTTCTTTTTAAACTAGATTGTGAAGTGCCACTGAAATAGGCAATGTTGGCAAAACAATGTCTGTAGCAATAAAATACATTAGACATTTAAATAAATAACCTTAAAAACTATGTGAGGGGACATGAACCCAGTCGATTGAATCTGGAACAATGTTTTCTGCACAAGCGAGAACAAGCATACCTCTTGTTAAGACTGATGTAAACAGAACCATCAAAACCCTACAGGAGAAGCAGCGAGCAGGGTGGGGGTGGAGGTGAACACAGGGCTGAGGGGTGGAGGGGTGGCAAACCAAAAAATACTGACTGAGGTAGCAGTACTCTGCTCAGTGCAGAAAAATTGGCTTATGAATAAAAATTAGACTGTGATCTCAGATTAAATCCAGATGATCATGCAAAAGACACAATACATGCTATTTAGTTTTAGAAAAAAACCACACACATTCACTTCCTAAAATCTGCTGCCAATTAATTTGCTGACAATGTCTGCTGGCTCAACTATTTTTTTTACAAGGATGAGTATTAAACAGAACACTGTACATGCTTTTTTTCATCTACAAAAAAATATTTGCATAAAATAGTGTTAGTTCTCTGTACATGTCAATGGACACTTTAATTATGTGTATAAAAAAGGAAAATCTTGCCCCACTGAAGTCAGAAAAAGCAAAACAAAATCTAGAATATGAAACTTCCTTCACCAGCCAATATGTTCATGTGAAAGTTCAGCAGAAATAGACAGTTGCTTTAAACAATAAAAAATTAATTGATTAAGTTAAACATCTTCTTTATGCAAAACTGTCAGTCAAGACCAGAACATATCACTAAAGTTAGTGTCTGTGCTATAGACCCAGATCACCAGGGGCATTATGAGCAGCACAAAGGGCCAGGAGATCCCATCGGTGCATGCCGAAAACGAGCAGGGTTTGGTGGCAGGCTGCACACACTCTTTACCAGGTTCTAGGTAGTTGCGGGCCACAAACTTGAGGGTCTCATCCATTAGAATCACAGGCAAGGAGATTTTCAGCACCATCAGCCATTGGGTCACATTCAGCGGTGTGATCTGGAAAATAAGCTGAAACACAAAGAAACCTCATCAAGCTCCCCAACTTGCTGGACAGGCAGACAGGCCCCAAACGGGCTCCCCACACTGCTTACTGGCAAGGGTTCCACGTAAAGGATTAGGAAGTGGAGCGACATCGACAGGCAGATGGAGCCCACGAGCCATATGTTCTCCCAAGGGGGCATCCTCAGCAAGGACTGGTTTTCAGACAAGCTGTGGAACAAGGAGAGGCAGGTGAAATATGCCCACCAAAGGGCAAAGGCATGTGCCCTCACTGACAGAGTCTGTTCGGAATCACACTTCAGTAAGGTCGACGGCTGCCTTGGCATTGCCCACTGACCTAATTGTATTAAGTTTCTACGGTGGCAAAGTTAAGGAATAACATTCAGATGTAGGACAGATTTCAACTTAAATCTAGGCTTCGGCAGAGTGATCTTATTTCAGTGGGTTCAAAGCTGCTCTCAATTGCCCTTGACACTTAGGCTATTTTGAAATTTCCATTTTTGTCACTGGCATAATTAGATGATACCGTCTGTCTTGATGCTAAAGGGCAACAGCTCCTTCCCTGTGGGCACTGAAGTCCCTATTTTTGGCCTCTGCTGTCTCTTAAGGAACATGTGGCTAAGCACTCCCACTGCTTCCTGGAGGCGATGATGACTTAAGCTCTTAAAACCGGTGCTGCTTGTTCTTCCTTTTGGGGAGGGCAGAGCTTTCCTATGACTCTAAATCAACCATGACACACACAATCCCCCGGCACGTTAACAAGAGTCACGGACCTGTTGAGGGCGTTGCACATCTCTATAGTTACTAGAACAGAGAGCGCCATTGTCATTGGATATGGGGATTCAAAGACCGCACAATCCACGCCTTCAAAGTCCGGGTTGTCCTCTTTGCACTGTAGGAAATGACTCTGCAACAAAAGCCCGACACCAAGTTCCCAATCAGCCAAAGACATTTCCAAGGTCCACACACATTCCACACTAAGCCCAGAACACAGCCCCACACACGACCTCACCCCATTTCCCAGAGAAGCCCTGGTCTTTCAGAACAATCTTAGATGCAACTGCTTATTGTTCAGTTCTTAAGAGTATTTGACAGACATCCAAACCACAGAAAGCTCAAGGACACCCTTGTACGTGAAGGCTTACAATGCATCTGCATTTAAGGTACAGAAAGAAAGATGGCTACGTACCAGCTGGTAGAAGGACACTCTTGGACCACCCTCGGCAGCAATGAACCACCACGCGGCAGCACCCACCGTAGCAGCGCCAACGTAACCTGGAACAAATATCACGACGCTAATACACATGGGGTTCACAGCTTGCAGCATCTCTGCAGGTACTGCTTCATGGGCCAACCCCCGGGACGGAGATCAGAGACGTGGGGTCACTGAGCCTGTGCCACCACCAGCACCTGCTAACTCGCATCAGCTAAAGCAGTTAGAGGGTCTCCACAATGAGGGGATGTCTGTGGTGCAGAAGAACTAGGCAGCTTCTCCTTTGAGAATCTGTGAGGAAAGAACCTGCTAGAACTACTAGAATTGGGAGGACCTTTACACCAGTCATGCCCTCTCTAACCAGCAGCCAGTACGTTAAGGCTCGGGTACCTGTCGTCCATGTGATGCCACACTGTGCTAGAGCACCAGATCACCCCTCCATGACTGCTTGGCAAACTTAGGTTTCCAGTGACACTCTAGTGTCTTTGCTCCATCAGAGTCCTGGCAGAACCCCCACATGGAAAGGCCACTAGAGCAGTTAGTGCAGAACACTAAGCACACGACAGTGCTCAAAGCCACTTCTGGGACTATCCCCGCCCCCAATTACTTTTGAATTCAAATTACAAAGAAGCAACAAAGGGTAGCAGAGAACACGGGGACTTGCGAATAGACTGTCCCAGTGCAGTAGTAGCCACTCAAGGTCCAAGCGTGCATACCCTCTAGCCCAGCAATCGCAACAAAACCGTGGGCAGGTGGTGTACCGACACAGAACTACCCAACAAAGAGGGAGAACAATGCAACGACAAGGCTCAGACACAGCCGCTTACAGCACAGCATCACTTGCGGAAGTAAATACGTAAGACAGATCCGTTTGCTGGGAAGCCACAGGAGAGACTGCTGCTGGGGCACTGGCTGGCTGAGAGTCCTCCTGTTTTACGCTCTGAGTGTTAAGTCACGTCAATTTACTGAAAGAGTCTCCTATGGGACCCTGTGGGTGTGCGGTCACTCAGTCGTGTCTGACTCTGCGACCCTTTGGACTCTAGCATGCCAGGCTCCTTTGTCCATGGGAGTCTCCAGACAAGAATCCTGGATTGGGTTGCCATGCCCTTCTCCAGGGGATCTTCCCAACCCGGGAATCAAACTTGCGTCTCCTGTGTCTCCTGTATTGTGGGCGGATTCTTTACCCACTGAGCCATCAGGGAAGCCCTGTGGGATCCTAGGGACGTCATTTAGCCTCTCTGGACCTCACTTTCCTAACCTACGAAAAGAGAGAGAGAGAAGCAGCATCCTGGGTCAGGATGAGGTGGACAGTGACAACACATGCAGAAGAGCCAACACTGCTGATAAATGCACAGGACCCTGCTCTCACTCAGGGAAAGGGAGTCTTGGTGAGGTAAGGCCTGAGTTGCCCCTGTTATTTCCTTTGCCCATGGGTTAAATCTGAGAACCTAATTCACAAAGGCCAAAGGAAGAACAAAAGCCCTAAAACGAGGGACTAACCTTACTGTAAACTGGATACATAGCTCATTAACCTGAAAGAGGACAGCTGCCATATTGTGCTACCCTAATATGGGGATAGAAAAAAAAAATGTGCTTTTAAGGGATGAATTTATGAAATGTTTGGACTCATAAACGTTTTGTTTAAAAGTCAGTAATATAGTGGCTAAGGCTCCATGCTCCCAGTGCAGGGGCTGGGATTCGATCCCTCGTCAGGAACTAGATCCCACATGCCGCAAGAGTTTGTATGACGCAACGAAAGATCCTGTATGCCGCAAACTAAGACCCAATGCAGCCAAATAAATAGTATTTTTTAAAAAATAATATAAAAAACCATACTCACAGCCAATAGCCAGGTAACGGAAAAAGAGCCACCCACTGATCAGTGGTTCCTTTGGGTTCCGGGGTGGTTTGTTCATAATGTCCAGATCAGGAGGGTTGAACCCCAGGGCAGTGGCAGGCAGGCCATCTGTCACCAGATTGACCCAGAGCAGCTGGACAGGAATTAAAGCCTCAGGAAATCCAAGGGCTGCTGTTAGGAAAATACTGTGTCCACCCAAGGAAAGAAGAGAAAGACCCCAAATTATTTTTGCCCACTATTTAACATCAACATCCCCTCCTCTCCCATAAAAATTGGTGGACAGCAACGATTACTTGAAATAACTTTTCCCCTGAGTAATCATAAAACGTTTATTATACCCAAATTCCAAATTAACTTTTAGAAGGCCAAGAATTTGATGTCATATTATACAGTTAATTCAAACCCCTTTCTCTGTTCAAGTGTGTCCTCTGCACACTGCGGTAGTCGCAGGCAGCCCTCCTGGGGGCCAGAGGAGCACCTTTACCTCCACTAGGGCCTCACCCTCCACCTGCCGCCCACCCCTCCCACTGCACCGAGAGCAAAGCTGCTGCCACATGAACCACCAGCCGAGGGAGACGCACAGTCTGCCACGGGGACTCACCAGACAACCTCCCCGACATTAGATGAGATGAGGTAGCGGATGAACTGCTTCATGTTGTTGTATATGGCCCGTCCTTCCTCCACGGCAGCCACAATGGTGGAGAAGTTGTCATCAGCCAGGACCATCTCAGAGGCTGTTTTAGCTACGGCGGTGCCAGAGCCCATAGCAATGCCGATCTCAGATTTCTTCAGAGCAGGAGCATCATTTACACCGTCTCCAGTCTGAAAGGCCAAGAAACCCACCACTGATTTGCACACCTGTTACCTAATACACACATTGCCAACAATCACTTGGCCATCCCGAAGCCAGGGAATGAATGGAGCTGTTGGGCCTCTGGGCAGCTAAGTTTTCTGGGAGAGTTTTTGTTTTTGTAAGCTGGTGTCACAGAACACATTTTAACCTGGGAAATGTGAAACTGCCAAATGAACTTACAGGTGACACTTCAGAGGAAGTAGAACAAAGGGGTCTTCAAACTGTTATTACTTATTTTACCAAACAAAACAACAAAATACGTGTATCCATATGGATAAATCTCAAATAGAGCAAATGCAGACAAATACATAAACTATAATATGCCATTTATGGCCAAAAATACTTAAATATTGTCTACAGATAGGAAACTATCATTCCCGTGTATGTTTTCTATACTTTCACTGAACACCCAGGACTGAATCCAGAATGGTGCTTTCCTTGGAGAAAGAACGGAAGGGGAGGAAAGAGGAAGACAACTAGAACAGCTGGTTTTTAGCAACAAAATTGTTTTAAAAACTGAAAAGTTTCATAGACAAGCAGCAAACGCAAGCATGACACAATGTTAACATCTTGGTGAAAAATCAGATGCAAGGAAGACTACGGGAGATGCTTCATCAACAAGCTGTTCTCAGAGAACACATCACCAGTACCATCTCACTTCAGGCGAGGTTTTCCAAGTGTGTGATAGAGTACGGCGTAGTTAGGTCCTAAATCGGCTTTTAGAAATGTGAGATACAACACATACATTTTAACCATGGCAAATACGTCCCCTGTGACTGACGCAGGCTTCTAGGTCTTAAACTTCCCCAGAATCTTGCATGCCAATAGAATCCTTGAGAAACAGCCCAGATCATGACAAAAAAAGAATTTCCAAATATGGGACCTATTACTAAAAATTTAATGATCAGAATTAGAATCTGCTGTGTTCGTGCAGTTTGTTACCTGTACATGTCTACAGACACTCACCATAGCTGTAATCTCATCAAACGACTGAAGAAATTCTACAATTTTAGACTTGTGGGAAGGTTCAACTCGAGCAAAACAGCGAGCATTCAAGCAGGCTTCTCTCTGGGCTGAAGGACTGAGCTCATCAAACTCGCGACCTGTGAAGGCCTTGGCTGTCACGTCCTCGTCCTGCCTGAAGATGCCAATGCGGCGGCAGATGGCCACAGCAGTGCCCTTGTTGTCACCCGTGATCATGATGACTCTGATGCCTGCCTGCCGGCACAGCTTCACAGAGGAGGCCACTTCAATTCTCGGAGGGTCCAGCATGCCCACACAGCCAACGAAAGTCAGATTGGTCTATGGTGAAATAATCACCTTATGTCAATACAGGAAATTCTGTTTTTCCCCCCTTAGTGCGGAGAGCAAAGGTTTCTGCATTTTCTTATGGCAAAATTCACACCACTGATTGTTAATGTAAATCCAATGAAGAACAGTATTAACTCTAATAAATCAGAAGCAAAAATATCACTACATTCTTGACACCAAATAATTCTTGAGCTTTCATTAATAATATTCTTAAAGAAAAAATATACTGAAGAATAGGAACATATTGACAGCAGCCAATCAGTGACCCATAGTATCAAATTTGAACTTGAAACTTCCTTGTTCAAGACTTCAGGAAGCCACATACCCGAAAGGAAAGAATTCCAAGAGCAGAAGTAGACAGGATCTTTCCACTTGAACAATTTGAGTCACTAATTAATGAATATTTTGAAAATGTCCCCAATTTTTAAATTATCTTGAGGTACATGAGAGCAGCAAAGCAGGTTTTTAGCCTTGATTGTACTTTGAAAGTAACAGGCCTGTATTAAACTGTTAACTGTGTGTGTTTGAAGCAGCAACTTAAAATTATAAAGATGATACGTTCGGCCTGCAGGAAAACAAATAACCACACCCCTTTCTCAGCAAAATCGAAACTCATCTGACCTTTTATTGAAGGAGTGCTACCTAAACACAGTGAATGTGCAGGGTGCGGGTGAAGCTTTTCATGAGCGAACCTCGTATTTGATGAAGTTGGCAGAGTCCTCAAGGTTCATTTCTTCTCTCCTTAGTGGGTTGTCGTGAGTGGCCAAGGCCAGGCATCGCAGTGTGTCACTGCCACTGCCCCATTCCCGAATGACAGACATGATCTTCTGCTTGACTCCAGGAGTCATGGGCACTTTAGTACTTCCGACTCGAATGTGGGTACACCTGTCAATGACACCTTCAGGAGCACCCTGGAAATGTTAGAACAATAATTTTACTTACTGGCTCACTCGGGATTCTAATCCTGGTAAGAACGTTTAATTGCAGTCTGCTGTACTTGCCTTCACAAACATTTTGCTCATTGATGTCCGACTTGGTTTGTTTGGTGTACAATAAACTGACATTGATTTTCTATCACGTGAAAACTCTAGAGTAAATTCCTTTTTCATCAATTGTTTAATGACCTATAAAAAGAACATATATGGAATATTATTGGATAGCAATTTCTATAAACTTTTGACTTTTAACAGTTAAACATTCACTAAATACTTATTATGTGACAGGCAATGGAGATGTAGCAATAGACAATAAACAGACAAGTTCCCACCCTCATAAAACTTACCCTCTAGTCTGGGAAAGACGTACCAGAACGTGAAAGTAGATTATAAGTGCCATGGAGAAAAAATTTTAAAATAAGCAAGGAAGAGAAAATTATGTATGTCTAGGTTACAATTTTACATACAGTACTGAGAAGGCAATATTTGAGTAAAAACATGAACGATGTGTGAGTGTGAGCAGAGAGAACATTATGCAGACTGACGTGACCAAGCAGTTCAAGGAGCCTCCAGGGCAACATGGCTAGAAGCGAGTTTGCAAGAAAGGTTCGGGGTTAACAGCAGGGGTTGCAGAAGCAGGCTGTAGCATCCTCAAAGTCACTGTAAGGCATCTGGCTTTTTTAATAACAAGTAAAACGGGAAGACAAAGGAGAGTTTCATGCTCTGGCAGTTATGTTAAGAATTAACCGAAGGAAGGGCAAGGGACACCACACCACTTCAATATTTTAAATACTTTATAGACAGCTAGTGGCTATATTAGATGTCAGCATAGTAACAATATCTAAAGTCATAAGAAGAGAAGAGTTCAAGGGAGTATAACTGCAGACAGAAAAGCCGAGGCCTGGGCCCTGGAGCCTCTTGGAAGATACAGCCAAGGAGATGGGGTTGGGGGGAGAACAAGTAAAGGACTCTCTTAGGGAGGGAGAGACTGAGAGGATAAACTGACAGCTCAGGTTAAACAAAAACTGAGAATTAATCTTTAGATTCAGATTCCATTGGTTTATCTCTATATATAGCCATATTACCATAAAAATCAACATACTTTATCCTTTCCAATTTTTTGTTGGCTTTCTTTTTCTTACCTTATTACATGAACTAGGGCTGCCAGGACTACACTGAATAGAAATGTTGAGAGTAAATTCTCTGAGCCCATTAGGAATGTTAACTTTGTGTAATTACACCATCAGCCAGAAGATGCTTGCTTAGTTTTTATCATAAACTGAGATTAAATTTTATCAGATGCCTTTTCTGAATTAAATGATCTTATGATATTCTGCCTTTATTCAATTATGTGGTGAATTACATGGATTTTCCCCTCATTCAGACAAACATTTAATAACTGTAAAAATCCCAAAGAACCTCAGCATCCAACAGAGGCAATTATGAGTAGAATAAAGCCATCCTCTCAGCCAGAGCAATAAAAGGACAATCACTAAATTCGACATTATCTGACTATTATATATCTATATGTTTATTATTTTTTTCAGGGTGGGGCTTGTTGGTGGCACACACCACACGGCCATCTTACAGGGATCAAGCCAGTGCTCCCTGCAGAGGTAGCGCAGAGTCTTAACCACTGTGCCACCAGGGAATGCCCATGTATTTAGTTTCCATTAAGCGTTTGTACCAATGGCTCTGGGAAGACTGCAAGAATGTGAGTGACTCTGAGAGAGGTGTGACCTTGACACCAGATACATCCTGTGTGCTCGATCACTTCAGTCTGACTCTCTGTGACCCTGTGTATTGTCTGCCCATGGACTTTCCAGGCAGGACACTGGAGTGGGTTGCCATGCCCTCCTCCAGGGGGTCTTCCCAATCCTTGGACGGAACCTGCATCTTTTACTTCTCCTGCACTGGCAGGTGGGTTCTTTACCACTAGTGCCACCTAGATACATCCTGGGTGGAGAGAACAAAGCCACTGCTTCCAGGACCAGGGCTGTGAAATCCAACAGTCCTATCCAAGGGGCCACTCGGCCTTAAAAGCTGGTCCTGCTCTATTGCTGCTAGTTGTTTCCCTTCATGGAGTAGTTACAGGTCATCAAGCAATTCCAAACTTCAGCCTTCAGGTTGCCTCTGAAGGGTTTAGTCAAACACCAACTAATAATAGAGCTATCAGACAATGTGGCTTTGCTTACTGACAAGTGTGGTGAATTCCCTAAAATAGAAACAAAGGACCCGGACTTGTTTCATGGAAACCATGAGTCTGGGCAGGATGCCACAGGAGAGGCCTGAGACCCTTGTGGCTGCGAGACTGTTGGTTGTGAAGCAGGAATCGAGTCACTGTGAAAGACTCTATACTTCAGCTGAGGCACCCTCCATTCTGGCAGAGTTTTGATTTCCCTGGAAAGTATCAAAGGGGCAAACCGACATAAAGGGAACAGAGTGCTAGAGTCTCATTCTCCCTCACACTGTGAGACGGCAAGTCACTGAGGGCCTGTTTCCCTGCCTGCAAGTGTGAGACCGGACTGGATGGCCCTAAAGTCCTTTTTACAAGCTGAGATTTGGCGTGGGACTAAATGTTTAAATAGTCGATGTCTTTAACAGGTGCACTGCTGCCCACCTTAGGCTACCTGTGCCGTGAGGTGCCACCCTACTCCCCCAAAACACTGCCTCATCTGCTCTCGATACCCAGGGAAGGATGAAAGAAAGTCACCATATATATAACTAGGAAGGCTGTATTTATAACCTCCTGTTTCTTTCTTCTACCAGAAAACCCTGACTGAAGGAAGAGTTGCACTAAAGTGCTACGACGAGGAGCCTCAAGCCCTGACTGGCTGCCCCTTGGAGATGACAGGTATATAGGTCTGACACTAAGAGCTTGTGTGTAGCAGAGCCCAACTCTGAAGAAACCTAAACTCCAAGGCTGGGAGGCAGTGGGTACTGGGAACAGGTCTGGAGGACCCACTGCAGACCGCGCTGACACCCCCCGCATGCACTGCAGGGAGACGGCGTTCACCCTGTTGCAGAGCGGCTCTGTGCTTCCAGGTCTGCAAGGGCAGGACCAGACGCAGACTCCAGGGCCTGACTTGTTTCCTCCTGGGTCTCTTCTGCTCCTGCTTGTCCTCATAGTCTCTTCAACCCCTATTCTCTGGCTTCTGCAGCTTCCATTTCTGAGCTTCCTTTGGTTGCTTCTGGGCATCTAGGCTTCTTCTCTTCCTCTTATTCTAATTTTACCTGCCGCTGCCTGTCACCCTGACCTTCGTGTATGGTAACATCTTGTTCGCATGTTGCTTACTCTGCTTCTCAGCTCAGCAACCACTCACCACTCTGGCTAGAACAGAGGTTATTGCTTAGGTCCATTCAGCGGGCATCACCATGACCACAAGCGACAAGTCGGTCAGCAAACACTAGGCCTGAGCCTGAGCAACCTGAACAAGGTCCATGTCATGGAGCTGCCAGCTCTTTCTGGGGCCACATGCTGGATCTGTCCTGCAATGAACTGTCACTGGGTTCTGTGACCTCACACACTTGGTGCAGCTAAACCTGAGTAAAACCATCTGCAACAGCTGCTGGCAGACACTGACCATCTGGTTGGCCTCCAGCACCTGGGTCTCCTCAACAGGCCAGTCCACCCTGCCTGCCACCCTGCTCAGCCTAAGAGAATCCTGGCTCTGGGGCTCCGACAGGCAAGGGAGAATAGGTGAGGGACCACACATTTGTCTAGTGTTCGCACACCTAACAAGACACACCTGCACCCCCCCGTATTGCTACTCCACTCACCATAGTTGTAGTAATTCTGCTCAAATAAATACAGCATGTCAAAGTTTTAATTACTACTAGATTTAATTTGCTAACATTATGCTGAGAATCTCTACTTCTGTATTATGAAAGTTACATCAATGTCAGGTTTTGCTATCAGGGTTATGCTGGTGATAAAGGTTTCGTTCTCTGCCATTTTTGGTGTGGCCACACTGTACAGCTTGAGGGCAAGTGTCAAGTCCTAACCACTGGACAGCCAGGAAACTTGTATTTCCTGAAAACTTGTATTTCTTCAGTGTTGGCACAACTGGGCCTGAATAATTTGAGGGGAAGTGTAGATTTTGAATTATAGATCCAGTTAATTTAACAGTTTATTCCATTTTTCTTAGAAAAATGTCAGCTTAGAAAGCTGTGCTACTGAGAGGATTTGTTGATTTCTTCTATGCTGTCAAATTTACTGATATAAAAATTTTCAGAACAGCTTTCTGGTCTTGTCTTTATTATTTCCTACTTCCTTCTACTTGTATTTGTTTTTCCATTTTCTTCAGATGGAAACTTATGTATCTTTTTAATTGATTTCTAGTTTAATTCTATCATGGTCAACAACAGTCTGTACAATCCTTTGTAATTTGTTGAGTCTTGCTTCATGGACCAGCAATATTGTGTATTCTGGTAAACTGTTCCTTATGGATCTGAAAAGCATATTAGGAGCAGCACAAGAGAAATAAGGGTTAAGTATATTATAAGTGTTGCTCCATATCCTGATTTTTTTTCATCTGCTTGTTCTATCAATTTTTGAGATAGGTGTGTTAAAATCTCTAACTCTAATTGTAAATCTGTCCAGTTTACCTTTTATTTCTGTCAACTTTTGCTCTGTGAACTTTTAGTACTACACTTGCATAAACAATTAGACCATTTAACACAAGGTCATGGGCAACTTTGATAAGAAGTTTTGATAGACTGGAAGGAGGCAAAAGCGTGACTGGAGTGGACTCAAGAAAATGGGAAAAGTGAAATAATACATAAAAACGGTTCTTTGAGACATTTTACCATGAAGGAAAAGAAGCAGGGTGCTTAAGTGAAGAAGTTTTAAGATAAAAAACAACTATTATTTCTCTACTGAAGATCCAGTAGAGACAGGAGACTGATAATGCAGGAGAGATGCTGGGGCTTATTGGACAAGGAGCAGCCGGGTTTTACTGGGAGCAGAAAGAGTACATGTCACAGCACAGGTGGCTGCATATGGAAACTGTCCATTGACAACTTTTATTTTCTTAGTCAAATGGCCAGATCAATTTATCTTATAGCGAAGATGGAGGAGACACTGAGAGAGAGTTTGAGGAAATAAAGTATAGAGTAAGTTGTCTAATAAGAGAGTGAGTGGGTGGACTGAGGACATATGGTAGGAGCGATGGGCAGCATGAACACCACCAAGCTCAAATACTGACCGAGTTGCAGGCATTTGCTCGTTCTATTTTAGAAAGACCCTTCAATTCAGTATCAAATACATTCATCTTCTCTACCAGGCAGGTGAGAGCAGTCTCTGTAGCTTCTCCAACTTTTTCATACACACCCTTTGCCTGTAATAGGTGAAAGCATACAAATTACAAAAAGGGAAAAGTAGTAAAAACAAGGAAATTTCCTTTAATAATGACTTTTTTCCAGAGAAGGACACTCTGTCCTCCATTACATCATTGTTCTTTGGGTCATTTTTATCCTATCCTGGAGCACATGATCCAAATAATTACAAATGAACTCAAAGGACAGCTGTGTGTTTGTTCTTCTTCTAATAATTAGGTCTTTCATTCCCCAGAACTAGAAGCAAATAATCACAGTATTAACTGAAACATGAGAGCCTGCAAATAGTATTTGTAATTCCATGTCATTATTTATCATTCTATAGAATTTATATTCTGTTTCTGTTGGGGACTGGCTTGTCTTTAGAAACCAAAAAATGTATCTCACTGTTTATAATTTAAAAAGGAAGGAAAGAAGGTTTTCTGTTGGTTAAATTTTACATAATAACATCATCAAAACAACCTTCTAAGCCTCAACCTGTCCTCAAGGATGCAATGATACCCATCTTAAAAAGCCAAGATCAACACCCTATACTTTCAGGAAAAAGTATCCTGGGTTTTACTCATTTATAGTAACTAAGCTACACACAGAAGAGAACATCATGTATGCTACAACTCCTAGGTGAGTAACTGCAATGCTCAGCCACAGAGAATATTATGAAAGGCTCCCAGCTTTCTTTGGGTAGATCATGCTGGCTCTGATAAGAGACAAGCTCTTAATGGAAAGGGCAAATAAAATCAGGAACTCGTACTTTCAAAAAGGGAGGAAGGAAGGCTAGATTTTCATCCCACCCACCGCACCCTTGAACTAGAAACAGCCAGGTCTAGTTTCTCATTTATGAGGAGGCTCACCTCATTGTAATCCAAAGCAGAGTCATTACAGAGAGCACAAATTGTCGCCAGTTCCACAAGACCATCATACTGATGACATTTCACTGGTTTATCATCTTTATGTCTGTCCGAAGAAAAAAAATAAAGCGGTCAACTGTGGTCATTTTATTTTTTTACTAATAAATAGAATTTTGTGTACTCTAGATTGGCAAACATTCAAAAGAATTCAAGTGATGGCTCCTAGAAATCCGATGCTGGAGACGGTAACAGAATGTGTCTCTGATATCAGTAAAGACCAGAAATTCTTAGTTACTGAAATTCCTCCACCACTGGTATCCATCCATAAGGAAAAATCAGGAATTCCCTGGTGGTCCAGTGCTTAGGACTCGGTGCTCTCACTGCCGGGGCCTGGGGTCTGATTCTTGGTTGGGGAACTAAGAGACCACAAACTGTGTGGCATGGCAAACAAACAAAAATAAAAAACCACCCCCAAAACTCACCTAAACAGAAACCCCACTTGAAAATTTAGGCTTCAAAAGATGAAAAAGGTTCACTGGCTTAAACAATCGATTTCAACTGTGTATCAATTTTCAGGTATGTGTTACCAATTTTATTTTTTTTTAAAGTAGGCCATTTTGATAACCCACATGAACTACATCAGGAAAATTATCTGAACATTTCAGAGACACTACAAGTCTGTACAGTCACCAAACTACCAAAGTGGAGCCTTTAAAAGACAAGGAAAGTTTACTCACATTTCTCCAATAGGTGCATATGTTGATCCAGTTATGGTAAACTCATTAAGGGAACAGGTATCACCTTCAACTTTGTCCAGAATGAACATCTACAGAAAAAAAAAGCCTAAGTGTTTAAAAGACATTAAAAAAAAATATGCTAGAAGCATATAACCTTTGCTAAGACAAAAGGCCCTTCTGACTTAAGCGTCGAAGCTCAGCATGATAAGTATTGTTCCTTATTCTAACTAGACACTATCAAGACTGCCTCCCCATTCATCTAACAGTCTGAAAAACAGCATCACTGAGGTGCTAAATAAATAAGCAGCAATGGCACCAAGCAGAGGAGAAAGAGAACCTACATGAAAACCAAGTTATGAGGACTCTGGGCCAGTCAGTTCCAAAGACTCAGTAGTACTTTTTAGAATACTCAGAATTCCAAATGGCAGGCTGAGAAAGTGACCTAGGTATCCCTGCTTTAGAGCTAAGAGTAAAAGCCTAGGAAGAATAAACTCACATATCAGAGTTGCATAAACATTCCCCAAGTAAAATAAGACAAATTGCTTCTCTACTCCTTTCCACTTACTTTTTATTGTGGCAATAGCTCATTTTCTATGAAGCTGCACAACCACATGGCTATAGTAATGAGCCCGCAGAGCTGAATGAACTGATGTTACCAAGACGATAACACATGGAAGCGTGCTCTAGGAAGGAATTCTTAAGTTTACAGAATAATAAAGTGACATGAGCCAGTTTTTTAAGGTGAGGGTATTTTTTCCCCCCTCTTGGTTTGCTTTTCAATTGTAATTCAGAAGTCCAGTTTGGAATCATCAAACCATTCTACAATAAAGAATTTTTAACATGTTAAACTCAAGTTAAAAAAAGAGCCATGTAATGCTTTAAAAAATCTTTTCAGAGCATTCCGACTCATACTCTGTAAGAAAATCTGATTTTGTTTTAAAATAACTTCCCTTCCCTCGTAATATTTGTTTATCATATAGCATATACTTTTAAATTCCAGAAGCTTCATTTCAAAAGTATACTCAGAACTAAATCAACCTGGGAACTGAACTAAAGCTGTGAGATAAAAGGATTAAAAAAAAATTATATACAATGGGATTTAAAACTGTGATGACTCCTGGTAAAAGGCTCTAGTTCAAACACATATAATTGGTGTGTCAAATGAGGAAAAGATTCATGTCCAAGGTCACACGCAGCAAGATCACCAATTCCTACAGTTTTTTTTCCTAGCAGATACAACATCTAAAAAAGGAATTTTGGCAGAAAGCTCCTTCCAAAAATGTCTGACATTTACAGAAGAGGAAAAAAAGGAATAGAGAGGTTAAAGGACGTGCTCAAGGTTACACAATTATTAGGTGGGAGAGAGAAACAGATTTTACCGATCTCTCCTACCAGAAAACTGAACTTTACCTTACTATTAAAAGTTGTGGGACCCTCAGCCATGGCACAGTTTCTCAGAGCCTAAGTTTTCTAACCTCTTGAGGAGTATACCACATGATTCAGACAAAGTCAAACGTGAAAAACTAACTGCACTAAGACTTATCAAAGCAAGTTGGCATCATTATGACTACACCATGTCACTTCTTTAATGACGCTGTTTATAAAAGTGAAGCTCTTTGGGTCTATACCACAGTACAAAATATTCTAAGACATTCAGAATTCTAACCCACACAAACTAAATCTGAATGCACACAGGCATTTTTAGACTGCAAGCCAGTAAACCATTTAGAAACTGCATGATGAAAGTACCCCTAAGTCAAGGGCAGTTATGCAACCCACTGCAAGAAACCTCCTGTGGAATA